>NC_067459.1:24429490-24729490 GCF_025434085.1 Hippocampus zosterae
GCGACTAAAATCCACGACGCCGCGTCGAATAAAAATCCGAAACGCGCGGCTGGCGTGGAAGAAATTGACGACGCGTGTAAGAAACGTACAATAGGCCAGACAGATTTAAATCTGTGGCCTATTACATACACCAGGCATGTCCAAAGTCCGGCCCGCGGGCCAAATCCGGCCCGCGGTCGAATTTCATCCGGCCCTCGGCCCCCGTCATAAAATCAGTGCCGTCTGGCCCGCAGGTTGGGCGCAATGGAACACGTGTTGCATTGACTGAGGTCTCGTAGACTGGTGAGTGATGTTTCATAGAGTACTGCTTCCCTCTAGTGGCTAAATGAGAAATAGCATTCACTAAATGAGTAATAGCATTTAGACACTAGAGGGCATCACTCACGAGTTAACAAGACATCACTCCGTGTTTATATTGACTGATATGTCATATTTCAAATTCCTGTTTCGAATGAACCAAAAGAAATTCTTAAGATTGTTGAAATTAAAATAAAAATGGAAATGTGAAACAGACTGGCTTACTAAAATTTGTTGAACAATATTGTTGTTCAATGTAAAGAATGTCAGCCAAGGTCGGCCCCCCGACATTTTACCACATAAAATCTGGCCCCCTTGGCAAAAAGTTTGGACACCCCTGACATACACAAAAGGGAACTCAATGTGCTTCGCGGCATTAAAAGTGGAGGCATTTACAAAACAACAGACGTTTAAAAGTAAATTGTTTCCGTTTTTTCCAGCAATTTCGACGACGAGCGCACACCAACGCGGGAGGCAAAGAAAGTGGAAGCTCCTGGCCAGATTTTCCACAATTCGTCACCGTGATTGTTCACATGTGCCTGAATCTAATCAGCGGAACGTCCAAAAACAAGAACATCATTTCCTCTTTTTTTTTTTTCCGCCTGCGGCGGCAGAATGAAACTCCTTCCTGATCTCTTCGAGTCTGCACACATGCACAATTTCATGGGAATTGTCACAGCAAAGCTGCTCGACTACTTTGGGCCTCCCCTCCCGTCAGAACTGGTAACTATCCAATGTCTGCTTTTTTTCGGGAGTATTTTCTTCTTCTTCCTTCAGGTATTTTTTTTTTCTTTTTCTTTTCTCGGTCTTAACACCAAATCTGGGAACCGAAATGCTCATTTCAAATCAACTGAAGTATGTTTTTTTGGGGGGGGGGGGGGGGGGGGGGAGATTGACCGTTTTCGCTGATCTTCTAGGGATTTTCTTGATCTTTTTGTTGTTTTTTTTAATTCATTCATTCATTCATCTTCCGAGCCGCTTCGTCCTCACTAGGGTCGCGGGGGGTGCTGGAGCCTATCCCAGCTGTCTCCGGGCAGTAGGCGGGGACACCCTGAATCGGTTGCCAGCCAATCGCAGGGCACACAGAGACGAACAACCATCCACGCTCACACTCACACCTAGGGACAATTTAGAGTGTTCAATCAGCCTGCCACGCATATTTTTGGAATGTGGGAGGAAACCGGAGCACCCGGAGAAAACCCACGCAGGCCCGGGGAGAACATGCAAACTCCACACAGGGAGGCCGGAGCTGGAATCGAACCCGGTACCTCTGCACTGTGAAGCCGACATGCTAACCACTGGACTACTGGGCCGCCCTTGTTTTTTTTAACTCGTCATAATAATAATAATAAAAAAATCCCGGCTCCGGACTTCCTGTGTGAAATTTGCATGTCGCATGGCAAGCTGGTTGGAAGGTGATGGTTGTTCATCTCCGCTCGCAACCGGTTCAGGGTGTCCCCTGCCTCCTGCCCGAAGACGGCTGGGATTTGCTCCAGCAAACCCCCCACCCCCACCCCCCACCCCTGTGAGCATAAAGCGGATCGGACAATGGATGGATGGATTCTGGCCAGTAATCACAGAGAAACTTAATATAACGTAAAAAAAAGACTTTCTGACTTTCAGTCTTCAGCGGTGTCAAGAATCGAATGAAAACTTGTTCCCGAGACGCTTCTCTGACATTTAAAGACGTGTATGACATGATTTCTCATTGTCTCCACTTGGTGCCTCGGGCATTCTGTTTTCATACAATAGCGTTGCCCTTTGGATTAATGTAATGGAGCCCGGCTCATGTGATTAGCCAGCTAGGGGGCTCTCGGCCTTTTAGCATCCACCCCCCAACCTCCCCCCCCGTCCCCCCAACCCTCGCCGGTGGAGGCCACGGAGAAAGTTAATCCGAGGAAATGTTTTTTTTTTTTCCTCACTAATCTCCCATTGTCGAACTCTCGGGCAGCTGGAAGTGGCTAATTGATGTCCGCGCCGTAAGTGGCCCGTTTGTTGTCTCAAAATGGCAAACGCTGCACGCTTTGTCGTTGCCGCTGTCGAAACGAGTCCACGGAACATCCCCAAAGATGCGTATACCGCCTGCGCACGTACGGCGCAGACGTGTTGCGGTCCCAGATGTGAGAGAATCCAACATTTGCGGCCATGAAAGCGTCGTCGGCGTCTCGAAGAGTCGGAAGGAGAGCGAGGCGTGTTGTGCGGGTTGAATGAAAATATGCCGTCTTTGTACCTCGGCATTTCCTTGGCGCGTCATCAAAGGCGTGCATGCGTAACAAACAAACACCGCCGCCGCTGATTTCGAGTGTTCCGAAGCCAACGGCGCGGATTGGGCCCTTTCGTTCAGAGCAAACGGTTGCACCGAAGCCCCCCTTTTTTCCGTGCCCCCGTTTCCACGGCTTTGATGCAGGTCAGGTTCCCTTTATGGGAAGAAAAACCTGATCGAACTTCAGGCCACATTTGAAACCTTAATTTTAAACCCTGATCCTCATTTGGAACCCAAATATGAAATCTCAACCACAGGCTTTGAACCCGAATTTGAAAATCGACCGACTAGGACTGGAACGCTATCTTGAAACCCGAACCCAAATTTGAAACCCTGATTGGAAACCCTACCATCAAACCTTGAACCAGATTTTAAGCTTGAAACACTAAATCAGACTACAAAAAAAAATTGATTTGAAAAACTCACCTAATTGCAGTTTATAACCTTGATTTGAAAACTTAATTTGAATTAGGTTTTCAAGTTCAAGTTCCAATCTTGGGTTCAGGTTTCAAATGAGGGTTAAAAAAAAAAACCTGGGTCATCGTTTCAATTTCAAAGTTTCAAGTTCGTGTTAAGGTGTCAAATTAGGGTTTGGCACCCGGTTTAAGAGGTTTGAATTAGGGTTTAATTTAGGGTTCTCTACCTTTTGTTCGGGGTCCAAAACTTTAACTTGAAACCTTCATTTGAAACCCGGACTTGAAAACCTCATGTGAAACCCTAACCCAAAATGGAAACTCCACTTTGACAAACCAGACACCCGAATGTCAAATCTGAAACCAGTCTCGAATCCCTAACCATGACTTGATCCTGTCATTTCAACTCCAAACCTCGGCTTCTTCAAACACCAACTTGAAACCCGATATCAGACTCAAAGCCCTAATTCCTCCGTCGCCGCCCTCATCTTGCCGCCGGCCTGGTGTGCGTTTGTAACGCGTTCTCGGAATCAAACATTCTGAGAACCTCGCGGGGCGTCACGCTGAATTCGACGCTTAACCGCGCCTTGTCGCGCGCACGTGTGCGCCCGTCAACAAACCGCCGCTGACGTGACGGCGCCTAACGAGGGAAGCGCTCGAGAGGCTAACGAGGAGCAAAGCGCCGACAAGACTTTCAACTCCGACGATGCGGCATAATCAGCGCCTCGTTCGCACACGAGCAGAATCTTGATTATAAATTCTTTTGATTTGCCAACATGATTGACGGGCCGCAGCGGTGGAGTGGCGCAGGTGAGCGCTTCATTTCCGAGTAGTCAGTCAACGTGATTTACAAGGCAAAGAGCAGACCGGATAGAAGGAAAGAGGATACAAATTTACATCCTGATATCCATCCATCCATTTTCCGATCCGCTTTGTCCTCACAAGGGTCGCCAGGGGGGCTGCAAGCCTCTCCCAGCCGTCGGCGGGGGACACCCTGAACCGGTTGCCAGCCAATCGCAGGGCACACAGAGAGGAACAACCATCCGCGTTCAGACTCACATCGAGGGACAATTTACAGTGTTCAATCAGCATGTTTTTGGAATGTGGGAGGAAACCGGAGTACCCGGAGAAAACCCACGTTGGCCCGGTAACAACATGCTAACTCCACACGGGAAGGCCGGGCTGGAATCGAACCCACGACCTCTGCACTGTGAGGTCGACGTGGTAAGTACTGGACCACTGGGCTGCCTACATCCAAATATTAACTCAACCCCCCCACCCTATATTTTTGGAACGTGGGAGGAAACCGGAGTACCCGGAGAAAACCCACGTTGGCCCAGTAAGAACATGCAAACTCCACACGGGAAGGCCGGGCTGGAATCGAACCCACGACCTCTGCACTGTGAGGTCGACGTGCTTAGTACTGGACCACTGGGCTGCCTACATCCAAATATTAACTCAACCCCCCCACCCTATATTTTTGGAACGTGGGAGGAAACCGGAGTACCCGGAGAAAACCCACGTTGGCCCGGTAACAACATGCTAACTCCACACGGGAAGGCCAGGCTGGAATCGAACCCACGACCTCTGCACTGTGAGGTCGACGTGCTAAGTACTGGACCACTGGGCTGCCTACATCCAAATATTAACTCAACCCCCCCCACCCTATATTTTTGGAACGTGGGAGGAAACCGGAGTACCCAGAGAAAACCCACATTGGCCCGGTAAGAACATGCAAACTCCACACGGGACGGCCGGGCTGGAATCGAACCCACGACCTCTGCACTGTGAGGTCGACGTGGTAAGTACTGGACCACTGAGCTGCCTACATCCAAATATTAACTCAACTCCCCCACCCTATATTTTTGGAACGTGGGAGGAAACCGGAGTACCCGGAGAAAACCCACGTTGGCCCGGTAACAACATGCAAACTCCATACGGGAAGGCCGGGCTGGAATCGAACCCACAACCTCTGCACTGTGAGGTCGACGTGCTAAGTACTGGACCACTGGGCTGCCTACATCCAAATATTAACTCAACCCCCCCACCCTATATTTTTGGAACGTTGGAGGAAACCGGAGTACCCGGAGAAAACCCACGTTTGCCCGGTAACAACATGCAAACTCCACACGGGACGGCCGGGCTGGAATCGAACCCACAACCTCTGCACTGTGAGGTCGACGTGCTAAGTACTGGACCACTGGGCTGCCTACATCCAAATATTAACTCAACCCCCCCACCCTATATTTTTGGAACGTTGGAGGAAACCGGAGTACCCGGAGAAAACCCACGTTGGCCCGGTAACAACATGCAAACTCCACACGGGACGGCCGGGCTGGAATCGAACCCACGACCTCTGCACTGTGAGGTCGACGTGCTTAGTACTGGACCACTGGGCCATCCAAATATTCACTCAACCCCCCCCCCCCCCCCCAGCCCCCAGCCTATATTTTCATCTAATTTGATTTCTTGACGTACAACTTGAGTTGCTCACTTATCAACTTTGCGCAGAGAACAATCGGCATGTTCCTTTTCTCCTTTTGGCAAGGAAGGATATGATGACAATTTGAAACGTGGACTCGTCAGACCACAGCACACTTTGGCACTTTGCGTCAGGTCAGCCGGCGATGTTTCTTTCATGCGGCCATTTTGACATATTCTCGAAATCTTTTGATGACATTCTGTAGTGTACAACAGGAACGCTCGTCGTGTTTTGTGATGCGTTTAATTGACGGACTGAGAAGAATTCGCAAATCATCGGGTCCCGTTTCGGATTCCCACCAAAGTACATCTCTGAGTGGATCTTGTGACATGGCGGCGCTTCAAGGTACCCGCTTGTTGTTTGACACGCTGTCCGTTTGCGAGCTTTTTGTGTGCAGTGGGCCAGGAGGCGAGAGCCACTAATGGCGTAATCCCTTTTGTTGGATGGCTAATCCCTTAATTCCCCGCTGTGTTTAAGTGTACGCACTGCATTCAAGCATCTGGAATCTCTTTCGCCGTTGCGCTTTTTACATTTTAGTGTTTCAAAAAAAAAAAGAAGGAAGTGAAAGCGGATGAGTGCAGAGGTTGCTGTTTGAAAATTGATTTTATGGTAGTTGATTTTTTTTTTGCTGGGGTTTTCTTTGTTTGAATTTGTTTTGTTAGCATCGTAAAAAAAAGGTAATGTGTTTTTTAAATTGTATTCTTTGTTATTTTTACGCTTCATTTTCTTTTGTTTTGTTTACTTTTTCCTTGTTATTCCGTTGAAGTAAATATTTGTTTTATTTTTCAATTATTTTTATTTTGCTTTAGAAAGCTTTTGTTGTTATTGCTTGTTACCTTTGTTGTTATTGTTTGTTAGCTTGTTTTATTTTTATCATCGTTTTTGTTTATGATGTCAAGTTTTCAAGATTGTCTTCTTGTTTTTCAAATCGACTTTAAATATTGCCTTTCACAACGTTTTGTATTTTAATGCTTTGTATTTTTTTTTAATGTATTTATTTTTAATTATATTTTTTTAGGGTTGTTAAGCATATACTGTCTATAAATGTATTGTTTTCTCAATTTGTTTTAGTACTTTATTTTTATGATTCCAAACTGCTGAAAGTCAAGCGTAGCAAACTTTCAAGGACACAAAGGAAATCCTCCTTTGCTAAACAAAAAGCGACTTTAGAAATTTGCTGAGTCTTCGCTTGCCTTGATGTCAGCACTGTAAGTGTCTGTCCCCCCCCCCCCCCCCCCAGCCCCCCCTCTTCTTCTACTTCTTGGAGGAGAATAAAGGCGGCGCAGCAACGGGGGTGCCTCTGACATTTGCGTAAACAATCCCTACGTGACGTTAGCTTAGCTTCAATAACAAAGAGTTAGCGTCGCGAGTGAAAGTGATATGCGGCCCAAGTCCAAAATCTGCCCGCTAAGCTTTGTTTACCGCACGTCTAAAAAGAGCCCTGGAGCGGCTAATCTGGTTAGCGTGCAGCAGCGGCGGCCATTGTTCCAGACTCGCGGCACAAAGGCGCTTATTGACGGACGGACTGATTTACTAAGCGCTTAAGCTGCTGCCGCCGCCGCAAATGTAGCGTCTAAGCGAAGCGTCTAAGTGAAGCGTCTGGATGTGGCCATGACCCCAAAGTGTACAGGCTAAGTGCTAAGCTAAGCTGCGTTTAACCTCATCGCGGCGCGTGTGCGCCTTGAGGGTTAGCCTTTCTGTGGGTTAGCGCCTCGTTTTTGAGACCCTTTTGGTAGGGAAGGAATAGGGTTTGGAGTGAGGGTTTTGCGTCCTACGTTCAGGTTTCAGATTGGATTTCGTGACAAGCAAAAGTTGGGATTTCAAATTGAAATTTTAAGCAAGCGGTAGGGTTTGATGTTGGGGTTTCATCAAACTCGGGCCTGTGTTAGGATTTGGATTAGGATGTCCAACTTATTTTTGTCACGGGCCACATTTTGGTTACCGTTTCCCTTGGAGGGCTGTTATGACTGAAACCATATCAAGATGTCACGAATAGCAGTTGATTCAATTATTGTTTACGTTACTATCATGAGGGGTTTGGTAACAATAAAATGCTTCCAATATCTCTCCTATTTATTACATTTGATAATTGCATCATGCAAGTGGGCATGTTTGATTTGCTTTCGCGGGCCACATAAAATGATGTGGCGGGCCAGATCTGGCCCCTGGGCCTTGATTTTGACACCTGTGTGTTAGGATATACTTGTTTAGGATTTCAAAGCAAGGGTTGGCGATCCAAACAAGTCTTTGAAGCTAGTGTTAGGGTTTCAGACCCGGGTTAGGGTTTTAAATCGGAATCGAAAAACGGGGTGAGGCTTTCAAATTAGTCTTCGCATCGGTTTTATTGCCTCAAATTGGGTTTTCAAGTCTGGACGAGGCTTGAAGTGTTGCTTCAAGGCAAACTTTCAGTTGCTGAATTGTGTTCGCAAGTTGAGTTGGAAGGCAAGTTTTCAAAGCGGGCGTTCAAGGAGGACACTGAGGCCAGATGAGCTGCAAGGGGGGGGGGGGGGGGGGGTCGGCGTTGTCGTCTTCATGGCGCCACGCTTGGCCACTGATTCACCGGGCGCCGCCGTGCGTGCGCGTGCGCGCGCGTGCGCGCGCGTGGAGCTTGACACCTTGATGACCTCATCATTTTCAGGAGCATGATTGCTTGCAATCACCGCTGTGCCTGCTCAGTTTCAATTCCGCGCGCACACTCACACACACATATACACACACACACACACACACACACACACACACACACACATGCGCACACGCACACACTGTCGCACATGCTGTTCTGTCTCAGGAGGTCATCATCTTCACTTGTCTTGTTTCTTTTCTCAGTGCTATCTCATTTACACCCCCCCCACCCCATACACACACACACACACACACAAACACACACACACATGCTAGTACACAAACTCAAACATACAACGTCATGTACGTACAAACAATCACACATGCACACTAAAACTCACAATAGTGCACACACACACACACACACACATACACACACAAACACACGCACACACACCAACAGACACACGCGGAGGTCAGGCTGATCTGAGCGCAAGGAACAATTTCATCCCCTCGCAATGAAGTCCAAATGATGGCGGCCATTGGCACAAATGGCAAACGCCGCTGACAATGTGCTGTGAAATGAACCCCAACAAGTGTGTGCGCACGCATGTGCGTGTGTGTGTGTGTGTGTAATGTCTGAATGCGCACTCAGCTGAGATGCCGCGAAGGACACAAAAGCTGTGAAATGACACCACCGAGTTGTACGCCACGCGGAGGGAGAATGAAGGCAAAGCAGGACATTGCGTGCAGCCACGTCCCGCAATGAGCGCAACAAAAGGGAGCCCAAATGTTTGTGTGGAGGCCTTAAACGGAGCCTGACGGAGAAGCTCACGAGACCCTACGTGAGAAAAAAATAAAAAGGAATCCCAGAGAGTTGCTGTCATTGAGCTCCTCACACGAGCCGCAGCCTGTCGACGTGATTCCACCTAATCTCAACATGGAAGGCACACAAAGACGAGAGGAAGGATAGGAAGGGAGGAAGGATAAAGGAATAAAGTATGGGCGGATAGGCAGAGGAAGGAAAAAAGGGTCGTTGGGAAGACAATGATGGATGGGGAAGAGGAAGGATGAAGGTGGAAAGAAAGGACAGACGGTTGGACGAATGAAAGGAATGTAGGAAGTCGGGAAGAAGAAGAAGAAGAAGAAGAAGAAAACCTTTATTAGTCTCACAATGGAGAAATTCCCAATTCACAGCAGCAAAGTTATGAAAGGAAGAAGTAGAACAACAAAATATAGGAGCTGCTGGAAAGGCAGCCACTCTCGCGGCGCCATTTTGAAGTCAAAATAACAAAAAATAACACAAGACAACACATAGGCCACAGACAGTCGTTCAATCTTCACCACTTTTCTGCATACACTTTGTTGTCTGAAGCAGTTCTAGATGAAAGAGGAGAGGATCAAAGTGTCCTTTCTCCAGTGGATCAGAGACGTCATGCTGAAAATGTGCACACGTCTGCTACAAGCTAAGTTTTGAAAGCAAACACAAGGCTGTAGCATCCATTGACGAAAAGAGATGAGTTCACTTCTCCTGTCCCACGTAATCCGCTTCAAACTCCAAGCCGCGACTCCCAGCTCCAAATCCGCATCTGCACTCCGCGCCAACGCTCCTTTCTTCTCATCGTCGGCTCCTCAAGACCTCCATCCATCCAGCCGCAGACCGTTCAACAGCACCGATCTCTCCGCTGAACAAAGCGGGGCTGTGAAAAATGCTGCCCATGACAGGCGCAAGACACAAGAAGGAAGCCAGGACGGAAGCAAGAAAAGGAGGTTGGGAGGAAGGAACAAAGAAAGGAAAGAAGGAAAAAAGACGTCTTGCGATGTCAAAAAGGATTCAGGGTCATGATTGATCAAATCCGCATGGAGCTCATTAGTTCAAAATGAGACAAAAATGGATGCTTAGAAGTATTTTCTGGCATGGTGTCTAAACCAGCCTTTTTGTGTGTGTGTGTGTGTGTGTGTTTGGTTCTACTTCTGATAGACATGGTTACCAAATTTCATGTTGTAAAGGAGGCGGCCCGGTAGTCCAGTGGTTAGCACGTGGGCTTCACAGTGCAGAGGTACCGGGTTCGATTCCAGCTCCGGCCTCCCTGTGTGGAGTTTGCATGTTCTCCCCGGGCCCGCGTGGGTTTTCTCCGGGTGCTCCGGTTTCCTCCCACATTCCAAAAACATGCGTGGCAGGCTGATTGGACGCTCTAAATTGTCCCTAGGTGTGATTGTGAGCGTGGATGGTTGTTCGTCTCTGTGTGCCCTGCGATTGGCTGGCAACCGATTCGGGGTGTCCCCCGCCTACTGCCCGAAGACGGCTGGGATAGGCTCCAGCACCCCCCGCGACCCTAGTGAGGATTAAGCGGTTCGGAAAATGGATGGATGGATGTTGTAAAGGCAAACGGGCTCCCGGGAGTGAATTTTCCAAAGTGGAAAATACGAGCGCAGAAATCAATCAGTAAACAAGAGCTGCACGTGATGGTTCTCACCGCCAGCCTTCATGGAACTTGCGTCAACGCAAAAGAGCATCCTTGCAGCCGCCAGCCACCAACCACCACCGTTTTCAGTCCGCCCAGCAACAAAAATCACCCCCCAAAAAATCCCCATGATTGCCTCGCTCTTTGTGTGACTGAGATGTAATCGGTGCGACTTGCGGCTCATTTCAATGGCCGGCATTTCAAGCGTCAATTAGCCGCTAATTGAATAAAGGCCACAAAGCCGTTTGGCCGCTTCGCTCCTCTCGGATGAGGACGGCCACAAATGATTTGGGCTGGTCGTGGGAGAGAACAACAAAAACATAAAACCCTCCATGTGTACAACAGCTGCTGCAAACGCACACACACGCACACGCACACACGCACACACGCAAAGTGTTGCAGGGAGGTCAGCATCTCTGCAATGGAGGAACGGCAAAATTGCAGAGGGGAAATGAAAGAAGGAAAGGAGGAAAGGGGAAAAGAAGACAAGACGGGAGGCGGAGGAAAGTCGGCCAGGGATGTGAAACTTCCATTGATTTGTGGGGAGGTGGGGGGGGCTGCCCCCCCAGACCCTCCCTTAACTTTCCTCGGATTTTCTCTTCCTCATTTCACAGTGTTTTTTACAGCCAAAGAGGACGACCATGTGTAGTAAGGCGTAATAGCGCCCCCGAAAATGACCATGTACAGGAAGGCGTTTTTTTTTTTACAGCCACAAAAAATGAGCATATGTAGAAAGGCGTTTTTAACCAAAAAACGACCCTGTATAATAATGCGGGTTTAGATGAAAAAAAGCCCATGTATAAGAAGTTATTTTTAGCCGAAAAAAACGACCATGTATAGTAAGGCGTTTTTAACCGAAAAAAATGACCATAGATAGTAAGGTGTTATTGGCCGGAAAAAAAACGACCACTTATTGTAAGGCGTTTTTAGCCGAAAAAAACAACCATGTACAGTAAGGCGTTTTTAGCCGAAAAAATGACCATGCCTTACTATACATGCTCGTTTTTTTTCGGCTAAAAACGCCTTACTACACATGGTCGTTTTATTCGGCTAAAAACGCCTTACTACACATGGTCGTTTTTTTCGGCTAAAAACGCCTTACTATACATGGTCGTTTTTTTTTCGGCTAAAAACGCCTTACTACACATGGTCGTTTTTTTTCGGCTAAAAACGCCTTACTATACATGGTCGTTTTTTTTCCCGGCTAAAAACGCCTTACTATACGTGGTCGGTTTTTTTCGGCCACTAACACCTTACTATACATGGTCGTTTTTTTCAGCTAAAAACGCCTTACTATCCATGGTCATTTTTTTCATCGAAAAACGCCTTACTACACATGGTTGTTTTTTTCGGCTAAAAACGCCTTACTATACATGGTCGTTTTTTTCGTCCAAAAAGGCCTTACTCTACATGGTCGTTTTTTGCAGCTAAAAACGCCTTACTATCCATGGTCATTTTTTTCATCGAAAAACGCCTTACTACACATGGTTGTTTTTTTCGGCTAAAAACGCCTTACTATACATGGTCGTTTTTTTCGTCCAAAAAGGCCTTACTCTACATGGTCGGTTTTTTCAGCTAAAAACGCCTTACTATCCATGGTCACTTTTTTCATCTAAAAACACCTTACTATACATGGTCGTTTTTTTCGTCCAAAAAGGCCTTTCTATACATGGTCGTTTTTTTCGGCTAAAAATGCCTTACTGTACATGGTCGTTTTTTTTCGGATAAAAACACCTTACTATACGTGGTAGTTGTTTTCGGCTTAAAACGCCTTTCTGTACAAGGTTGTTTTTTTCGGCTAAAAACACCTTACTATCCATGGTCGTTTCAAAGTAGGGTTAGGGTTTCAAGGTAGGGTTTTAAATTAGGGTTGTGTCCTCTACCTTGAGTACACAGGTGTATCTGCTTTTTGGAGAGTGAAGTAAACGTGTCTTGGATTCAATTAGGAGTCTTTGATGCAAGTAAACTTACAACAGCTCTTTGAAGTACGTAGTCTTTGATGTATGAAATGTGGGCTTGAATGAGGAGGAAAAACAAGCAAAACAATTCAGCGTTTTGGTCCCTTTATTATTTAATACCTTAAGCACATTTTCAAACAACCAAACAAGCAAATCCAAAAACACTTTGCTGGACAAATCATCTTTTTTTCTCCTAATGATGCAAAACAAATTTAAAAAGAAAATCCTCCAAGAAACCAAATATAAAATTGAATCAAGTGTCTTAAGTGCAGCACTCAAAAGCTTCACTATTGAGCCGACAAAAAAAGAAAAAACAAAAAACAAACAAGAAACATAAGACAGAGAAGAAAAGCAGGCTGAACACCAAAGCAAAGAAAAAAAACAAAAAAGGAGGACAGGGATTGCCCATGTGGAGCAAAAAAAAAAAAAAGCATTTGAAACGCATGGCCACAGAGTGCACACAAAAACCAAATTGAAAGGTTGCTCGTTATTTTCAACAAAACAAATCATCGCGTCACGGTAATGACGAGAAAAACATCGCCGCCTGCGCAACTGGTGAGTGGCCAACTTTAGCTGGCGCAACGCCAGCCAATTTTACTCTTCCAACTAGAAACACAGGCAGCACCCGTTAACTTTTCATTTTTGGTGAGCAAAAGCCATCACCACGCAACAACAACAACAACAACAAAACAAAAAAAACCAAAAACAAAGCATTGGATTTTGTCAATTTTGCGTCATGGCCCTGTCTGGGACATAAATTTGGTAGCAATCATAAAGACACCTGGAACAAGGGCTTAAAATGAGCTTCATATCAAACTTCATGCATCTTTTCTTGAGACTTTTTGTGGGTCTATTTATGATAGACCAAAAACTAATGTTGTGAGGATTTGGAGCAGCTAAATTGCCAAATAAAACTGGAGGAAAAAAAAAAGACAGGCAGAGTTCCTGTTCTCATCTTGGAAACAGCTTCTTATGACTTTTTATGGGTCTAGTCATGCTTGACAAGTCAACCAAAACTCATGACCCCAAGAGAAACTTGCACTGGGGGCTGCATTTCCCAAAGTACAAGTTTGAGCAGACATATCTTTGGAAACTGACCCCGGATCGGTCGCTTCCAAGCCTAAATGTCGGACTTCCTGTTCAGGTTCTTCAGAATTTTGTGGGCCTATTCCTAAAAGTTGTGCCCACCAAATTTCAAGTGAAATAAGCTTTAGGGGGCAGATTTTGCAAACCATCGCAGGATAATCAAGGTTTGTCAAATTGAAGTCAACTCGACATTTGACAGTGGCGGCTGAAGAATCTTATTTACAGCTCAGCTGGATGCACTTGAATGCGTCAAACATCCGACAAAACCGCTTTCACGCTGCCTTGATAGGTGTAACGGTAGAGTCGGCCTTTAGTTACCCCCCCTTTCAGCCGAACATCACAGTTGTGGCTTTTTGTATCGAGATAAATTGTACATCGATTGCTTTCAACACAAAGCAAACTCAAAGATCAACTTCAAACCACGCACACAAGAAAAAGTATCGGTCACGGTAGAGTCCGTTTTTTTGTTTTCGTTTTGCCCACCCCTTTCAGACGAAACTTGTGACATCGCAGATGAAGATGATTTCATCTCGTTTGCTTTCGACACAGATTTGCGAATCGACTTCAAATCCAGGCCGGGTACCTTACGCCCATGCAGGACGAGCAAATTGGATGCGAAACAGTAGCGTCTCGGATTGGCCTGTGTGTACGCAGAGGCGACAAGTGTGCCTGTGGCCTGCAGGGGGAGACAACATTCAAAAGTGGAAGCGACTGTACAAGGACGACGATAGGCCCCGTTCAACTTGTTTTGTGCCCATCAATGTGACGGAAGCCAACACGGAGCGGCCGGCGAGCGCTTGCTTTGCGCATCCACGCGTTGCCTCGAGGAGCCCGGCGACCATTCAGAAGGAGCTGAGCGCCTCCAGAGCCACCTCGTAGCAGAACTTGTATTGTTCCTGTACAAAGAGACAAACCAGGGCGTGAATCACGTGCATCTGTCTTGGGGAAAAACGTGAGCGACGGAAGGACCGGACGCTGACCATGGTCTCCACCATGTTGGTCTTGTTGTTGCGCAGCGTCTTGACCGTGTGAAAAACATCCACGATGTTCTGCTGCTGGATCATCTCGTTGATGCTGCACATGGCGCAGAAGGTTCCCGAACGCCCACCGCCGGTGCTGCGCCGGAGCAAACGACAAATTACCCACGGGACATCAAAGAGACATTGGGCATCAATGACATTGTTGATTAGCATATTGCCTGATCAAAACTTTTAACATCAAAGACTCTTGAATGCCCAAACCCTGGAGTCACTGATCCACATATTTTTGGGACATTTCATATGAAAGTAAAAAAAGGGGTCCTTAACATTTCTTGATTTGAAACATAAATCATGTTTTTCCATCTAAAAGGTCATTATTGAGGTATTGAAGAATCTTTTTTGGAGATCTTTTTCCCTTAAACGTCGTACCTGAAACTCGTTAGCTGCGTACCAAAGTAGCGATGCCGCTAAGCTAGTGCTAACGAGCTAATTAGCATGCGAAAGGATCGCCACTTTCAAACATCAAAGACGTATACAAACAGAAGACCTTTTAAATTTCTGTCCGCTGTCATGACTGACACCCACATTTGAAATCAAACATGGAGAAGAAAAGTCCTTGTGAATACGTGACCACGTTTTTGCGCCGCATTTAACCGTATGCGTGAACGCGTTCAATGGATGCCCGTGTGGGCGGGCGCAGGTTAATAAGCAGACTTTGCAATAAAGGCGCTGCAATTTGTCCTTTCATTTCAGCCGTTAGCGCTTAGCTTCATGTCCACACGACACATGCCCGACGACGTTGCGCCCTTTTCTTTCCGCTCTCAAAGGCGTCTGAAAGCCTTTGCAAACGATGCCCCCGGCCGGGCGTCGCACGCTTTCTTTGCGAGACGTCATTTTGGAAGGAAAAGCAGCAAAATATCTTAACGGCGGCTCTTCAAGTCTTTTGGAAATAGTGCTGTGCAAAACCTTGCAAGGTTGTATCTCACTGAGCGGCGAAGGCTCGCTAACGTGAATTGGGGTTTTTTTTGTCAGGGTTCCTAAAAGATCAGTCTTTTTTTTTCTTGATGCAGAGCCGATGCTTGGAGGAGTTTAAAGACACAAATGGCAAAAGAGAAAGTTTAAGACGAGGACCTGTCAGTCAGAGTTTTTGTGTTCAATTTAGTTTGTCATCTTTGACGATGGACAGCAGGGTAAGGGCCGTGCACCTTTACATTTCGGGTGCCGACTAGATTCGCCTGAATTTCTGGGAGTTGGCAGAGTGTCTCAAAGGTTCTCAAAAAGTGGCAAATTGTTGCTCGTCCTTGTCATGGCTCGTTCAAGGTCGTAAACGAAGGGCTGTGCTTTTTTTTAAAGTAAAAACTGTAAAAAAAAAAGCATTAAGACTGTCGATGAACGGCTTGGCCTTCTTCCCCTTACAATCAAAGCTTCAGGAAAAAAAAAAAACACTGTTATTATTATTCGTGAACATTTGAGGACTTGAAAATCAACTCCGTATCAACAATTCAATGGCCGTCAAATATACTGTACATGTCGGATTCATAATAATTATTATAGTGTATATTAATTAATGGGCGGCCCGGTAGTCCAGTGGTTAGCACGTCGGCTTCACAGTGCAGAGGTACTGGGTTCGATTCCAGCTCCGGCCTCCCTGTGTGGAGTTTGCATGTTCTCCCCGGGCCTGCGTGGGTTTTCTCCGGGTGCTCCGGTTTCCTCCCACATTCCAAAAACATGCGTGGCAGGCTGATTGGACGCTCTAAATTGTCCCTAAGACAGCTGGGATAGGCTCCAGCACCCCCCGCGACCCTAGTGAGGATCAAGCGGTACAGAAGATGAATGAATGAATGAATGAATGAATATTAATTAATAGCATGGCAGGAACTGCCGCGTGAGTCCGAAGATCTCGTGGACTGCATTTAGTGATTCTGTGGTTTCACTCTACACAATGTCTGCTCTTGGCATGTGCCAAATAAATAATTGTCGGGTTGCACCCGTCAGGCGTCATTGAGGAACTTACAGGCAGTGCACCACCGTGCGGCCGTCTCCGCCGTCGTACTGCTCCTGCCACTTGGCCAGTCGTCGTACCAGCTGCAGGATGGAACGCTTGGAAAGGGGCGTGTCCCTGTAGGCCGGCCAGCCAATGAACTGGAAATGCTGCACCAGCCGGTAGCCGTCCTGAGGCTGAAGAGAAAAAGATTGATACTCAGGATCGTCTACGACATCGACGGGAAAAAATCAATTCGACTGCACAGATTTGCTTTGGAGAAGATTCGATTGGAATTACGTGAGGGGGTTCAAATTTGATTCGGGTTTGGATTAGGCTCGGGGTCGATGTAAAGGCTATAATAGGATTAGGGAAAGGGTTAAAATTATATTCAGATTAAGGGATTATGTTAGTGATTGATGAAGGTTTGTCTTTAGGATGAACAGACTTTGGTTGACGGTTTTAGGTTTCGAGATTAACAATTGGGGTGGGGGGGCGATTTATTTTTTCATCCATCCATCTTCCTAACCGCTTGATCCTCACTAGGATCGCGGGGGGTGCTGGAGCCCATCCCAGCCGTCTCCGGGCAGTAGGCGGGGGACACCCTGAATCGGTTGTCAGCCAATCGCAGGGCACACAGAGACGAACGACCATTCGCACTCACACTCACACAATTTAGAGTGTTCAATCAGCCTGCCATGAATATTTTTGGAATGTGGGAGGAAACCGGAGCACCCGGAGAAAACCCACGCAGGCCCGGGGGAGAACATGCAAACTCCACACAGGGAGGCCCGGAGCTGGAATCGAACCCGGACCCTCTGCACTGTGAAGCCCACGTGCTAACCACTGGGCCGCCCGGCGATTTATTTTATTTAGGAAAAATATTTTATTTTATTTAGGAAAAATAAAATTATGATTTTCTACAAATTCACGACATTAAAACAACACACATTTATTAAAAACAGGAAAAAAGTCAATAAAATTACATGGCATACGTGGAGGTTTTTAGAAACTGTGATGTCACACGGAGACTCCTGAGCAAACTCAATTTCCCGCAGCACTGATTGGACAAGTGGGCGTGTCATAACTAATTGATATCTGCAATCAGGCCTGTCTCCTAACCCCTGAGACGATTCACCGAACCCCTCAGGTTTGATCAAACCACCGGTTAAGAACCACCGGATGAGGGTAAAGGTTGGCATGAAGGATTATTGTCAAATTTCGGATGAAGGTTTACGAGTGCCGGTTAATTACGCTACGGTGAAATTGTGAGAAAGCTGCGGCAACAGCGGAGCGTCCCGTGAATCCAAATGAGAAAATCATCAACACCAAGCAGGAAGCGGGCTGGTGGGAATTCTCCCGTCTAATCATTTTGACGGAAATGAGCCACCGTGACTTTTGCGTCCTCATCCTGCGCTAAACGTCTTTTCTATGGGGGGGAAAGCTTTCATTCCATTTCCCGGCCGCCCCCCGAGGCGGCCTAGGCATCCGACACCGCCGTTCCACAAAATTCAAGACATTCCAACTTTGCATTTTTTTTCACATTCCCTCAATTCCCACCCACAATCAACATGTTCACCCGCTCCAAACGTCGTACTGCAAGAAACTATGTTGAAGTGAGTTGAGGAGCTTCCTTGACACCAAAACCGGTTTTCCCCCCACCCTCCCGTGGTATCTACGTGCAATTCTGACACTTTTAAGGGTCATCCTAAACCACGTACATTTCTATTCCCCATCAGTAGCGGGGGGGGGGGGGGTGAATGTTCAAAGCTTTTCAGAGGCTATTTTGCCCCCCAAATTCATTTTCTCGATTGTTGCGAAACACGTGAGAAAGTCCGTCCTCCACCTTGCGGTTAACACCCTCATTCCACCTCTGCCCCCCGAGCGGCGTCAACGTGTAGACACCATCGCGACTATTTCACGCTTGGCCGCCTCCGAGTGCGACAAATGGGGAGAGCTCGGCAACGCCGGAGCAGAAGGATAACCGGGCGGTGCTACGGGTTAGTCGGACGATGAGCATGGGGGGGGGGGGCGGGGTTGACAGATGACGGGAGACTCGTACCCGGGCCATGTTGCAGATCCGGAAGATGCGGTTGATGATGTCATCATCGATGTCTGCTGAGATGAACTCCACCTGGACGGGACCGTAACAGCACGAGCTCTTCTCTGGCCAGTACTGCATGCACAGCTGCTCAAGAGAGGGGGAGGTGGAAGTGGGAGGGGGGAAGGGGGGGGTGTAAGGAGGACTTCTTTTCGGACTCTGGATTATTTCAAATAGTTTCACTGTTAAATTCTGTTTATTCATCACAAAATTTGCACATGCACGCCGTTGTGATTTTTGACTGGAGATTAACACCCGCGTAATTTCCGGACTTCTCACACGCTTTGAGCGCTGCGGTTTAAACACCGATGCGGCTACTTGATGGATTTTTTTTTCCGGGCTAACGAGCTTCATGCCGCCAACGCACGCTGTGGCCGCCGCCTGATATGAGATCAATGCGCCGACCAGCTCCGTTGTTGACGAGTGGGGTATCGGGTGAGGGCGAGGACAAAAGTGGCAACCCACTGTTACACAAAGCACGGCATTGGGTAAGACATGTTTGGACTTTTTTTTTTTTTTTTTAATCCTCGGCCGACCCGTTTCAGGTCAAATCCATTTGTGGGCTGTTGTTGTTGTTGTTCTCGGACAGCGGAGAAAATTGCGACACCCGAATACTGTTTGCAGGCTAAGAGAACTTCCCTTTCCAAGCATAATAAAAAATTTTAAAAATCCATAAATCACGACCTTTGTTGTGTTTGTCTTTTGTGCAAAAGTGCAAAGAAGGAATGATTGAAGTCGTTCTTGCGGTACCTGGGCGGCATCCATCTCGTTGAGCATAACGATGGAAGAGCAGTTGTAGTCAAAGACCAGCCTCCAGAAGTCACCCATGGTATTTGGCAAAGGATGCTGGGTAACGATGAAGGCCGCTGGCTGCTTGTGGCTCTGGGGGGGGGGGGGGGGGGGGCAACCGGATGGAGCGTGCATCAGAGGTGGGGGACTCTAGTGATGTAATTTGACTGAGAATGAAGTCGTCATTTTAGGACGTGGGACTTGCTTGGTGAAAATGTCATTTCATTTCGATTTTCCCTTCAAGATGTCTTTCCTGTTTACAACCGAAAATGCTAAATTTTCATGATCACACACTTGGAACGAAGACCGTAGCTCTAGACAGAGCCTTCTCTCTCTTCATGGGACTAAAACTTTTTGCTGGGACAAGAACCTACTGTCCGGACTAAAACTTAAAACCCGATCTTGGGACTTGAACTTTCTCTCCAAACTAAAAACTTTTCTAGGAACTGGAAAATTCTCTCTGAACTAACACCAGAACCAAAGATCAGAACCATAATTTGGGACCAAAACCATCTTTCTGGACAAGAACCTTCTCTTGTGAGTGAATGAATCCTTCTCTCTGGACTAAAACCTTTGACTTGACTTTGCTCCGTCTTTTGGTTCCGCAGTAACTTGGGACTTGCTTGAAAGCTGAAGGCTTATCAAGATTGTATGAGGCGACTTCTGACTTGCTTCAACCGAGTCCTGACTTACGTCCATGAGTGCCGCGTTGATGTAGTTGGAGCTCTCGCCATCCACCGAGATGAGAAATGGCAAGCAGCGGTCGGCCGAGAGGACGTCCATGCTCCGGTTCTTGTCGTGGTTCCGGGGCAGCAGACCCACGCTGCAGTCCTCCGGTCGCACTCTAGGGGTCACTATGTTGAGGGTCTGGCAAAAAATGAGAGAGACCCAGGTCAGATAAGCCTCGCCGTACAAAAGAATGCGCACGCAGTGAGGTTCCTTTCGAGGAATATGCTCCGTATTGTTTCGATGGTCCATAAATTTCAAGAATGGAAGCCGATGCTAATTTTCATTAGCCCATCTCTGGTGTTTTGCTACAAATGTCTCCTATTCCTTGATGAGAGTCGAACAGGTTTATGGAACATGTATTTTAAACAGCATATTCACATTAAATGTTGAAAGCACGTGGCAAGTATTCAAATCTTGAACATTATCCGCTTAGGATCAATGCGGGTTGATTGTACAGCTGAAAAAAAGGGGGTGTCAGAAGTTCTGACCTGGAACTCGTCTTTAATCTGACTGGAGTTGGTCTGAGGGTCCAGCCTGCTGATGTTGTAGTAGATGGCTCGGAAGTCGCACACGGGGATGGCGGTGTTGCCGCACAGGCACGCCTCCAGGATGGCGTCGTGGACAAACACGTACTGCTCCTGGATAGACAGAACACCGCCGTGGGTTCATGATGCGCACGACTGAGACAGTCAGGTTTGAAAATGGAAACCTGACAAAAGATTTGCTTGTTAGCGATTCACGGATGTTTTCTAAAATTACGGCCCCAAAGATAGTCTGACCTAGTATGACCTTTCATTCATTCATTCATTCATTCATCTTCCGAGCCGCTTCGTCCTCACTTGGGTCGCGGGGGGTGCTGGAGCCTATCCCAGCTGTCTTCGGGCAGCAGGCGGGGGACACCCCGAATTGGTTGCCAGCCAATCACAGGGCACACAGAGACGAACAACCATCCACGCTCACACTCACACCGAGGGACAATTTAGAGCGTCCAATCAGCCTGCCATGCATATTTTTGGAATGTGGGAGGAAACCGGAGCACCCGGAGAAAACCCACGCAGGCCCGGGGAGAACATGCAAACTCCGCACAGGGAGGCCGCAGCTGGAATCAAACCCGGTACCTCTGCACTGTGAAGCCGACGTGCTAACCACTGGACTACCGGGCCGCCCCTAGTATGACCTAGCAACGTGAAATTTCCTTTAAATGTCAATCTTGAGAAGACCCACAAAAAAAATCTCAGGACGTTGTTGTCTGAAAAGACATAGGAAGTGTGGAATTTGGTTTTATTTGATTTTAGGCTCAAGCGCCCAACGAGATTAACAAAAAAAAAAATCTGTCTCACGCAACGTGAAATTGGGTAGACCTGTCTATCATGAGGAGACCCACAAAACGTCCAAAGAAGAAATGCCCCCCCCCCAAAAAAACACACACACAGGAATAAGACAATTGTGATGCTCAGGTTTTAGTTGCACTCAGGTAGATAAAAAAATAAAATAAAAAATGCAGCCTCCCCAAAATAGTTTGACTGAGCAACATGAAATTTGGTGGCCAAGTCTATCATGAGAAGACACACCAAAAAAAAATCTCAGGACGTTGTTGTCTTAAAAGACAGGAAGTGTGGAATTTGGTTTCAAGCAGAAATTGGGTAGACAAATTGGGTAGACCTGTCTAACATGAGGAGACCCACAAAACGTCCAAAGAAGAAATGCCCCCCCCCCAAAAAAAACACACAGGAATAAGACAATTGTGATGCTCAGGTTTTAGTTGCACTCAGGTAGATAAAAAAATAAAATAAAAAATGCAGCCTCCCCAAAATAGTTTGACTGAGCAACATGAAATTTGGTGGCCAAGTCTATCATGAGAAGACACACCAAAAAAAATCTCAGGACGTTGTTGTCTGAAAAGACATAGGAAGTGTGGAATTTTGTTTCAAGCAGCAAATTGGGTAGACAAATTGGGTAGACCTGTCTATCATGAGGAGACCCACAAAACGTCCAAAGAAGAAATGCCCCCCCCCAAAAACCACACAGGAATAAGACAATTGTGATGCCCAGGTTTTAGTTGCACTCAGGTAGATAAAAAAAATAAAATAAAAAATGCAGCCTCCCCAAAATAGTTTGACTGAGCAACATGAAATTTGGTGGCCAAGTCTATCATGAGAAGACACACCAAAAAAAAATCTCAGGACGTTGTTGTCTGAAAAGACAGGAAGTGTGGAATTTGGTTTCAAGCAGAAATTGGGTAGACAAATTGGGTAGACCTGTCTATCATGAGGAGACCCACAAAACGTCCAAAGAAGAAATGCCCCCTCCCCCCAAAAAAACACACAGGAATAAGACAATTGTGATGCTCAGGTTTTAGTTGCACTCAGGTAGATAAAAAAATAAAATAAAAAATGCAGCCTCCTCCCCAAAATAGTTTGACTGAGCAAAATGAAATTTGGTGGCCAAGTCTATCATGAGAAGACACACCAAAAATGCTCATGAAACCAATCTCAAAACGATACAGGAAGTCTGCCATTTTGCACTTACATGGGTCAAATTTGTCTCATTTTCACCATATCCCGCCGTACTTCAAATAAAAACTCTTGTGAGTGTGATTTTTGCAAGTCATCGTTGGCTTGCCTTTGCAGCCGATGAATGAAAATGAAGGAGCGCTGCCATGTTTCCGCACTCGGGATCAAGCGGGCTCTTTGTGCTCGAACCGGCGCGCCGCATGCTAATGTCGCCGCCCTCTCGGCCCACTTTGCACCAGCGCATCTGTTGTCGTAACTTTGCCGCGCTGAATGTTGATTGTGGCCCCGGTGGAGGGCAGACTTTTAAAAATCGTTTCACCCCCCCCCAGGCCATTGTCTGCGCTCGTGACAGGCCACACACACACACACACACGCAATCATGCATGCCACCTCTGCCTTTTAAAAGATTAATTGCTCTGTGCAGTTTAGACGAGGATTAGAGAAGCATCCAGCAGCCTCGACACTGACACAAATGACTCCCACTCAGTTACCACGCGCGCACTCGCGCACGCACGCACGCACCATTCACCAGCGATTTGTTCACGGCTGTCACTCAGCAGCATGCAGCCGCCGCACTCTGTTGTCTTCTGTTCTGGAGGTGACGTCAAAGGTTTTAAAGTAAGTATTGATTCAAATAAAGTGCCAAAGCGTCGGATTAGCTCAGCCTCTATTTGCACACGCAGGTGGGAGGGGGGTGGGGGGGGGAGGGGTGGAGACAGGATGTCTGGCGTTTGGTTTGAAGAAGACATTGCAAAATCCAAATGCACAAAATTGGATTTTTGGTAAAAATTTGAAATTTGAAAATATTGCCCCAGAGGCTATTTTGGTTCAACTTACCAGAGTAGACCAAAAAGTCTCAACAAGCCTTTCTTGAAAATACACAATTGCGAATTGAAAAGGAAGTTTTAGGTGCATAAATTCACCCCTTAAGCTAGCAAAATGAAATTTGCAAAGTCATTTGAATCACAGATATCCAAACAAAAGACAGAGATCTGCCATTTTTTTTTTTTTAAGGCCAAAATTGTTTGACCGAGCAACACCAACTTTGGTAGGCATGTTCATCGCGAGCAGATCCACAAATGAATCGCCGGTCGAGATGACGGACGGGAAGTCCTCACCTCCGTCTGCACCATGTTGACTCTTTGCGACCTGAGCTCGCGGATGCAGTTGAAGACGTCCACCACGCCTTCGTTCTCGGCCATGTCCAGCATGATGTCCACAGCGATGAAGCAGCCTGTCCGGCCCGCACCGGCGCTGTCGCGAAGAAGCAACAACGGGCGGACTTCATCATCCGTTGAATTTGAGACACGGGCTTTTTCGAGTTATGAGTCGTCTCAAAAAAGTTGACTTTTTTTTGTGTCTGTGTCTTTTTTTTTTGCCCCAAAAAGCAAACAAACAATCAACTGTGCTGAGAAAAAGTGGATTATGTCCATCGAATTCAAGCACGAGCGAGCCTGGTGAAAAGGACAACTAAATAAACGACGATTAAGGACAGCAAAAATTCAAAGTTCAAAGAAAATGCGACAAATTCTGTTGACATCTTTACATTCTATGTTTTGACATGACTATTCGAGTTAGTCTATTATTTTTTTTTTTCGGTTGACACTAATGTTGAGTGCTTTTCTCATTAAAAAAAAAAAACATGATGGAAAAAGGTTTGGGTGTTTTGCCCCCCCCCCCCCCCCCCGCAACTCAATTTTCCGAAATGAAATGAATTGCGATGCCATTCATCTCTTGCTTCGCCAGCAACGCAATTAAATAACTACTCCAATTGTATTTCGGTGTTACGTTCCCCTGTCGACTCACATTGTTGTTGCGCTTTTGTTCTCTTTGGAGAAAACTGCCACGAATCGTCACCGGCGCAATCGGACATATTGAGGCGCACGCACGCACACACACAGTGGAGACTTTAATAACACAATGTCAAGTGTTTATGTGACACATCCTGAACGATGGTTGGGGAAGAAGAAGGTGTGTGGGGAGGGGGCAGGGGGGGGCAATGAGAGAGATGGATGGATGGATTGATTAATGGATGGATGGAGAAGGGAGGTGTGAGGAGAAGAAAAGAATGAGACGGAGGAGAGAAAGGCGGGAAGGGGAGGAGGGGAGAGTCTCTGCAGATTACCTGTCACCTGAGTGATTAATGTCGACTCAGCTACACTTTACGTGTGTGTGTGTGTGCGGGTGTGCGCGTTTAAAAAAAAGTTGAAAAAAATAAGCAATTTTATGTCGTAAAGGGGATGAAAAAAGTGTGGCCGACCGGACCGATAATATTGCGTAATACCTTGCAAGAAAGAGGAGCGATTGTACAGAGCAATGCACAAAATGACGTCAACAAGGATTTCCGGTGAGCGTGGCGGCAGCAGCCGTCACACGTTTACTCAACACCGAGATCACACACATACAAATGTTTGCTGGTAGACTTTGTGTACTGTACTGCATTCTGTGTCTGCTCGGTACAATTTCTCCAGTGTGTGTGTATGTGTGTGTGTAGTTGTACCTGCAGTGTGCCACAATGGGCCCGGCGTCTGGCGGGTTGAGGAACTTGACCTGGCGTATGAAGCCCAGCAGCCCGGTGGCATAGCAAGGAACGCCGTGGTCGGGCCAGCTGGTGAAGTGGAACTGGCGCAGCTCTCGTAGTTCGTGGTGACCCTTCTGCAAGAATAAAAAAAAAAATAAAAAATCGATCGATTATGATTAATTATGATCGATGATCATAATTATGATTAGGAGAGGCGGCCCGGTAGTCCAGTGGTTAGCACGTGGGCTTCACAGTGCAGAGGTACCGGGTTTGATTCCAGCTCCGGCCTCCCTGTGTGGAGTTTGCATGTTCTCCCCGGGCCTGCGTGGGTTTTCTCCGGGTGCTCCGGTTTCCTCCCACATTCCAAAAACATGCATGGCAGTTCTGATTGAAGGGCGGCCCGGTAGTCCAGTGGTTAGCACGTGGGCTTCACAGTGCAGAGGTACCGGGTTCGATTCCAGCTGCGGCCTCCCTGTGTGGAGTTTGCATGTTCTCCCCGGGCCTGCGTGGGTTTCCTCCGGGTGCTCCGGTTTCCTCCCACATTCCAAAAATATGCGTGGCAGGCTGATTGGACGCTCTAAATTGTCCCTAGGTGTGAGTGTGAGTGCGAATGGTTGTTCGTCTCTGTGTGCCCTGCGATTGGCTGGCAACCGATTCAGGGTGTCCCCCGCCTACTGCCCGAAGACGGCTGGGATAGGCTCCGGCACCCCCCGCGACCCTAGTGAGGATCAAGCAGTTAGGAAGATGAATGAATGAATGAATTATGATTAGGAGAATTAACAATCAAACGAGACTGTAAAAGCTGGCATTCGGTATTTGGTCGCCATTGTGTACCGTCACATTGATTCATCCGTCCATCCGCTTTCTGATCGGTTTATACTCACAAGAGGATGTGCCGGGGGGGGGGGGGCTATCTCACATTTGCCTTCGGGCAGTAGGTAGGGGACACCCTGAACAGGTTGTCAGCCAATCGCAGGGCACACGTAGACAACCAACCATTCGCGCTCACAATCACACCAAGGGGGGATTTTTAGAGTCTTCAATTAACCTGCCGTGCATTTTTTTCCAATGTGGGAGGAAACCGGAGCACCCGGAGAAAACCCACGCAGGCCCGGGGGGAGATTACGGGGACCAAACACGATACAGGAAGACCGGAGCTCGAATCGAACCCTGCACTTCTGCACTGTGAGGCAGACGTGCTAGCCGGTCGACCATCGTGCGGCATGACATTCATCAACTGGAATTTATTCATTGACAGCATTTTCATTTTCTCGGAACGGTTGGTCTTTGCCATTCAAGCTGTCTTCATTGTTACGGCCACTGAAGGGAGCCTTATTATGTTGTTGCAATGCACCGGAGGGATGTGTGACGAAGCGGCTATTTTGCATTCATACAATAGCAGGCAGCACGATAAATGGCGTTATTTCTGAGAGATGGAAATTTGTCACAACTATCGCATGTCTTTACCCTTCTGATGCTTGAACAAAGACCAGCCTGCGACCCTCGGGAGGTTAAGCACTTCGGATAACGGGTTGGATGTTTCAGGGAGACATTTATACGTAGAAAATAAAGGCCGCATTGGTTTGTTTTTGGATTAGAAGTGTCTTTACTGTTATTGATCAAAAATGCATGAAGTTTAATGCAACTGTAATATGAGTCATCTTTCGCAGAGGATAAAGAATATATGCTTGCGAGTATTGACGCTCAACGTGTTACTCCGCAGTTTATGTTCGGATATCTCTTCTGCTGTTAAGATACAGTAAATCCATTTAGCTACGGCAAAATGGTTGCTATAAATACACATTGTATCGTTTCCTCTGCCCTGTACAGGTCCCCTATCTCAAAAGTCTTTTACTCCCTCCTTAACCCTGGAGAACCCAAGAACTCTTTTCTTCTTTGGAAAATGATGAATTTTACATTAAATGATTGCTACATGTTCACTGAACACCAAAATATATGTTTTTTTTCCTCAAATATTTAATGCTTTAATCCCAATTTAGGATTAGGGCCAAATTTGACCCTATGGGATTTAAGGGTAGCATTTGAGTAGCAGAATTTATAGGGGCCAAATTTTTGGGGTTCTCCGAGGTTAAATACAAGGTGAAAAAAAAATGTATTTTTTTTAAAAATCAGCCAAACGATGACTCGTGTCTTGAAAAGCTTGTACAATAAGGTGGGTTACTTGTTCCTCAAGGCACCAATATCGAGTAAATTGTGACGTAATCCAATTGTAAGCAAAGAATGGATGTGGTGTCGCCGCGTCCTTCGGCGTTCCCGTGTGTGAATTCTCTTGAAGATTTCCATTGTCATGCTCGTAACCTTGTATTTGTCCTCTGTGGGAGTGTGCCTGGTCATCCCTTTATCCTCCACCTGAGCTTGGAGTGGAGGGTGTAGGAGTGTGGGAGGGTGTGGGGGGAGGGGGCTACAATGACCTGAGAGACCCTGAAGAGAGAAGGACAAGACCGTCTCATTTGAGGACCTGCTCGGTCTACAGCTCTGCGGGTGGAATCGATCCTGGTGAATTATTGAGGAGGGTGGTGCACAGAGGTATGGATCCACCGGAAGGGGGGTGGGGGGGGGGGAGTAATGATGGTGGCTCGCTCTTCCTCTCGAAGACGTCTCATCACAAATGTTGCAAAGTCCATGGCTCGTGCCCAGGTGATGATGCGGAGGAGGATTGGCGATGATGTACGTCCAAGGGATATAAAATAAAGATGGCGGCTCGAAGGAACAATATCACTCAAATGAAAATGTCAAAGATGGCCTTGGACTTGTTGACAGAAAACACATTTTGGGATTGTTTAACTTCTTCCATACCTCACGGTTAACCTAATTAAGCTGGACAAAGAAAACTACGGTCCTTAATTTTTGGGTGGTCCACAATTAACCTGTGGTCAACTGGTTTTCGACTCTTTTCCTCACAAATATTCAAATAATATATGTTAGGTTAACACATTTTTCAGCGTACCTTCCGAGCAAAATATGCAGCTATTCATTTGCAAAGATGTCCCCCCCGCCCCACCTCCCCCTGTGTCGCTTTCCCGAGCAAAGTCTCACTCTGCCGCGTTCTGATGTTCCTTAATCTGCCGGCGGATTAGCTTTCAACGAACAGAGCGCCCGTGTCGCAAATGAAAAGACTTAAGCAGGTGACGAACTTGCCCCTGCTTCACGGCTCCTCGCCGTCTTTTGTTGCGTTGTCGCAAATCCATTCGCCACATGCGGCGTACAAACACACCGACATACGAAAACGGTGAAAAAAAAAACATGGACGTCGTCTCGCGGGAAGGTGTTGCTTACCTTCTGCACGGTGAACGTGCGGATGACGTACTCGGCCAGCGGTTCCGTCTCCACCAGGGTGACTTTGACGTCGCCGTAAACTTCCGTCTCGTCGGGCCAGTAGCGGACACACTTGACCTAAAACACCCACACGGCACCGGCGAGCCCGCCTTCAAATGAGCCTTTCGTGCAAAGGGTAGGGCTCCAAATTTGGGTTTCAAGACAGGCTGAGCTTCAAAATCAAGTTAAGTCTCTAAACCAGTTTAGGATTTCAAATGAGGCTTTCGAGACAGGGTTTGGGTTGTCCAGGATTGGATTCGGGTGTCAGATTTGGGTTTCAATTTAAGGCTTCAAGGTTTCATGCAA
Source organism: Hippocampus zosterae (assembly GCF_025434085.1). Classification (NCBI taxonomy): domain Eukaryota; kingdom Metazoa; phylum Chordata; class Actinopteri; order Syngnathiformes; family Syngnathidae; genus Hippocampus; species Hippocampus zosterae. The sequence continues at coordinate 24,458,276 of NC_067459.1, forward strand.
GCCTTGGTTTTGCTTTTCAGGACTGTCTTTGAGTTACAGATTAGGGTTTCAAAGTAGGGATTCATGGTTGCGTTACGGTGTCGGATTAGGGTTTCAAACAGGTTTAGGGTTTCAAGACAGCGTTCGGTTCAAATGAACAAACAAAGTAGGGGTTGAAAGTTGGATTTAAAGTTAGGACTTCGAGGCTGAACAAAACGATACAGTACATTTTTATAAAGCACTTTCACAACAGCAGCAGCTGTAACAAAAGGTTTCAAGACAGGATTTTCGGTTTTCAGGATTGGGTTAGGGAGTCAGATTTAGGTTTCAAGACAGGTTGTACATATATTAAAATATGTAAAAAAAAATTTTTTGAAAAAGCGGGACGCTCGTTACACTTTGATGGGGTTAGCATTAGCATTAGCATTTGGCCACTCACCCTGCCCACCTCCACCAGGTTGGTCACCATGACGATAGAGGCCGAGTTCTCTTGCCACACCATCCTCCAGAAATCCCTCACCGTCTCCTGCATGGGACCTGACACATCAATGGAATACATTTATGTTCATGGCATGACACACCAACACACTCCACAACACACTCTCGCACACACAAACACACACACAGTAAAACCTGCTCACACTCTCAACAAATGCGCTCTTCAATTTGTCGAGGTGATTTTTTTGGTATTTTTTTTTTAATCAGCTGGTTTAAAATATAGAAGGTTGAGGTCATAGCATCCTACCCAAAAGGACCCCTGCTGAGCGCACACGCACACACACAAATGGTATTCTTTGCGTTGAATTACCTTGTGTGGCGATGTAATGTCTGGGCCGGTGGTAGCCCTGAGGGACACACAACAAAAATGCTTAGAAGACATTCAAAAGGGCTGCGGCAGTCTGCCTGACGGCATATGTTTTATGTTTGGGCAGCGGTTGCTTAATCTGATATATGTGGTATGTTTTTGTGTTTTATGTCAACAAAAAAAAAATGCTTGCTATATCTCAACATTTGGAACAGTGAAGACAATCCGCAATGTTTTTTTTCTTAATTTCAAGCAAGAAACATGAATGCTCATAATTTGCTTTGGCGGGCTGGACAAAATGAGGTGATGGGGCCACATGTGGGCCCCCGGACGGCGAGTTTGACAACCGTGATTTAAATGCAGGACAGTTTTTCTTGGAAAATTGGTCATATTTTTTTTTATTCATTCATTCATTCATCTTCCTAACCGCTTGATCCTCACTAGGGTCGCGGGGGGTGCTGGAGCCTATCCCAGCTGTCTCCGGGCAGTAGGCGGGGGACACCCTGAATCGGTTGCCAGCCAATCGCAGGGCACACAGAGACGAACAACCATTCGCAACCACACTCGCACCTAGGGACAATTTAGAGTGTTCAATCAGCCTGCCATGCATATTTTTGGAATGTGGGAGGAAACCGGAGCACCCGGAGAAAACCCACGCAGGCCCGGGGAGAACATGCAAACTCCACACAGGGAGGCCGCAGCTGGAATCGAACCAGGTACCTCTGCACTGTGAAGCCCACGTGCTAACCACTGGACTTTTTTTTACATTATGTTCATATGAATTGCAAATTATATTCATCATCACAAACACCAGGCAAAAAAAAAATCATCATAAACATTTTCAACATGGATTCAAAATTTCCAAATATGTCCGTGGCTCACTTCTTTCACCACATGAGATTGGTCCAAATATTAGATATCAGTTTGATTCAACAACAACAAAAGCATATATTTCATTACTGGCTTTAATGATCCCAGCGTTCCCTGTTAGCAATATACAGGTTTCCCATTAATAACGGCTTCTTTTATGACACGAGAGCGCGCAGCGTCTTGCTTACCCAAAGCGAGTTCACCGACATCCAGAGTGAAATTAATTGTTGTCATATTTAAAGCGGACGTCCTTCCTGCATCTCTATTACCTCTCTTAATTATCTTCAAGCCATCTTCCGCCTCCCAGCTGCACAAGTCAAGGTTGTATTCATGCATAAATATCCTATTAAATAATAGCGGGGCTCCTGGGGGAGGCTTGGGGGCGGGGTGGAGGGGGGGGGGTGTTCAGCTTCCCTCCACGGGACATGTGGGAGTGACGAGCGCATACCGGCTGACCCTCGTCCTCGCCCTCCTCATACTCACGTCAGAGATGAAAACATTTATCACTTTCACATTTTCATTAAAAACACGCTCTGAGAAGGCTTTTATTAGCACCGTGTGCTTGGGTGGGGGGTCCCTGGGGGTGGGGGGGGGTCTGTATTGTTTAGCGTTTTAATTTTCTCATTTCCAAGAAGAGCACATTTGTTTGTTATCTCGGATGTCCTCCTCATATCCCCCCCCCCCCCCCCCGTCACCTTCCTCCTGTTCTCATTAAACATGTTTGCATGCCTCTTATGTTACACTCGGTGGTGAAAAGTGAGCACATTTGAAATGAAATTTGGTATCGTTCATCTGTCAAGTAGAAATGCATCCATTTTAGAAGTGGTCGTGAAATATTTTGCAAAAGTTCATCTTGGGAGGGCAGATTTCCTTCGTCGTTCTGACGTGGCTTCTCCAGATTTTGATCAGTTGACTTATGATGGACATGCCGAGCGAATTTTGGGTTTACAAATCAAAATGGCTTTGCCCAAAAATGACACCTAAAATGTCCACTTGAAAAAACAAAAAAAAAAACCAAATAGACTTCCAGTTTCTTTTCAGCCATTGCTTCTACAATTTTTTTGTGGGGCTCTACTCCTGATAGACACGCCAACCAAATTCCATGTTGCTAAGTCAAATTGGGGCGGCCCGGTAGTCCAGTGGTTAGCACGTGGGCTTCACAGTGCAGAGGTACCGGGTTCGATTCCAGCTCCGGCCTCCCTGTGTGGAGTTTGCATGTTCTCCCCGGGCCTGCGTGGGTTTTCTCCGGGTGCTCCGGTTTCCTCCCACATTCCAAAAATATGCATGGCAGGCTGATTGAACGCTCTGAATTGTCCCTAGGTGTGAGTGCGAATGGTTGTTTGTTTCTGTGTGCCCTGCGATTGGCTGGCAACCTATTCAGGGTGTCCCCCGCCTACTGCCCGAAGACGGCTGGGATAGGCTCCAGCACCCCCCGCGACCCTAGTGAGGATCAAGCGGCTCGGAAGATGAATGAATGAATAAGTCAAATTGGACTTATGGGGGCTGAATTATTTAAAAATACCTCCCAATATACACTTAAAATGTGTGCATCATATAAAATGAAGGACCTTGTGTGTCTTTTCGGGCATGGCTTCTACGATTTTTTTTTTTTTTGTGGGTCCACTCACAATGGATCTGCACACCAAATGTTATGTCGCTACTTTAACTCACGTCAATGAAGTTGGCGTTGATGTAGTCGGAGTGGGGCTCTCCGTCGAGCAGCTGCAGTCGCACTCTGGTGTGATCGTCTGTGGGGTCAGATAACACCACAGACAAAATACAACACGCCTAAAGTTAAGCCGACCCACGAAAGCGCAGCAGCCAACCGACTGCGTGGCACAGCCGCCCGCAACATCTGCCACATACGCTCACTCTGTTTCACAAACAAGCAAGTTCCGTGCTAACAAAACTCATTTTTGACACCCGGCGTAGTACAAATGCACTGACAAATAACCAAAATGGAAGACTTCACCTTTTGTTTTACTTCATGCCTTCGATTGCCTTTTTTTCGAGCGCCCAGTCATGAGAGATGTGCCAAAACCAAAATGTTGTGCAGATTGATTAAACTGCTGCCCAAAGGTTTTAACGTGTGTTCAGAGGAACCTCAACGTTTTATTTATTTATATCATCAAATTTGGCGCCACGCTCGGCACACACACGATGACAAAAATCTTCAGCTTCACTTTTTTTTTGATTACCGGTAATTTTTTAAAATTGCGAATCGATCTACGAACCGAATTTGGTTGCGATAGGGTTGACAAGCTAGGCCAAAAAACAAATATGTCTGAAGCTGCAAAATAAGAAAAGCCCACTATAACAGGCAATGTCCAAAGTCCGGCCCGCGGGCCAAATCCGGCCCGCGGTCGAATTTCATCCGGCCCTCGGCCCCCGTCATAAAATCAGTGCCGTCTGGCCCGCAGGTTGGGCGCAATGGAACACGTGTTGCATTGACTGAGGTCTCGTAGACTGGGGAGTGATGTTTCATAGAGTGCTGCTTCCCTCTAGTGGCTAAATGAGTAATAGCATTCACTAAATGAGTAATAGCATTTAGACACTAGAGGGCATCACTGACGAGTTAACAAGACATCACTCCGTGTTTATATTGACTGATATGTCATATTTCAAATTCCTGTTTCAAATGAAGCAAAAGAAATTCTTAAGATTGTTGAAATTAAAATAAAAATGGAAATGTGAAACAGACTGGCTTACTAAAATTTCTTGAACAATATTGTTGTTCAATGTAAAGAATGTCAGCCAAGGTCGGCCCCCCGACATTTTACCACATAAAATCTGGCCCCCTTGGCAAAAAGTTTGGACACCCCTGCACTATAAGGCTTACAACGAAAGAAACACATGCTGTATGTATGTATGTGCACATCTTTATTTTTAGGTTTTTGACATCGCATCAGACCAGACCTTGTTTTCGTATTTCATGGTGTGAACTGTTTCCATGTTCTTCATTTCCACTGTCTTGACTTTACTTTTTACACCACGAGTTGATTTGAGTAAAGCACATCGTGCTCAACTCATTCCAAATATGTTGTGGTGGTGTTTAGAGGCAACCGACCCCGCCCCCCTAAAAAACACCCCCCCACCACCACCACCATCCCGACAATTTGTGTCCATGTCCCAATATTTAAGGAACTGATTGTAGAAACTTTCACGGAGTCAACGTGAGTCAACAACAGGCTTTTCTGCGGGACGTCCAACCTATACTTGACTCTCCAGGGACTTGAGTATTTGTGGACTCATCACAACTTCATTTTGTGGTTCCTCCCTCTCTCCCTCCCTGATGGCCGTCATTGCCTCCATCCATCCCAGCCACATTAGCCCGCTGCCGTGCCGCCGGCTGGTAATTGCCCGGGGGGGCCAGTGTCAGAAACTGTCATAACACGGCGGCGACCTGCGGGAGGATGCCTGCAGGGGGGGGGGGGGGGGGGGGCGGAAGGGGAGGAGGGTCGGCTCCGCTTCTCTCTAGCCCGGGGAGGGGGAGCCTCTAATTGGGCCGACTTGGCAGGAGGTACTGGCTCCAAAACAGCAGAAGAGCTGGACACAGTCCACAGGTTTGAACAGGCGCATTGTGTGCGTGTGTGTGTGTGTGTGTGTGTGTGTGTGCATGTCTTACATAAACTAGTTAGACTGCATTCAGAGTTTTAAATAGTGCACTAGTTCACTTTGAGAGTCAAGACTTAGTTTTTAGGACAATCAAACTTTGATGTTGCTCCTCTCAGCCACGACTGGTAAATTTGCCAAAGTTGGCCAAAGGTCCGCTAACCGGCTTCTCTAACTCCGGAAAAGACGTTTGCATTGGAAATGTGAATTCAATATCTGAAATGTTTCCTAATTAGGATTCTGTTTGATTCCCGAAGCTCATTGGAAAACAAGTTGGCTTTCAATTCAAGGGTTTGTCTGTGCAATATTCAAATGTCAAAGGCACGAGTTCATGTATTTGGAAGACTGAGCAATAATAATCCATATAATGCGCAATCCAATGAACAGCAGCACGCACTGCGATCTGCGAGCTCACAAAACATTGAGGACATGAAGAATGTCCCCGAAAAATCTCCAAGAAAGCGTCTTTTATTTAATGTCATGCAGAGAATTCATTCATTCATTCATTCATTCATTCATTCATTCATTCATTCATTCATTCATTCATTCATTCATTCATTCATCCATCCATTCTCCGAACCGCTTGATCCTCACTAGGGTCGCGGGGGGTGCTGGAGCCTATCCCAGCCGTCTTTGGGCAGTAGGCGGGGGGACACCCAGAATCGGTTGCCAGCCTATCGCAGGGCACACAGAAACGAACAACCATCCGCACTCACACTCACACCTCGGGACAATTTAGAGCGTCCAATCAGCCTGCCATGCATATTTTTGGAATGTGGGAGGAAACCGGAGCACCCGGAGAAAACCCACGCAGGCCCGGGGAGAACATGCAAACTCCACACAGGGAGGCCGGAGCTGGAATCGAACCCGGTACCTCTGCACTGTGAAGCCCACGTGCTAACCACTGGGCTACCGGGCCGCCCTATGCAGAGAATGAACTTTTTTTTTTTTGCTGCAATAGGAGCTGAAAGCTTTTCCTTGTAATCCGCCGGATGTTGCTGCGCCACGGTCGCTATTGCCCGGATGGATAGATGGCGCTATTTCATTTAACGAAAGCAGAAAGCAGCGTGGATTAGCTGATCTTGAATTCTTTCGCCGCATAACTGATAGGCTGCAGCTTAAACTGTGCTTCGTCAGCGCGTCTCTTTTTAGGTGCCATTGTTTTGCGCAATGCACGTACTGGATACTATAAACACGTATTGGGGGAGCGGCATGACTCTAGCGTCCTCTTTCACACTTTAACATCTACATGCGGTCCTCGGTGACGGCCGCCTTTCCTCTATATGAGCAGCGTGTCGGCACCGCATGAGTCGGTCAAGCGGACGCCTAGTCGGAGTCACACAACAGCGTTCACGGATTTTGGAACTCGGTGCATACGCACTAATGGGCTCCCCGTCCACTTTGGGGAAAATGTCGGATTTTAAAGTGTGTCCTAAAGGTGGTGAAAATACGGTATCAGGGAGTGAGCTGCTATTGTGGAGTTCAGTTGGAGGGCGAAAAGTCCGTTCAGTCATTAACAAGCAGAACTCTTTTGCCGAGCTTTGCTCTCCTCCAGACCTTGTCAACCTCTTCTATTTTTTTTTTTTTTACTTTAAGAAAAAGAAAAAAAAAGACAACTCCTATTCATTACTGGACAAGTTTAGCCGAGGAAGACTTGGACTAGAGATGACCTCGTTGTTTATACGACGGCCTGTGGAAAGAAGAATCTTTTTTTGTATTTTGTTTTTTTAATTGGAGATATGGTAGTGAAGTGGTGCACTGTGGTGATATTAGCTGACTGGCTAAAGCTAACCGCAGATGCAAAAAAAAAAAAAAAAAAGCTATGACAGAAAAATACAAATACGACACGTGAGCGCTGCGGTCTTGAGGTGAGGAAGTCGATTGCAAAAAAAAAAAAAAAAAAAAGAAAATAAGCCTGGAAGTGCTGAACAACACTCGTTATTTTTTTGCCTCCTCGGCCTAAATCTTCCCCCCTCGCACAAACACACGCGTGCTGCTCATCCTCTCCGGTTGCGTCCGTCACGGATCTCACGAATTAGTTAACTCGCCGCAGAGTCCTCCAAGCTGGAGGCGTTAACAAGTTTAATAGACTGACTGCTGTGTGCGTGTGTGTGTGTGTGTGTGTGTGTGTGTTCATAAACGTGTTTGTGTGGTGTATGTACTAGATATCCATCCGCCTACAACAGGCTGCAGTGTGCGTGTGTGTGCGTGTGTGTGTGTGTGTGTGGTGGAGGGTATTAAAGTGTGTAATAGCCTATTAAGTCCACAGCTCCCTCCAGCTGATGTGTCAAACAACTTGGAATGTTGACACTCACACATGTGCACACGCACACGCACACACACACACACCCACACCCACACACACAAGCACACGCAACAGTACAATGGCAGACTTTCTGTGTCTTCTCAGGCATGATTTCTTGAGACTTTCTTGAGGGTCGATTCTTGATAGCCAAGCCATGTACAGCAAATTTCACATCGCTAAGTCAAACTGGCTCTGGGGGGCTGAATTTTCCAAAACATTTTTAAAAATAAATAAAAATGAATAAAAACAGGGCAGCCCGGTAGTCCAGTGGTTAGCACGTCGGCTTCACAGTGCAGAGGTACCGGGTTCGATTCCAGCTCCGGCCTCCCTGTGTGGAGTTTGCATGTTCTCCCCGCCCGGGCCTGCGTGGGTTTTCTCCGGGTGCTCCGGTTTCCTCCCACATTCCAAAAACATGCGTGGCAGGCTGATTGGACGCTCTAAATTGTCCCTAGGTGCGAGTGTGAGCGCGGATGGTTGTTTGTCTCTGTGTGCCCTGCGATTGGCTGGCCACCGATTCAGGGTGTCCCCCGCCTACTGCCCGAAGACGGCTGGGATAGGCTCCAGCACCCCCCGCGACCCTAGTGAGGATCAAGTGGCTCGGAAGATGAATGAATGAATGAATGAATGAATAAAAACAAGCCAGTTGGAAATGGCCCAAGGAACTTAAAAATTCGCTTTGAAATGAACCAAACCAGGCATATGGCTTCATGAGACGTTTTGGTGGGTACTCTTAAATAGTGCAGATCCGACGTGGCTGAATTAACAAAACCAAATAAATCAGTTTGAGCTTCAGTAATAATGGCCGAATTTCAATTTTTCTGTGACATGTCAAGACGAAATGACCAAAAATTCAAATTCTTGACCGTTTTGCATTATCCATCTGTTCATCCTTCAAATCTGCTCAAAAGTGGGGTAAATATCTTCAAGAGGAGCTCCTTTGCGGCGCTTGCCAAAAATGGCCGACATGAACTAAAAGAGTGACTTTGAACCAAAATGACAAACTTCTTGTATCTTTTCAGGAACGGCTGATTGCGAGTTTTTTTTTTTCCAGGCTTCGGAGTTAAACCGGCATTGTCGGCTCAATATTCGAAATTTTGAGACTTTATTTGTGGGCCAACTCATGATAAGCATCTCGAGCGAATGTCATCTTTGCTTGCTATGTGTGTCTTGGTGACAGACTCTCATGAAAGCTCATCAAATAGCATCAAAATATCACGCCGTCATAAATCATCATCATCATCATCATCACCCCCGCCCCGCCCCCCCCCCCCCCCCCCCCCCCGGAAAGATAATTAAGCGGCACTGATTGTTCACCCCGTCATATCATCATCTTTCCGACGCAGCGGTGGCTTCAAAACGCCGACGGCGCCGCAATCAGCGATAACGAAGCGCAGCGGGGCGGTTCGTCAGCGCTACTCGCCGGCGCGTTCCAGACTCGTCGCTGTCGCTTGGATGAGAGTTTAAAAAAAAAAAAAAAAAAGATATCCATCTTCACTTTAACTTTTTTTTTTCACCTTTTAATCACAATTTTGGTGACAAGGGGGATGTTGTTCGACCGTCGGTGGGTATAACGTCTCGGAGAATTTAAAATTCTTCGTTTTATGTCCGTGCTTTCCAACGGGGGAAGGAGGGGGGGGGGGATATTTTGACTTCAAGATGGTGCAGCGAGAGTGGCTGCCTTTCCGGCAGCTCCTGTATTTTGTTCTTCTACTTCTTCCTTTCATAACTTTGCTGCTGCGAATTGGGAATTTCTCCATTGCGAGAAATAAAGATTTTCTTATCTTATCTTATCTTATCTTATCTTAAAAAGCCACGACAATGACAACTTGGCTAGAAATGGATTCTTATTTGCCATTTTGCATTCACACAACAGCAGACAGCAACATAGACAATTTTTGAGCTTGCTTGTGAACATGGCAAAGCGATTCGGTTGGATTTCAAACTATACAAAAAATGACCAATTTATGTCATGGACAGAAACTGGAAAATAACAAAATCAGACAAATCACAACCCTTTGGGAAGTGTCGTTACATTTGTATTAACACAGCTAATGAAAATGGTTTTCAAAAAAAAAAGAAAAGGACGCGAGGTGGACATAAATGGGCCCACGTGGAAGCCAGAGGGTTAAAAAAAAACGATGCTTGCACTGTAAAAGAGTGGAAGCAAATCATTTTTTTTTCCTACCGGCGTGCCTCAAACACGAGCAGATCAATGCACGGAATCTTACACAAGGTTTGCTTGGCTTCCAGGATGAAGATGGGGTGGGGGGGGGAAGGTGAAGTGGAGTTCAAGCAAAATGTTTTTCCCTTGCGGTCTGATGGAGGCAACGGCGGCGTGCGGCCTCCCTGGGGGGCTTTTTGATGACATTTTCTTTTAAGAAAATGAGCTTTTGCGTGAGATGGACACTTTCCATTACCAGGCTGCCGGTAATTAAAACATTTGTACTAATAGCAAATTCATCATCATTCCTGCAGGCCAATCCAGACTTTGACAGCTTATTTCATTTCTTCGCGCTTTCATTTGAGAGCCTTGCGCTCACTGTGTCAAGGCGCCCGACACGACATGGAGACCTTTAATTATGTATGCGCGTCTCAAACGCTCACACACACACACACACACACACACATTTCGCCGCTCCAACCTGTCGCCGCCCACAATACAACACCATGACAAGAAATGCCCCCTAATGCATTTTCACACTCGTAAGGTGCGTCAAACTGTTAATCGCTTTATTATCTGCCCACCTGTGTATTCTAATGACTTCATTATATGACATGACCGTTATAACATCGAGAAGGGTGAAGAAAAAAAAAAAAAACAGTCGCAGCAAGTGGAACAGAGTTAGGAGAAGTTTTTGTTCGATAGTGAAGCTCCATCGAGAGGAGCCAGATGAGGTGGCTTGGGCATCTGATTCGGATGCCTCCCGAGCGCCTCCCCGGTGAGGTGTTCCGGGCATGTCCCACCTGGAGGAGACCCCGAGGTAGACCCAGGACACGCTGGAGAGACTATGTCACCCAGCTTGCCTGGGAACGACTCGGGATCCCCCGGGGAGAGCTGGAAGAAGTAGCTCGGGAGAGGGAAGTCTGGGCTTCCCTGCTAAAGCTGTTGCCCCCGCGACCCGGCCCCGGATAAGCGGTAGATGATGGATGGATGGATGGATGGAGTGAAGCTCCACCCACTTCTTCGGACAAATTTTATGATGAGGTGTTGCCAGTCTGGCGGGTATACGGGTGTCACCTTCGGTACCAATGAAATGAAAAATCATAAGTTTGTCTTTGGACAAACAGACTTTCTGTGACTGTTTGGTATGATTTCTTAAGATAAGATAAGATAAGATAAGATATCCTTTATTCGTCCCACAATAAGATTTTCCCATTGGTCGAGTTATTGTCGACTTTTGTCTCAAATTTCATGCTGCCAAGTGAAATTGTCTTCAACAAACTATTCATTCATTCATTCATCTTCCGAGCAGCTTGATCCTCACTAGGGTCGCGGGGGGTGCTGGAGCCTATCCCAGCTGTCTTCGGGCAATAGGTGGGGGACACCCTGAATCGGTTGCCAGCCAATCACAGGGCACACAGAGACGAACAACCATCCATGCTCACACTCACATCTAGGGACAATTTGTTTTAGAGTGTTCAATCAGCCTGCCACGCATGTTTTTGGAATGTGGGAGGAAACCGGAGCACCCGGAGAAAACCCACTGAGGCCCGGGGAGAACATGCAAACTCCACACAGGGAGGCCGGAGCTGGAATCGAACCCGGTACCTCTGCACTGTGAAGCCGATGTGCTAACCACTGGACTACCGGGCCGCCGTTTCAACAAACTACAACAACAAAAAAAGCCACCTGAGTCTAAAATGGATCTTTTCAACAAAAACGTCAAACTCTTGCTGTTTCAGGCATGGCTTCTTGAGACTTATTTGTGGGTCTTTTTGTGATAGATGAGCACGTTAGGTGAAGCTGGCTCTGTGAGCCTTGGAGGGGGGGGGGAAAAAAAAAACCATTCTCTGCGAAACTCAGCAAAAAGCCTAAAAAGGACCAAATCAAACCCAAATGGCACATTTGCAGCACGTCCAGGACTGCTTGTGATAGACGTAGCCACCGCATTTGATGTTTCTCAGTGAAACCGGCTTCACGAGCTGTATTTTTATCCCAAATAAGTAAATAGTTGGGCACCATTTTGAACCTAAAATGGTTGACCAGCTACAACCCCCCCTTTTTGCTGCTTCATACCAAGAAGACAACATCGCTAGTTAAAGCTAACGGCACCGAATGCTAACAACAAGAACCAGAACAAAGAAATAAAAGAGCGTCAGTACTCACAGGCAATGATGTTACCATAGCGATTCTTGTTGCGGTTCTCATCTTTTTTGGCTGTTTCCCACGGTGCCGTCTGTCCCTCCGCCAGAGCCTGAAAACACACACACACACACACACACACACACACGAGTTAGAAAAGGCCTAGGTACGAAAGCGGTGCATTATGGGAGCTGATATGGGCCTGAAGCTTGGGGGCCGGCCAGGAAGCGGGAAAACGTGCCATGAATATTTACAACGGCAAACACCAACGCAAGTCAGTCAGAAATGTCAGGAAAAAAAAAAAAAACGTCTCATGAAGCAAACAAGATTTTGCACTTTTTGTAACTGGAAAAGTGCAAAAACCAAAATGTTTGGTTTTGAAATGGTGCCCTGAAGTAACCCCCCCTGCTTGTTATCGGTTGGCCGCTAATCAGTATTTCCTTGTATTGTACACTATCGTTGGATTTTTTTTTTTTTTGGGGGGGGGGGTTGTTCTTTTTGTAAAGTAAATGCCTTTACACCTTAATTTTTTTTTTAATTATATATTCCTGGTTTATGAATGAATGAGGGGCGGCCCGGTAGTCCAGTGGTTAGCGCGTCGGCTTCACAGTGCAGAGGTACCGGGTTCGATTCCAGCTCCGGCCTCCCTGTGTGGAGTTTGCATGTTCTCCCCGGGCCTGCGTGGGTTTTCTCCGGGTGCTCCGGTTTCCTCCCACATTCCAAAAACATGCGTGGCAGGCTGATTGAACACTCTAAATTGTCCCTAGGTGTGAGTGTGAGTGCGAATGGTTGTTCGTTTCTGTGTGCCCTGCGATTGGCTGGCAACCGATTCAGGGTGTCCCCCGCCTACTGCCCGAAGACGGCTGGGATGGGCTCCAGCACCCCCCGCGACCCCAGTGAGGATTAAGCGGTTCGGAAAATGGATGGATGGATGGATGAATGAATGAATGAATTCCTGGTTTTCGTACTGTGAGATGCCAGACATCTACTGTATGTGGAAACACTGCTACGGTTGTCTTTTTGAAAGAATTCTTTTTGTTATTTTATTCATCCAACCATTATCGGAGCTGCTTATCCTCACGAGGGTGTTACGGGCAAGCTAAAATTGCTAAGAATATAAACACATTCTTCTCCAGATGACCTTTGGCAGGGTGGCGAGAATACATTTTTTTATTACTTGAAAAGAATGTCTTTGTTCTTGTCATGTAAAAAAAAAAATACGACTGGTATTCTTTTTTTGTATTTCTTCTATACACTTTCTTTTTATCACAATATCAAATTGTGACTTTTATCTGGTTAAAAAAAAAGCGTAACTTGTACTATATTATATCATTGGGGAATTCAAGATTTTTCTTTTTTATTTGGATAAAATAAAAAATGAAAATCTGACTCGGTGTGTCAAAGTTCACCTCGTATTCCTCCTTGAAGCCGTAGCTTTGTCCACATTTCATCTGCGTGATGTGTTGCAGGAGGTCGGCCACGCGGATGGCCGGCTGGAACTGACCCGCCTGGAACTGACCTGAGGATCGGCACGCGGACAAATGTTTTGGGACGCTGGAGTATAGAGTGACTATACTCCAATTTGGGCCCTCATTCCGACAAGCTGCATACGAGTTCGGCGTAGGCCACGTACCGCTTTGGTAGGCGAGCTCCACCGACTCGCGGCCGCCGTATGGGAAGCTTTGCAGCGTCAGGGAGGGCTGGGCGAGCGATGGCTGGCTGCTGTCTGTCAAGCGAGTGAGCAAAGACAAAATGGCGTCAGGGTTAGGCGTGGAAAAAAAAAGTCGCGCATTTCCGGTAACATGAAATTTCAGCGTAGAGTCGGTAGGTCGGATAAAGTTTTTTTTTCAACTTTTTTTTTTTCATCAGAAATTTAAACAAACGAACCATAAAACATAAAAATTGTCTGAGTGCAGGTGGGGAAGGATGCCAAAGTTTGATCATTCACCACCAAACACTCCAAATGCTCTTTCAAACTCACCGTTTAACTGAACGCTGCACTATTGAGCCGCCGCTTTTCAGTGTTGAACTGAATTGTGCAATATCCAGCCACAGTTTTTCACAGTTTGACTTAATGGGGGGCACCATTAGGCCGACGCACCTTGCGGTTGAACATGGCGGCGCATTATTCGACAACAATTTTATCACAGTAAAACTGAACGGCAAACTATTTGGTTGACGCTTCTCACGTTAACACGCTCACTATCAGATACAGAAAGATGCCTGTTGGGCTGCGCCGAGAAAAAAGTTTATCGTGTTCTGTTAATTCAGAATCTGTGAGGGTAATCAGTTGGACATTTGCTCCTTGTTCTGACCCGGTGTGGCGTCATCAGTGTTTGAACGCTCTTTTTTTTTTTTTTTTTTCAAATGATACAAGCGGCCGAAATGAGTTTTCTCCGCAGGGTGTCCGGGCTCTCCCTTAGAGATAAGGTGAGAAGCTCGGTCATCCGGGAGGGGCTCAGAGTCGAGCCGCTTCTCCTTCACATCGAGAGGAGCCAGATGAGGTGGCTTGGGCATCTGATTCGGATGCCTCCTGAACGCCTCCCCGGTGAGGTGTTCCGGGCATGTCCCACCGGGAGGAGACCCCGAGGAAGACCCAGGACACGCTGTAGAGACTATGTCACCCAGCTTGCCTGGGAACGACTCGGGATCCCCCGGGGAGAGCTGGAAGAAGTAGCTAGGGAGAGGGAAGTCTGGGCTTCCCTGCTAAAGCTGTTGCCCCCGCGACCCGGCCCCGGATAAGCGGTAGAAGATGGATGGATGGATGGATGGATGTTCAAATGATTACATAGAGCTCGATTTGGTGCAGGAAGAAGAATTCAGCTCAACTCAACTATTGAGCACTTCAAAGCAACCACCGCAGTATACAAAGTGCTAGCACAGAAAGGGTCATTATTTGTATGCTGCAGCCCAAGTGCGCAACCGACAGACACTATAGTTGTCGTTCAAGTGAAAATACACAAACGACACTCACACACACACACACACACACACACACACACACACACACACACACACACACACAATTTAGAGGGTGTCAAAGTGAGGACCGGCCAAAATGTCCTCACTTCATCAAAATGTCCTCACTCTGTTGGTTAAAAACTCATGCCGGTCCTCACAATGTCATGAGTACAAGAAGACACACACACACACACACACACACACAATTTAAAGGGTGTCAAAGTGAGGACCGGCCAAAATGTCCTCACTTGATCAAAATGTCCTCACTCTGTTGGTTAAAAACTCATGCCGGTCCTCACAATGTCATGAGTACAAGAAGACACACACACACACAATTTAGAGGGTGTCTGAGTGAGGACCGGCCAAAATGTCTCACTTCATCAAAATGTCCTCACTCTGTTGGTTAAAAACTCATGCCGGTCCTCACAATGTCATGAGTACAAGAACACACACACACACACACAGTGGCAGAGAGATGTCTTCATCATTGTCAGTGTTATGGAGCTGCTGCTATGACTCCATTTCATGGCTGGCTTGAGGCACATGTGACCTTGCTAACCGCGCACACACACAGGTGGTTAAAAAATGTATTAATGTGTGTGTGTGTGTGTGTGTGTGTGGCTTATGCCTTCTGTTATGTTTCTTGTCCTTTCGCCGTGTACCGTTTGGCTAACCGTCTCACTCTTCAACTTAATGATACATTATACGGCTGACATCCTGAATGTTTGACTCGGCGGTGCACTATTTGGCAGAATCTTTCCACTGTTTGAAGTCCATGCGCATTATTTGGCAGAGGTTTCTTGCCGTTTAGCATAGCGTTGCAGTTTCTGTCAGGCAGTTCACACAGTTTGCATATTATTTTGCTGAAGCCTCTCACTGTAAAAAAAAAAAGAATAAAGTAGTGCACAACTAAGTTTGTCACTGTTCAATGTAACGGGACAACTATTTCCCATAGGCTGTTTTTACAAATATGTATGACAGAAGCTTCTTGCCGCTTATATCTAATTGGTGTACTATTTTCTAGAGGTTTCTCACTGTTTATCTTAATGGAACACTATTTGACAGAAGAGTCTGACTGCTTACCTAAATGGTGTACTATTTTCCAGAATCTTTTCAGTGTCTATCCAGACAGTGCACTATTTGACAGACACTTCTTACTGTTTATCTTAATGGCACACAATTTGGCACAGTACAAAACGTGTGAATCCTCCCGGGAATACAGAGGAAAAAAGCTTTTCTTGACACTTTTGTAAAAGGATAAGAGAGCATGAAAGAAAAGAAGACGAGAGACGATGGGGAGCGGCGTGAACGCAATGCGTCACATGTAATATCAAATATAAGCTGTGTAAGCAGAGAGTCAAGATGCATCTCCACCGACCGGGCCGCACATAAAGGTTAAAAATGACTCTCTCTCAACCCCACTCTCACCTTCAATTACCCAGCACTGACACATTACAGCCACACAAAATGGCTGCCATTAGCTATAATCACCCTGCATTCAGCTAATGCTATGCTGAATGAGACAGCGGGAGAATAATTGCCCATTCGGGGGTGGTGGTGGGGGCCGGGGGTGGGGTAAATGAAAAAAAAAAAACATTGAACCAGAGCATCTTCCAAAGGGAAAGAGGGCCCCGGTGTTCAGAAAAAAAACAAAACAAAACGCACAATGAACCTTAGTAGTGGAAAGGACACAAGTACAAATACTTTGTTCGTGCAGCAATTTTTTCAGGTCCTACTTTAGTACCTTATTCAGTCATTGATTTTTGAACACATTTACGGCAGTCATTTCAACTTAAAGTGGAATTTAAAACAACCACACAACTTTGCCTTCTGCTAGCTTCATGCTAACGCAAATGCAAAACGCCATCGGCGGGCTAATGAATAGCATTGACAGTCAGAGTGTTTTAACCTTTGATACGACAGATAGTTGAACACAAACAGGGCATTTAGTCGCTGACAGTAGTTGTGAAAATCATAATTATGTCTGGATGACTTCTTATACTGCCTCAAACTGGCTAATTCTCACACACACCGAAAGGACTCGCAATGAATTAATTATGAGGGACAAGCTGATTGATTCTTTACATTTGATTTAGTTTATGTTTATTCCCAGACTGTATGCTGATATAACGTACAATATTCTCAAGTGCCAGTTTGTATTTCACAAAACACATGTGTGTTCATTTTTGGTGTGGCTTTCTATTCCGTTTCAAAGACTAATATCTGTTTCCAAACATTCATTCATTCATCTTCCGTACCGCTTGATCCTCACTAGGGTCGCGGGGGGTGCTGGAGCCCATCCCAGCCGTCTCCGGGCAGTAGGCGGGGGACCCACTGAATCGGTTGCCAGCCAATCGCAGGGCACACAGAAACGAACAACCATTCGCACTCACACTCACACCTAGGGACAATTTAGAGTGTTCAATCAGCCTGCCACGCATGTTTTTGGAATGTGGGAGGAAACCGGAGCACCCGGAGAAAACCCACGCATGCCCGGGGAGAACATGCAAACTCCTCACAGGGAGGCTGGAGCTGGAATCGAACCCGGTACCTCTGCACTGTGAAGCCGACGTGCTAACCACCGGACTACCGGGCCGCCCTGTTTCCAAACATTGTGACTAAATTTTAAAAAGTTGCCAGAAAAAGAAACGGTCCCCTGAAGAATCTTCTTAAGTACGGTTAGCAGACTTACTTTGCACCATGTCTACTTTTGCCACGTCTTGTTCTTTTCTGGAGTTTAGGAAAAGGAGCGACGGGTTGTCCTTGTGGCAACACAAAAGGCTGAAGAGGACTCCGAACGAGGAAGACGCGGCGAAGGAAATTGATTGCGAGAGCCAGACGTGTTTGCACATAAAAGACACGACATCGTGCCGGCCTTCATCCTGATCCTTGGGATTTGCATGGCATCAGCGTTAACTCCCCCCCCCCCCCGCGCCCCAAACCCTGGCGCGCGCGTCCCGCTTGCCGCCGCGGGAAACATCGAGGATTCGCGCCACTGCATTGTTGTGCGGCCAATCGGGCTGAGACAAAACACCTGAGCCGAGCACAAAGACGGGCAGCAGCAACACAATATACCGACGAATATACACACACACCACACACACACACACTATCAACCACAAAACATAACACATTCACACAGAAGCTACATCCACTTCCAGCACACTCACAAACACAACACAAAATGCACAAACGACAAGATGTACTATACAATTTACTCACACCGAAAAACACACACACACACTCTCACACCTACGCCCCCCAACTCCCCCCTTGAATCCCAGCACGCTTGGCATGGCTCCTCCGTGCCACATATGACCTACTAAAATGCCTGTGTCTTTCTCTTCTCGCAGATCATTTGCAATAAGCCACTGAAATTTGCCTAAAATGGGTCAAAAGAAAATCTTTTCAAACACTCGTTTGGAGACTCACTCAATAATATTGCGCTTAATTAAAAAAAATAATAAAACAGACCGGCGGCCCGGTAGTCCAGTGGTTAGCACGTGGGCTTCACAGTGCAGAGGTACCGGGTTCGATTCCAGCTCCGGCCTCCCTGTGTGGAGTTTGCATGTTCTCCCCGGGCCTGCGTGGGTTTTCTCCGGGTGCTCCGGTTTCCTCCCACATTCCAAAAATATGCATGGGAGGCTGATTGAACACTCTAAATTGTCCCGAGGTGTGAGTGTGAGTGCGAATGGTTGTTCGTTTCTGTGTGCCCTGCGATTGGCTGGCAACCGATTCAGGGTGTTCCCCCGCCTACTGCCCGAAGACAGCTGGGATAGGCTCCAGCACCCCCCGCGACCCTAGTGGGGATGAAGCGGCTCGGAAGATAAATGAATGAATGAATAAAACAGACCCATGAATGACATAAGGCGAATGATGAGCACGTACGCCGTGAGAGTTTGCATCATTGAACAGCCACTGTGCTGTCACCCGCCTCGGCCACTTCTGGGCAGGATAAGACAGACGGATATACCATAGGTGGACATTTCAGCTCCTCGCAGAGGATAAAGAAGATGAGCGCGGCAACAGTAGTGTTACAATGAATGTCTAAAGTGTGTCGGTTCTCCCTTGGCGTTCAAATTTTTGTTGGTGAAAGCATTCGCATTATTATTAAGCTAGTGGAGTCTGGGCTAACACACAAGGTGCAATTGTTTTTCCGTTCTTTTTAGTTGGACAGTAACCGTGAAGTGGGTTGAGTTGCGCTTACTTCCACCGTGCAGTGCTCGTATCTGAAGTTTGCACTTCCAAGTAAAGATGATAAAAATAAATACATGAAAACAAACATAAGAAACAAATCAATTAAAAAAAATCTCTCGAAATAACTCTCAAAGGTTTGATCACTTGTATCTGGACTCTGAATTTAGTCGATTGAAATTTAGTAGTAATTGGACAAAATCTTTGAAGGACCCCTGCAAGTGGGCCCAATTCACAAAGGTACATCACTGGTTGAACAATTGTGGAAACACACACACACAGATGAAGAAAATGCTAATGCTAAGGTGACTTTTGTCTTACCCAGAGACGCGGTGGCAGGTACAGGTTCTTTAGACACTGTGGAAGACAACAACACAATAATCAATAACCAAAACGACTACTTCACCGTTGCCACGACAACCGAGGCACAACCATGATCACATAACATTTTTGCTCGAGTAATGTTTCGTAAGAATAGATCGAATGAATTATTTACCACTGCTTAGTATCAGCCTGATGTGCTAAATTGACATTACAGTTAACGGATATCACCAAAAAAAAAAAATAAGAAGAATAACTAAAATGAAATAAAAAGTTGAAGGAGCTGTGAAGTCATGCTGGTGGAATCCAAGTTTTGGATCTCGTGAAAACGTTTTAATCTCTAGTTTGCAAGGTTAGTAGTCATTTCCCCTGGTGGAGTGTTCAGAAATTACAATACTGACAATTCCACAAAATAAGTAACAATATCAAATTAAAGAATATTTTAAAAAAAATACATCCTTTCATCTTCATTCATCCTCACTGGAGACACAGGTGTGCTGGAGCCTATATTCATTTCAATTATTTTTTTTATATCGTATACTTGCAAATAATTAAAATAAATTGTTTCACTTAAGGGCGGCTCGGTATGTCCAGTGGTTAGCACGTCGACTTCACAGTGCAGAGGTACTGGGTTCGATTCCAGCTCCGGCCTCCCTGTGTGGAGTTTGCATGTTCTCCCCGGGCCTGCGTGGGTTTTCTCCGGGTGCTCCGGTTTCCTCCCACATTCCAAAAACATGCATGGCAGGCTGATTGAACACTCTAAATTGTCCCTAGGTGTGAGTGTGAGTGCGAATGGTTGTTCGTTTCTGTGTGCCCTGCGATTGGCTGGCAACCGATTCAGGGTGTCCCCCGCCTACTGCCCGGAGACAGCTGGGAAGATGAATGAATGAATGAATGTTTCACTTAAATGTTTTTTCAAAACATGTGAAAAGGCCTGATAGATGATCCAGATAGGACCCCATCATCCAATTTTCCACCGACAATATCTCAACATGGAGGAAAACCACTTTTTCTACTGTGAAAAATGTGTGTGTGTGTGCGTGTGTGTATGTGTGTGTGCGTAAGAGTGCGTGTATACCTGAGTAGTAGGAATTGAGCAGGGATTTGCTCTGCAGCGTCTTGCTTCCCTGCATGGAGAAAGAGCAGGAAGAGGGGGAGGCTGAAGGGGAGGGGGAAAAAAAAGTAGGATGAGGAAGGGGAGGTGAAGAGCAGGCGAGATGGAAAACAGCAGCAGCAGCAGCGGGAAGCAAGATGAGGAAGCAGGAGGACACAGAAAGAGGGAAGAAAAAAAGAGAAACGGCGTAAAGTAAACCTCATAGGAGAAACATCACAGAACGCCTTGAAAGGGGGGGGGGGGAGAGCGAGATCAATCGTCCGTATTCAAAACAAGCAGCAAGAACGCGCCAACGCTAATGGCGACAAATATTGAATTTCTAAAAGAAAACATGCAGAGAGCCCTAAAACACGCCACACTTTGATTTCAAGCGCAAAGTGACGGTGACTGCGCAAAAACGGCAACAACGCTTTGATCCATTCTTCTCACAAGTTATTTCGCTAAAGCTAACCACAAACCTCTCGTGTTCCTTTGGCCTGAAAATGCAAAGGAAGGAGACATGATTGCATGAAGACACAACTAAGACTTGTCTCAACTCAACACAACTCGGCAATGACCACAGCTGCATACAAAGAGCTGTCCACAAAGTGAAACTCCGGCGTAAAAACAAAGACAGATAAACCCATAAACTCGTGACATAAAAACAGAAAACACCATAAAATGAATGATAAAAGAATGCAGAGCATCATGCTGAGGCGAAAGCCGAGGAATAAAAATGTGCTCTAAGATCGAGTTTTAAAAATAGACAGGGAGGTTTTGCCTAACGTCGTGCACACTTTATCAATTCGAGGCCGCAGACGGAAAAAATGGAAGGATGCAAGGGTCGCTTTGTAATTCTTTGACTTTAATTGATTAAACACACTGAATGAAATCAAGCGATTCCATATTGTTCATATTTTCGAAATCATTTTAACAGAACTGCTTTCTGTGGAAAGTCATTCGGCAAAGATCTTTAGAATTTCACGTTTGAGATTGTTGGCTTGAGATAAAACACCGGGTGAAATCTACAAGCATCCCCGGGACCAAGCGCCACATCTGCTGTTTTCTTTTCTTTGAAGTACGAGATTTAGTTTCGTGCCATGCCGGCTTTGATTTCCTCCCGACAATACAAAAGTCCTCTTAACGAGAAAGCGTCTTTTTTGCTCAGCGGGACATAGATCTGACTGCCATCCACATGAAAGGAAATAAGAAGCCTTCTTAAGTAAAACCAAGGACAGCAAATGCAACAAAAAAAAAAAACAGAGGCCTCAAGATTGAACCCTGTGGAACACCACATGACAATGGGGCAACGTGAGACTCAGAGCAACCAAGGCTGACACAAAAAGTCCTGCCTGCCAAGTAGTATCCAAACCATTCCACAACACTACCACAAATGCCCAGCTGGTGCTGCAAATGAGGTAACAGAAGACTGTGGAGCGGCGATTCAGAAATCTCGCCAAATTCCCGATAGCCACCGCGCCCCTGCACACAACTCCATGAGTAAGCCACGTTTCTATATTAACAAAAGTGACACAGGTGCGAGGATGTGTTTTACAAGTGCAGCATGTGGTGCCGACAAAGTACCATTTTTTTTTCCTTTTTACTTTCTTCTCTGCTAACCTTGGCTTTCAATGGCTAAGCACTCACAAAAGGCCAGCGTGACATTTTCAAGAGAAAAATGCCCTCCTATATGCTTCCGTCTAATTATGGAGGACACACGCACGCGCGCACACACACACACACACACACGCTCGCGCGCACAGTGCACAATCATCACAGCAGAGAGAAATCTAAAAGCTTAGATGGATGATTTTGACTTTTAGTCATGGTGAAGAGCCACAGAAACTACCAGGAAACTTCCACTAAGTGAAAAGTAGAGAAAAATGGAGTTTGGAGAACGGTATTGGGGCAAAACTCCATGACACATCCAGACAATTGTTTTGGGACGCACCTTGATTTAAAAAGTTAATAACCACAACAGGAAGGACCAAGGACAGAATCCTGGGGGACTCCACCGACATGTTGAGACCACGTGTTGCAATACTCTTATCCAAACAGACAACTCCGAAACTCCTTGTCACCATGATAGTGAAGGAGACAAATTACCAGGATGAAGGATTCGAGCATAGACCGGGATTTCGACAGTCCCTCGGATCCATTAGAGCGTGTATGAACTTACTGAATCCGTTGAGGTCCTGGCTGGAGGTGGAGAAAGGGTCGTCCTTGTGCAGCGTGCTGACTTTGGTGGTGCTCTTGTCGGCCGTGTTGACCGGCCCCATCTCCCTCTGCTGAGTGGAGCTACTCACCGTCTCCTTGTGCTTCTTGGCCAACTTCCTGTCGGTATGAACCACACAACGGAGGAATGAGACCGCGCTGCTGACAACACGTGAAAACACATAATCCTGGATCCAAATCTGGGTTATGCACCTCGGTCTCAAATGGCAGAGCAGAGAAAGGAGGGTTGATGGGAACAAAAAGGAAGTCAAGACGATGGAGAGAGAAAAGAGGAATCGCTACACAACATGCCCGTAGCCTAGAGCTCTGTTGACAACTCGCAGTCAAAGCTTCTTCACGAGTGGACAATTGCTTGCCGGCCGACCACACGCTGACCCCAAGAAATGAGACTGAACAACAACGTGCATGCAGCGGTTCACCGATAGAAATGAGGCCAAATTTAGCAGTTCACGAGTGTCTACAATGTGTCAGACCGTGGTCCGGATACGGACAAAGTCAAGGTCTCGAGTGGACCCATGATCGATTGCCGTAAAATAAACAACATATGTGCTTCGACATGTTGCATGCACAGTCTGTATGTGCAGACATATTTGGTACAAGGGAAGCACCTGTTGTGATCATGTGACCATAATGACCCAATCAGAGATTTGTAGGACTGGTGAGACTATGGCTTGTTCAAAAGTTAAATTGTTCAAAAATGTGGCAGTACACCAGAAGAAGAGGAAGACACTGATGCCAAGAGATGTGTCTTACAAATAGTGAATTGCTTAGAGCGGAACATTGTAAGAACTCAGTACCCACAGGATGCAGCAAATCGTGTCCTGAAATTAGACAGTTCACAACTAGAAGTTGTAGAAACTTGGCAGACAGAAGATGAAGACATTGACTCCGTGAAGGGGACCGTAGGGTAGCAGATCTTTCTGAAAAGTCAGTGGGCCCGTTTAAGACCCATGCGGTCCCCAAAGCACAAAGGCAACCCTGGGTGCCTGTACAATCAATTAACATTAGCAGATTGCCTCGAAAAGTAACACCCCACTTCATAAAGGCTGGATGCATGTTTCAGATTTCTCCATAAAGCAGATCTTAAATGAAGTAGAAGTATGCTAAAATTTGCAGGCTCACAAGTTCAAGTGGGAAGTTCGAGCGGGAGATCGACAGGCGGATCGGTGCAGCGTCTGCTGTGATGCGGACGTTGTATCGGTCAGTCGTGGTGAAGAAGGAGTTGAGCCAAAGGGCGAAGCTCTCAATTTACCGGTCCATCTACGTCCCAACCCTCACCTATGGTCACGAGCTATGGGTCGTGACCGAAAGAACGAGATCCCGGATACAAGCGGCTGAAATGAGTTTTCTCCGCAGGGTGTCCGGGCTCTCCCTTAGAGATAAGGTGAGAAGCTCAGTCATCCGGGAGGGGCTCAGAGTCGAGCCGCTTCTCCTCCACATCGAGAGGAGCCAGATGAGGTGGCTTGGGCATCTGATTCGGATGCCTCCTGAGCGCCTCCCCGGTGAGGTGTTCCGGTCATGTCCCACCGGGAGGAGACCCCGAGGAAGACCCAGAACACGCTGGAGAGACTATGTCACCCAGCTTGCCTGGGAACGACTCGGGATCCCCCGGGGAGAGCTGGAAGAAGTAGCTAGGGAGAGGGAAGTCTGGGCTTCCCTGCTAAAGGTGTTGCCCCCAACACCCGGCCCCGGATAAGCGGTAGATGATGGATGGATGGATGGATGGCAAGTTCAAGTTGTCTGGAAACTTAACGGATAAAAGACAACAGGTTTTATAAAATGGTGGCTGTAGGCAGATCACAAGTCCAAGTGTCCGGTCCGCGAAGGCAAGTGTCTGGAAAAGCGAGGTGGACCCAGCCTAGTGGCCAGAGGGTTCTCGACCACAGTTGTGCGTTCTCGGCAAGGCAAAAGGAGCAACGGTCTCCGCTATCCCGGCTCATATTCATCCCGTTAATGGACTCGTTTCAATGACAAATTCCCCGCATATTGTAAGTGGCAATGAGTGCGCCCTAATCCCTCTCGAATGAATATCACGCACGCGGCAGTTCATTAAGCGGCGAGGTGAGGCGAGTGGGCGCCAACCGCTCTGGGAATCATGGACTACTTTGTGCCCCCGGAGCATTAATTGCTGCCGTTTGATGCGTCGATAATGAGCGACGCGTGAATGTTTTTTAGGAGGCGATGAGGCGAGCGCCGCGCCCTCCTTCCTCCCCGGTAGGCGCCGTTGTCTGGGAGCCGGATGAGATGAAGCGAGGCCACTTTGGGTAGTCGGGGACGAAAGAGTGAAAACACGTCTTTTAATTGGCACTCGTTTGCTACATTAGCTGTCCTGAAGGGTTCGTTTAGCTAACGAGCTCCGGGTTCAAATCGTCCCAACTTCTCTTTTGGGTTTTTTGGGGGGGTCTGGGGGGGAGGATTGATGATGAAGCCATTTTATTTTCTGAAAGCTCAAGATAGAGAGCGTGTTTTTGGTGCCAAGGTGTTGTCAGATAGTGGTAAAGCAATACTTTTGTCTAAATAAAGCCCTTCAACCAGTGTTGACTTAAAATGACTAACAAAAAATTACGATTTACCGTGTCTTTTTTCCATGGCTGCCTGAGACTTTTTTGTGGCTCTGCTCACAATTAGCATATGTGATGGTAAGTCAAAGCGATCCTTCCAACGAACCCTGAACACAGCCAGGCGGACAGGAAAATTTTTGTATCGTCTTTTCAGGCATTGCTTTTTTGTGGGTCTATTCATGATCAATGTGACTACCAAATTTTATGTTGCTAAGTCTGGCTTCAGGGGCAGAATCTTTAAAAGGTTCCAGCGGGCCTAAAAAATAACCAGGTCGACAAACAAAGCCTCACGGTAATCCCTCAAAAATCTTGTCAGTCAAAATCAATACTGTTCTCGCTTAAGAAACAAAGATCAGAAAGTCTTTGGGGAGGCAGTGGATGAAATCTTCCTTAATCCCGTCACTTTGACATTTCTCGCTCGTTGATTGCAATCTCGATGCTTCTACACATTGGACTATATTATGGAGTCATCCCGTGGAACGTGCCACGGATTTGCCGCCACGCATTGTTTGGTTTTGTTGTCTTGCAGAGTGACAGGCTCGTGACAGTGGGGATCTCCAAAGGTGGCGTATCAAGGCGGGAGCCACATGAAAATATACGTAAGCCAAGATCCCGACTTTGGAGGAGGCTTGAGGGGCGGCTGGAGGCCAAACCCAAACAAACTTTCATGTTGCCGTGACAGGATGGCAGACAGACAGCTTGGGGAAGACGGCAGGACGTCAACATGTCTGCCAGTGGGTGGAAAATGTTGATTCATAAGGGGAACACCCCCCGCCCCCAAAAAAAAAACTATTCTGATTCATTCGATTGGACAAAAGTATTTGGACATACTGAGGAAGTCAAATGTGAAATTGTTCCTTCCCACTTTTCAAGTCAAATCTATCAATGTTTTGTGTCACCTGGACCATTTTTAGCACTATTTTTTATGAAAATAGAGCAATCATGGCAAAATATTTAACCTTTAGGCAAAAAGTAGTATTCTGTATATATGCTACTTTTTATACTTTTTTAAAAAAATGACAATCAACCCAAGAAAATACAACAGAATTATTTTAAAAAGCAAACTCATGAACTAGGCCTGCTCAAAAAAAAAAAAATGATGGCACCCCTAAAAAAAGATAATCATTTGACTACAGGCACACATATAGCCAAGGCGTGTCCTCTTATTAAGCATCACATCAGTCAGTCGGTTGGTCTACGCCACGGGTGACAATGACTTGCTGCGCTCGTTGTTGACATGGCGCGTACCAACACTAAACACGGCACAGAAGATGTCAAGGAGAGTTGTTTTGATGTTCCCGTGATCCCAGTTGCACAGTTTGAGCAATTTGAGATCTGCGGCACTGGTGCCAACCTCCCTGGACATAGCCGCGGGAGGAAAAAATGGACAAATTGAAGAGACAGAAAATACAGACGGTAGCAAAAGAGCCCAAAACCACCTCCAAATAAATGAAAGGTGAACTCCAAGGTCAGGTTGCGTCGGTGTCTTATCACACCATTGTCACTTTGTGTTTGTTGTTACGTCGTGTGGACTTGATGTGGACCTTTTTTCAGCATTTTTTGGCCACGACATTCATCAAGGAGGAGACTCTGTGCTTGGTGGTTGCGCCTTCTCGGCAGCATGGGTATACCAGCACTGTTTTTGACTGCAGGAATGTCGGCGCCATTTGACTGTCGTTGCTGGACAGTCCCGGGGCGCTTGTGTCTTGCGCCTGTAATGGGCAGCATTTTTCACAGCCCCGCTTTGTTCAGCGGAGAGATCGGTGCTGTTGAACGGTCTGCGGCTGGATGGATGGAGGTCTTGAGGAGCCGACGATGAGAAGAAAGGAGCGTTGGCGCGGAGTGCCGATGCGGATTTGGAGCTGGGAGTCGCGGCTTGGAGTTTGAAGCGGATTATGTGGGACAGGAGAAGTGAACTAATCTCTTTTCGTCAATGGATGCTCCAGCTTTGTGTTTGCTTTCAAAACTTAGCTTGTAGCAGACGTGTGCACATTTTCAGCATGACGTGTCTGATCCACTGGAGAAAGGACACTTTGATCCTCTCCTCTTTCATCTAGAACTGCTTCAGACAACAAAGTGTATGCAGAAAATCGGTGAAGATTGAACGACTGTCTGTGTCCTATGTGTTGTCTTGTGTTATTTTTGTTATTTTGACTTCAAAATGGCGCCGCGAGAGTGGCTGCCTTTCCAGCAGCTCCTATATTTTGTTGTTCTACTTCTTACTTTCATACCTTTGCTGCTGTGAATTGGGAATTTCTCCATTGTGAGACTAATAAAGGTTTTTCTTCTTCTTCTTCTTCTTTCTTTTGTTCTGGGGCTGCTTTGCTCCATCTAGCACAGGATGTCTTGAATGTGCTTGTGTGCTTAAGCGATTCTAGCGAGAAAAATGCTGTCTGGTGTCAGATAGCTTGGCCTCAGTCGCGGGTCTTGCAACAGGGTAATGAGTCAAAAGATACAATAATGGAATTCTGAAGTGGCCTTCTATGAGCCCTGACCTAAACCCGAGGGAACATCCGTGGAATTGGAGGCAAACCGTGCCGTCTGGAGAAAGAGGCCTACAAAGCTTAGGCAACGTGGAACAAAAATCCACAGTTGAATGTGCCAAAATTTGGTTTGTCACGATTGCCTCAAAAGGGGTCGCGCGACAAAGTTTCAAGTGAAGGCTAGCGTCATTTTTGTCTAGGCCTGATTCATTCATTTGGTTCATTTTCATTTTCATTTAGTCTTACTTTTGTCAAATTCATGTTATTCCGTGACCTTTCTGGGCTTTTCTTTCGCTACCAACAATTTGGTCCTAGATACAGAGTAGATACTGATATAGACACGTACAATATACACTATATATATATTCATTCATTCATTCATTCATTCATTCATTCATTCATTCATTCATTCATTCAGAATGCCCGGTAGTCCAGTGGTTAGCACAGTGGCTAACACAGTGCAGAGGTACCGGGTTTGATTCCAGCTCCGGCCTCCCTGTGTGGAGTTTGCATGTTCTCCCCGGGTCTGCGTGGGTTTTCTCCGGGTGCTCCGGTTTCCTCCCACATTCCAAAAACATGCGTGGCAGGCTGATTGAACACTCTAAATTGTCCCTGGGTGTGAGTGTGAGTGCGAATGGTTGTTCGTCTCTGTGTGCCCTGTGATTGGCTGGCAACCGATTCAGGGTGTCCCCCGCCTACTGCCCGGAGACGGCTGGGATGGGCTCCAGCACCCCCCGCGACCCTGGTGAGGATCAAGCGGTTAGGAAGATGAATGAATGAATGTATGAATATTTATTTATTGTGGCAAGCGCTATCTGTTGGAAGAGTATGGGACACACACAGCGTTCTGTGTATTTTTGGTGTTTGGCGACGTGTACGCGGAGGAGGAATGAGCATGTCGGGTCATGATGCGTTTACTTACAGGTAATAAGAGTAGGAATAAGCATGTCTTCTGAAGCGTGGTGAAGGTGAAGGCCCGTGATGAGCAAAGAAGAAGGAAGACAAGCGACAACCCAGGAGAAGGACAAACACAACCAGTCAATTGATTAGTGAATGGCGGGAACGGGCAACCTTTGGCTTTTTTTGGGGGGTTCTTCATGAGCGCTGTTATTATTGGGGTGAGTATTCTTACTTTTATTGGGCATTAAGAGAACTTGTTGTTGAAGTTTTTTTATTTTTGTTTTTATATCCATTATGATCCATTTTGTTGTTTAGATGTATTAAGTGCTGCCCTGGCATTGTTTTTTTTTTTTGGGGGGGGGGTGCCGGGGGGGATTTAAAACTAGCAAACTATTTTGGGCAACTATACTCATTAAAAAATATATTTTATTAAATGTAAAGTAACATATGCTCATGTCATTTGTAAGAGTTAATTTTAATCAGCTTAATTGCAGCTGACATGTTAATTGTATTATAATTAGCATTGTCATATTGTGGCTTGTTTTAATTGATTTTTTTTAATTAATGTTTTGTAAACTAACTCGTTTGGACTCACAGTTGTGATTTCAATGTCATGAAAAGATTTTTTTTTTTTTAAATGCAATTGAGTTCCTATTCAGTATTTCTTGTCTGTGTGTTTCCCTTTCCGCCCCTGCCCTACCCCCAAAAAAATGTTTTCACAGTCAAGAAGATATATGGCCATTAAAAAAAAAAAAAAGCTATTGATGTCGTTTTCCATCACCCGCCGGGAACAAAAGAAAAAAGAAGAAAAGAGCGAGAAGAAAAGAACAAAGAAAGAAGGGAAGATAACAAGCCAATCGAAGTCATGGCGTGACAACATGTCGGGTTCCAGGATCGATACCTGCGTTCCCAAGAGCGGCACGCAAACATGTTACCGCACACGCACGAAGGCAGCCACGTGCGCACACACACACACACACGCAAAAAAAAAAATCAACTAAACTAAACAAAACATTTGGAGTCATGACGCCAACATACAAGTTTGCACTGAAAAAAAAAATCTGTGAGTTGACTAAGTGGTAGAAATGGGTGACATGTTCAAGCACAAAAACAGACGTGTGTGTTTTTTTTTGGGGGGTGGGGCCAGAGACAAATAATTACAGTTCAGAAAAGGCGCTTGTCAAGCGTTGCAATTTGAGGTAGGACTCGCTGCCGTTTCTCGAGTCAAGTTTTATCGAGCTGATTGGCGAGTTTAAAAAAGCGCTGGAGTTGGGGCGAGATTTTCCTCCTTCAAAATAAAACGAGTCTTTCGGTGATCGGCTCACCGTACAAGGTGCTGTTGGTAAAATAACGACAATTCTGCGGAGTTTTGGTGAAGACCTTTTCATTTCGGGTCGGACTTGAAATGATTGGTCAATTGGATTGGAGAAATGAAAAGACATTTTCACACAAAAGCAATTTGATGAGTGATGGCATCGTGATTGGAGGTCGGATTGGAAAAAAAAAAAAAAAAGTTATAAAATCGGCATGTGTTTTGTACAGCCGTTTCATTTGAGGTGTGACCTGCATCAAGCTGAGTAACACGCATTTTCAGACGGCTCTTATTTTTGTACCCGAAACTCCAGACAATAAAAAAAAAAAAAAATTGGAAAAAAAGATATCAATAAGTACCTGTGATTTAAAGCGTGGAGTTACGTTGCTGACAGTTAAAAAAAAAACAAAAAATGTGTCGCTGTAGAAAGTGTAATTGGCAAAATAATGACAGTTGTGCAAGGTACTCATCAAGCGCTTTGATTTTGAGATATGACTTGATGTAATTTGTTCCATCAGGTGATATTGTGCTGATTTTGTGCGGGCCGAGTTTTTTTGTTTGTTTTTGAAGCCCAAAAAGATTTAGGGTGATTGCGTCATCAGACGTTACAGAATAATTACAGTTCTGGACGGTGCTCGCCAAGGCCCTTCTAGATTTCTGTGTCACGCCGTTTGCTTTGTCAACATTTGATTTTTGACTTTGTTACTGGTAAATCTGACTCGAAAAGAGATTTCACAGTCACTCGGCATCTAGAGCCACCAAAAATGTATCCAAAGTTGAAAGTTTGGAGACAATTGGTTGAACCAATGTCCTTGGTGTGACATATTTAAACTTGTCACCTTGTATCCCCTCCCACTCCGACTCCCCAAAAAATAAAAACCAAACTTTGGGAACATCCATCCATCCATCCATCATCTACCGCTTATCCGGGGCCGGGTCGCGGGGGCAACAGCTTTAGCAGGGAAGCCCAGACTTCCCTCTCCCTAGCTACTTCTTCCAACTCTCCCCGGGGGATCCCGAGTCGTTCCCAGGCAAGCTGGGTGACATAGTCTCTCCAGCGTGTCCTGGGTCTCCGCCCGGTGGGACATGCCCGGAACACCTCACCGGGGAGGCGCTCAGGAGGAATCCGAATCAGATACCCAAGCCACCTCATCTGGCTCCTCTCGATGTGGAGGAGAAGCGGCTCGACTCTGAGGCCCTCCCGGATGACTGAGCTTCTCACCTTATCTCTAAGGGAGAGCCCGGACACCTCTCCCCACTCCCCCTCCCCAAAAAATAAAAACCAAACGTTGGGAACATACATCCATCCATCATCTACCGTTTATCCGGGGCCGGGTGGCGGGGGCAACAGCTTTAGCAGGGAAGCCCAGACTTCCCTCTCCCTAGCTACTTCTTCCAACTCTCCCTGGGGGATCCCATGTCGTTCCCAGGCAAGCTGGGTGACATAGTCTCTCCAGCGTGTCCTGGGTCTTCCTCGGGGTCTCCTCCCGGTGGGACATGACCGGAACACCTCACCAGGGAGGCGCTCAGGAGGCATCCGAATCAGATGCCCAAGCCACCTCATCTGGCTCCTCTCGATGTGGAGGAGAAGCGGCTCGACTCGGAGCCCCTCCCGGATGACTGAGCTTCTCACCTTATCTCTAAGGGAGAGCCCGGACACCTCTCCCCACTCCCCCTCCCCAAAAAATAAAAACCAAACGTTGGGAACATACATCCATCCATCATCTACCGCTTATCCGGGGCCGGGTCGCGGGGGCAACAGCTTTAGCAGGGAAGCCCAGACTTCCCTCTCCCTAGCTACTTCTTCCAACTCTCCCTGGGGGATCCCATGTCGTTCCCAGGCAAGCTGGGTGACATAGTCTCTCCAGCGTGTCCTCTGGGTCTCCTCCCGGTGGGACATGCCCGGAACACCTCACCAGGGAGGCGCTCAGGAGGCATCCGAATCAGATGCCCAAGCCACCTCATCTGGCTCCTCTCGATGTGGAGGAGAAGCGGCTCGACTCTGAGGCCCTCCCGGATGACTGAGCTTCTCACCTTATCTCTAAGGGAGAGCCCGGACACCCTGCGGAGAAAACTCATTTCAGCCGCTTGTATCCGGCTAACTTAGTTGTTTTGGGAACATAACAGGTTTCAATGCTGATTTGAGTGAGGCGGGCGGTCACATGGGCAAGACGGAATGGCGACGCCTGTGGCGTCAGTCCTCTCGCCTGACATTATTTTGCCAGCTCCTCCTCGCTAACATTCGGCAGGAAGCTTTTTAACGGGCCGCTCCGCCGACGGCCTCCTCGTGATGTTAATAAAGTGTAGAGAGCCTCGAGCAGCGCCGTAAAAGCTGCACATGTTAAAAGTGGTCATAAATATTAATACGGCGCAGAAAAAACACTCGGCCGGCCGGCCGGCGTGTGTGCGCGCGAAGACAAAGAGCCAAATTTGACGTCGCGGGCAGGCGGCACTTGTGCTGAGCTCATTCACAACGCGCATCACATCCGAGAGCCCTTTTATGAGATCGTAATTAATAACTGGAGAATGCTTTTTTTTTTTTTTATGGGACGACAAGAAAATCAGCAATGCTGACGATTGGAAATGAATTGCAGTGCTGATATGTGCAAATGGCTGAAGCGAATCTGTAAAAGGTCTCCATTAATGTATGCATTAAAAAATGCGGAATTATGCGTGGAAATTGTGGGACGATCACCAAAATGTGAAACGGACTTCCTGTGGATCCTGATGGTCGCGCCAGGAAAGATGCAATGCTTTGAATTGGATGCAAAAAATGCTAACGACTATTGTTAACAACTTTAAAAAAAAAAAATTTTTTTTGATTTTGCTTTTTATTCTTATTATTTTATTTATTTGTTGTTTTTTTAAAAATATATATTTTTGTGCCTCCACTTTGCTGCTGTGAAACTGCAGCCTCCTTATCGCAGAACTAATAAAAACTGAATCGGTCCTATGCCTTGTTTTTTTTCCGGTGAATCTTTTTTTTCTATTCTGTGGGCAAAATAAAACGACAAAGACTGAGATGTTGCGTTTTAGTTAAAAGAAATAAAAACGGAACATAAATAGAGCAGGAAGAGTGTCTGGGGAGTGACGGGGTAAGTTGAGCAAAAAAACAAAACAAAACAAAAAGAAGTCACACATTATTGAACTATGTTGTTGTTTTTGTTGTTGTTCTTGTTGTTTTTTTTAATTATACGTCACAGATTTATCAGCCCGGTTTCTGAAGATGTTGCGTCATCCTGCTCAGCCATTAGCGGGAGAAACTTTCTTTGAACAATGGCAGCACGCGAATGTCTCACGGCCAAACTTTTCAGCCACTTAGCGATGAAAGAATCCGCCGTGCTATACGGTACCAGGTGAAAGGTCCCGGCAGAAAGACGCCGATTAACGATGTCTAAAACTCTGTAGGGGAGGGACCATGTCAG
Source organism: Hippocampus zosterae (assembly GCF_025434085.1). Lineage (NCBI taxonomy): Eukaryota > Metazoa > Chordata > Actinopteri > Syngnathiformes > Syngnathidae > Hippocampus > Hippocampus zosterae. Next base: position 24,491,635 of record NC_067459.1, read on the forward strand.
GGTGGCTGGGTATTCGGCGGTGGGGGTCGGGTGATGAGAGGTGGGGGAGGGCTTGGCACGCTAAACAGGCAGGAAATAGCAACGGTTATAAAATAACCGCTCAGTATGGATGCATCGGATGTCAATCGTGCCGCCATTAACCAAAGAAATATGACGGATAATAAACGGAGCTTCCTTTACCGTGCACACTGTGATTATTTTACATTCGTTATAATTATATCGCCATGCATCTTTTACTTGATGGAGAAAGTGAAACTGAAAGCTAAAGTGATCAGTTTGCATTATTTTTAATTTTTTTTTTATAAGGCAGACTTTCCGTGTCTATTCGTGCATATGGCTTCTTGATATTTTTTGTGGGTCTACTCATGATCGACATGTCTACCAAATTTCAAACATGCTTCAGGGTCCCAATGTTCAAAAAGCATTCCACGGGGTCAGCATCGCAGAAATTGACTCCGATATTTGTTTGCTTCCAACCAAAAATGGCAGACTTCCTGTGTGTTTTTTCGACCATCTTCAAACTTTTTGTGAGTCTTCTCACCATTTGCATATCTAGCAAATGTCACGTCGGTTAGTCCAAATGAATCTGGGGGGCTGAGCTTTCAAAAACAATTGCGGGGGCAAGAATCCCTCGAAATGATGACTCACTTGTCTGCTGCGAACCAAAACGGCAGACGTGCTGATTATTTTTGTGGCATCCAAGCCAAAGACTTTTTCTTGGGGTCTGCGCATGATAGGCACCGCAAATTTCATGTTGCCGAGTCAAACTGGCACTCATGTGGAACCACGATAACAGATTTCTAAGCTTTTTTATTGGGAGGGGGTGGGGGGGGGTCCATCAGATCATGTCACGAGTGACCCTCAAAATTAAATCCGGTTGAGGGGCTGCAAAAAATACAGCAATTTTCAATGTTGGAAACTGTCCACGGGAATTTATGAAACAAGGCTCTTGTCTCACTCTAATTCGATCTAATTTGGGCAAATTTATCGGAGCGGAACTTGACATGCGACTGAAGTGAATTGTGAATGGAACACGGACGTGTTTTCTGAGACGATGACTCAAGGAGGGGAAAAGAAGTGGAAGAGAAGCGAGAAGAAACGAAGGGGAGGTGGGAGGAAGAGAGGCAATGCGAAAAAGGAAACATACGATACCCCACGCTTAGAGTTCTCCACGTGTGAATCTCTCTATCGGCGCAAGAAGGGCAAGAAGGCAGGTACGGGGCAGGACGGGAAGGGGCGGAGCCAAAACCAGGACGCAGGATGGAGAGAGAGACATAAAAAGGGCGAGAGACCACAGTCAGAGAACTCATCACAGTCGGCCCGCTGCTTCTTTTTATTGAGACCCCCACCCCCTCCCCACCCCCAAAACAAAATGTTTTGTGCGTGCAAATACAGAAAAAGGAACTCTGCTCTGCTGACATTCACGTCGGTATAAAACAACCGTAGAGTGGCTTTTTCATGGATGAACTGCCATTCAAAGGTGCACAGATGTTATTCATAATTCATAACTTTGCTGACTATCATTCATTCATTCATTCATCTTCCGAGCCGCTTGATCCTCACTAGGGTCGCGGGGGGTGCTGGAGCCTATCCCAGCTGTCTTCGGGCAGTAGGCGGGGGACACCCTGAATCGGTTGCCAGCCAATCGCAGGGCACACAGAAACGAACAACCATCCACGCTCACACTCACCCCTAGGGACAATTTAGAGTGTCCAATCAGCCTGCCACGCATGTTTTTGGAATGTGGGAGGAAACCGGAGCACCCGGAGAAAACCCACGCAGGCCCGGGGAGAACATGCAAACTCCACACAGGGAGGCCGGAGCTGGAATCGAACCCGGTACCTCTGCACTGTGAAGCCCACGTGCTAACCACTGGACTACCGGGCCGCCCTTGCTGACTATTCTAACAGATTTTTTTTTCTGATTCACGTCGATTTTATGTTTTATGTCGATGTACATTTAATCATACCGAGTTCAGCTTTGTGAGCCAAGTTGCGCCATTGGATGTACATGCAGTGCATTTGAGAGCAAGAAGAAGAGGCAGAGAAGGTCCCCAACTAAGCAGAGGAAAATATCAACCGAGTGTGAGTGAGTGAGTGATGTTGCCCTGGAGGGTCTGCTTGAACATTTTGACTCGGACATAATTCACGTTGAACTCAGTTTCGTTGTCGGTGTTCCTGCAGTTGTTTGACGGTTTCTACTAGCATAGCATCTCAGTCTCTATGCTAATATCCGTTAGCTCATCGAAAGCATTACTGTATCTGATGTTAGCATTAACCTAGGGACTTGTGAATTTGGTGAAGATTGTTGATTTGAATATTTTTGATGCTGATTATACAATGTCTTGAATTGTCTTTTGTTTTACAGTAAAAATTTTGCATTTTTATTACAAGTCGGGAATAATCGAAATGATAGGAATAGGGTTATCGAATAGGGTTTAAACTGTGTTGGAGGTTCGAAACAATTATAAAATGTCCCTTTTTTTTTTTTTTTTTTAAACAAGGGTTCACTTGGGTGCAATGTGTGCATTTATCTGCTCCCTCCAATCTTGCCTTCAAGCTTTTTGGAGACATTTTTGCTCCGAGAAAAGATCCTCTGGGTTGCAAAGGTTTAACTAACAAGCGTTTTCCATCAGAGAGCACATGTCATATCAATCATGTTTTTTAGGCTGTGTTTATTATTTATAGACATGGTCTTCGGGCCCTCGGGCGCTGCTTTCCGGAACACCCCCCGAGGGCCACCTGGATGTGGTAACATCACATTCCCATTAAGACTTCACTGGCGTCTTTATTAGCGACGTCCGCTGCCTTCTCAGGGAAAATAAATGTCTCGCTGAAAGATTAATCGGACAGTTGCCCGCGCTCGTATCAAGAATTTTTTTTTTAACCGGGAAATAATTGATGGGCTCTGAGAGGGTTTGACAGAGGCCAAAACAGTTTGAGAGGGATGAGGAATAATTGAAATATGGACGAAGCTAAAAGGAGGCTTGACAACAATGCTGTTGACAGGCAGGAAGTCGGAATAACGCACTCAAGACATAAATTTATTTTATTTTATTTTTTTTTTTTATTAGCGGTCTCACGACTTAGCAACATATCTATGCTGAGAAGACCCACAAAAAACGAGCGAGAAGCCCGAAAAGGAGTCTGACATTTTGGTTTGAAGCGGAAATTTTTGAAGGATTCAAAACCGGTCGAATTGCTTATGAAATTTCAGCTCCCAAATTCAGCAAAAATCACGTTTGATAAAATTAGAAAAATCTAAAAATCCATGCTTTTAAAGAAACGCAGAAAGTCAGTTTGTTTGGTGTGAAGCAGTCAGTCGATGCCTAACTGCTCCATTGCATCCAGATGACAAAAATAAACAAAGAAATACAAAAAATATCCCCAAAGGCAGTTCAACTGAGCGACATGAAATTTGGTAGACGTGCCTAAAACGCTAGTCTCAATAAACCATGTCCGAAAAGACACGTTTAGGTTTGAAGCGGACATTTTACCGTCGGTTTCATTTAAAATGTAAAAATAAATAAATAAATAAATAAAAAGCCAGTTTCCTTTGGCAACATGAAATTTGGGAGGCATACGTATCACGAGCAGACCACCAAAAAAAAGAAAGTCTGCCATTTTGATTTGAAGCGGCTGTGCTTAGAGTGAGCTCGGCTGTTTGCAGGGCTCCTTCAAAGGCAAAACTCCGACGATTTATTCTGTCCAGCTGCTTTCATATTGCAATTGCGTATACTCGACGGATGGATGACACAAAACTGCAAAAAAATTGCTCTTTTGCTCATTGGGGCATGGCGGCAAAATGCGATGACTTCACAAAAGCGGAAGCGTGACGAGTGGGTCGAACGATTTCTAATTGCCGAGACATGCGGTGGTCAAGAGTTTGCCGAATTTACACGACGCTTGCGCTCGTTAAGAGTTTTGACAGTTTCTTTCAATCTCGCCGCCGCGCAATCGCAACAAACAAGCACTCGGACGCTTCTGCTGATTGCACGTTTCGGAGGCTCGACAATCACAAACGTTCGGCGGCGAGTGGCCACTCGAGGCTCCGCAGTTGCGCTTTCTCGTGCCGATATAAATAAATAAATAAATAAAACGTCGCGTTTGGCGGAATAGCGGCGTCAGGTCTGAAAGGAGGCGGGGGGGGAAAAAAAATAAACACACACACACAACACGAGACGAAAGCAATCAGTGAGCGCAAAGTACTGCTTGTTTGTCGGTAATAGCGGCCAGAATGTCCTGAAAATGTCTATTTAAGATGGAGAGGTCTTATGGAAAGACGCCCGCCATCATTTGACTTCGGTGAAGCCGGGAGACGCGTTCGGATGATAACTTTCATAACAATTTTCAAAAAATGGTGACTGCATTTGTAGCAGAGCAAAGAAGAAGAAGAAGAAGAAGAAAAAGAAAAGAAAACAAAGAGAAGGAGGCGATGGCTGTGGAAAACTCAAATATTTGACCACCCATTTTTCATTTACTCATGAATTATTTTTGGATGTACTTTTATTTAACTCTTATTTAATTTGGCTGAAATCTGTCTATTTTGTATTTATGCCAGCTCGCGTGGAAAAAAAACAACAACTGTGCAGAAAACCGAAACATTTTGTATTGTATTGTATTGTATTGTATTGTATTGTATTGTATTGTATTGCATTGTATTGTATTGTATTGTATTGTATTGTATCGTATTGTATCGTATTGTATTTAAACATATTTTAACATATTAAATGTTTTAAAATTTGATCAGTTTGAGGTGCTTCAATTTCACTTGTTTATTATTATGGATAATAACAACTACTTTTGAAATTAACAACTACTTTTGAAATTGATTCAACCAAGCCGGTGTGCAAAAAAAACCCCCAAACATCCTAATTGTGGGCAAAATTTATTTTATTGGGTTTTTTTTGGGGTTCCATAACAGTATGTCTTTTAAATATTTAAGATTAAGAGGCGTGCATTTGCATTTCCGTTCAGTTGTATTTAACTTTTACCAAGTGTCGCTAGTAAAGATAAAAAAGGAAAAAAGTTTGTTTGATAGGTTCCCCCAAAAACGGCATGATGTGCGCGGAGGCCGACGACCAACCTGCGCTTGAAGGTGAGGACGAGGCCGAGAAGGATGACGATGAACATGAGAATGCCCGTAATCACGCCCGCCAACTTGACCGTGCCGTCCACGGGTTTTTCCGGCTCCATGGCGTCGGAATCCTGCGTGGAGGCGCCTGTGCGAGAAGCGCACACACACACACAAAGTCACAGGGGGGGGGGTTATAAAGTCACACAATTTATCCAAAAACGCTTGGACACAGGCAACAATCGCAAAGTGAAGATGTGCGTCACATTCGTATGAAGTCATGCAGGGAGGTCAACGTCATGCAACACAGCAAGATGAAATTTTGTAGTTGTGTATCATGAGTGGACCAACAAAAAAACAAAAAAAAGGTTGGCGGCGTTATGTCCAGTGTGGATTTTTTTTTTCCATTTTGGTTTGAAAGTGGCGATTTCCTTATACTTGTTTTGAAAATTCACTCCTCAAAGCCAGTATAACTTAGAAAACACAAAATTTGGTCAACATGCCAATCATGAGTAGAGCCACAAAAAAAAGCCCCAAGAAGCAACGCCTGAAAAGACACAGGAGGGTGGCCACTTTTGGGTTAAAGCTGACGTTGATTCATCCCACACAGCCAATTTGACTGACCAACATAGAATTTGGAAGCAATATCTAAGATGGGTAGACCCACAAAAAAGTCTCAGAAACCGCTTCGAAAATGCATTCTCTTTCAAAACAACCATTTTAGACTACATTGACACTACGAATAAATTCAAATTTTGTCCCCATAGGTAACATGTATCCGATTTTTTTGGTCCGGCACTGTCATGTTTGGTTTGAGTTTCCGTGTAATGAGATCAAGGGTCTCATTTCCCCAAATTATTTCTACCTCCTCCCACCTCGCTCATCTGTCAGAGTGAGATGAGCCCCTCCGCACCGGATCATACAACCCAATACTTTGGATTTTAGCTCCCGATGACAGACGCTCGGGAATTGACTCCACTTTCCGAGTGACCCGAGTGGAATAAGCGTTATGGAAAATTGATGTCGGGAATAAATGGAAAGAATAAAAAAAAAAACCTTTTAGCCTTGTTACTAGCTGTCAAAATCAATGAAATGCCCGGAAGCTTTAGATGACATTGCCGGCGCGATAAAAAGCAAGTCGGGCAGACGTGTGGCATCCGAACAGGCATCACGAGAATGTTACATATTCAGTCTTAACGATGAGAAAATTAGGACTTTTTTCACTTACAACTTGAGTTTTTTTAAAGTCCACCCCGGGAATTAAAACTTGAGATTTTTACACAAACACGCACATTTTGTGAGCACTTTTACTGTTGTAAATAGTTTTTGTTTTGTTTTTTCTTTATGTATGCCCCGTAGTTTTTGCTATTGTAGACTTTTGCTGGCGTATACAATATCATTTTTGCTGTATTGTTATCCCATTCAGTTTTTGCTGTTGATGATTATTATTGACTATTTTTCTATTTGCTGTTGGACGGTCTGCGGCTGGATGGATGGAGGTCTTGAGGAGCCGACGATGAGAAGAAAGGAGCGTTGGCGCGGAGTGCCGATGCGGATTTGGAGCTGGGAGTCGCGGCTTGGAGTTTGAAGCGGATTATGTGGGACAGGAGAAGTGAACTAATCTCTTTTCGTCAATGGACGCTACAGCTTCGTGTTTGCTTTCAAAACTTTGCTTGTAGCAGACGTGTGCACATTTTCAGCATGACGTGTCTGATCCACTGGAGAAAGGACACTTTGATCCTCTCCTCTTTCATCTAGAACTGCTTCAGACAACAAAGTGTATGCGGAAAAGTGGTGAAGATTGCACGACTGTCTCTGTCCTATGTGTTGTCTTGTGTTATTTTTGTAATTTTTGACTTCAAAATGGCGCCGCGAGAGTGGCTGCCTTTCCAGCAGCTCCTATTTTGTTGTTGTTCTACTTCTTCCTTTCATAACTTTGCTGCTGTGAATTGGGAATTTCTCCATTGCGAGACTAATAAAGGTTTTTCTTAGTTTTTTCTTAATTTGTTAAGTTTACTGTTGCATATACGTTTTCTTGATACACACCGATTCTTGTTGTTTTAGCTGCCATGCACCCTTTTTTAACGCGACATTTTTGCTGTTAAATACAATTTAGTTTTGCACGCCATTTTGCTTCTATGTCTACTTTATGTACGCTTTTTTCGAGTGGACAGCGCTAGGTTTTGTTTTGTTTTGAGCTAATGACCGCACTCGACGAGGGGCTCACTGCACGGCCCGTCGAGCTGCGCGTTTGTCATTCTGCGAGAGCCCGCGGCGAGTTCCCGCATCTCCGCGTGGTCCCTGCCCTCCTAATCGTGGCGAGAGCTTCATCAAAACGCCATCATCGCGCCCCATCACGGCCCCGCAGTTTCATCAGGTCGTGTAGTTTCATCATCCTCCCCGCAGGCGGCCGCCATCCCAGCGCTCGCTGACACATTAGTGCCCGACCCCCATTTGTCCGCACTCGAGCGGATTTGGCAGTTGAGCGCGTCAGGCGGCCCCGATGGAGAGCATCCGCTAACCACTTGAGTGTCTGGCTATATGTTAGCGGGCGAGCGTTTGATCCATTCCCATTTGACATTTTACACCTCACGCTGCGTCACGGCATTATCGAGGCCAGCTGGGCCACTCGTTTGACCTTTTGCCCTCGGGGGAGGTGCTACATACAGGTGTGTCAGCAGAAGGACAAAACCACGCAAGAGTATTCAAAAATATTTTGTACGCTCAACCCACACTGAGGGCGGCCCGGTAGTCCAGTGGTTAGCACGTCGGCTTCACAGTGCAGAGGTACCGGGTTCGATTCCAGCTCCGGCCTCCCTGTGTGGAGTTTGCATGTTCTCCCCGGGCCTGCGTGGGTTTTCTCCGGGTGCTCCGGTTTCCTCCCACATTCCAAAAAAAACATGCGTGGCAGGCTGATTGAACACTCTAAATTGTCCCTAGGTGTGAGCGTGGATGGTTGTTCGTCTCTGTGTGCCCTGCGATTGGCTGGCAGCCGATTCAGGGTGTCCCCCGCCTACTGCCCGAAGACGGCTGGGATAGGCTCCAGCACCCACCGCGACCCTAGTGAGGATCAAGCGGCTCGGAAGATGAATGAATGAATTTTATAAGAATTGAAAGCTAAGGGCGGTATGACTGTTGTTTTGTGAGTCAACTACTGGCCAGAAGGATTTTTTTTTCCAGATTTTTTTTTTGGCCTTTAGTATTGGTGCCTGGTATCGGCAGCCTTCATAAGTACACAATACTTTGAAATACCACGGGTATCGGTGTGATCCCGACACACCCATCAGAAATAGCGCTGCTTAACCAAAGGACAACATGTGTCATCCTTATTCATTTCCTTTAGCATTTTGGTCCTCAGATTGTGATCTTATTGTGAATTTGCATAACATTTGTTAGCATTTGATCAATCTTCAATAGAAATTGAAATCATTGTTAATCTATCTGCCTCTGTGAGTTTGGTACTCGAGTTGTTGCTGTATGCTAGCACAGGAACTGTTAGCTCGTTTGCATTTGTCGATTCAAAAATGTGTATTTATTTTCGTTATTCACCGTGACTTAGCCAGGTGAGGCAAAATTGAGGACAGATTCTCATTTGCAAATCCAACCTTGTCTGGACATAGTTTGTTATGTCGGACCGGTGATGCAAAATAAATAAATACATAAAAAAAGATTTTTTTTTAATAAATTTATAAATGTATTAAATTTATTAATTTATAAATTTATATAATGTATATAATTTATATAAAATTTAATTTAAATTTTTCTTTTAATTAACATTTTTTATAAAAGTTATATAATTTATATAATTATATATAAATTATATATATATAATTTATATATATAATATATATAATTATATACATATATATAAATTATATATAATTATATAATTTATAAATTTATTTTTTTATAAATAAAATAACTTTTCATATTTCAGATGTGTCTACAATCTGAATATGTGATATATCACGCAGAGCATGTAAGCATTATTATTAATGCAAGACTTAATCCCTTTAAGGTGTTTTTTTTTCCTCCCCCATCTGTAACCACGACAACAAGGCCAAGTATTGTATTCATCATCATCCTCATCATCCGGCGTGTAGGTGTTGTTCCTGCATACATTTATTTTTAACCATTTCTGGACATGTATTTTTATTTTCCCCTCGCTTTGTTTATCCCGCTCGCTCGGATTGCATGATGAAGCGATCCGAGGGGAATTGCGCAGAAGCGCGCCGATATTAAAAACTTAATCTCATCCAAACACACAAGATTGATTCTTCTCGCACTGGCCCCGAATGAGATATTAGGTGCATCTTTATTTTACGCCGGCGCGCGCGCGTTTGTTGACTACCGCCGGAACATGTTTGTAATATCACGGCGGAGGAACGCAACCGGTCATACATTATTGAGTATTTACTCGAAACATTATTGAGTATACATACATAAATTGATGCCATTTTAAAAGCAAGTCTGAGTGTGAGCGTGTGTCTGTTAAAAGTTAAAATGCTGCGTGTGTATTTTATGCAAGGGGGGGGGGGGGCCTCCTGTATGGATTAGCGTGAGCGTGACTGAGTGCGTTTAACAGGATTATGAATCTGAACGATGCTTCCCGCGCGTGTGTATGTGTGTGTATACTTCAAAGATTCTGACATGTATTGTGCGCGTTTACATTTGTAAACACAAAATATTTGTTGTCGGAGCGCCTCATCCGTTTTTGCGAGTCAGGAGGGTGAGCGTCATGGCGGGACTTATAGTTCAAGTAAAAAAATAGTAATAATAATTGGCAAAAAAAAATGGCGGCTGGAGTGAATCCAGGACTGAATCATAGATTGCATCGCAAGTAGAGGGAATGTGTTGTGCCGTACTGTAGACGTGAATCGGCTTACAAAAGGGGGAGCAAATCAGATCGAACGGAAGTGAAGTGTATCATGTTGGATTTGGTGTGAACCGCAGGCATCGTAATTTGGAGTCAGTTACGATTTCGGGGGCTGCCACCAGTGATTGCTTTGATTAGCGGTTAAGCCGTACGTTCATTTTTGGATCGATCAATGGATTTGGATAAGAAAGCACGTGAATGAACAAAGACATCGATTCGGATTCGGTTACTGGTTCGGGTGGCCACGTGTCAGAAAATTGGCTAAAATGGTGATTTGTTGTTTTTCAAAGTAAAAGCAGGTGTTAAAGGTTTTTTATTTCTGCTTACATTTGGACAATCTGAAGTTCAAAAAGGTCTTCGGTGTTGATCAAAATGGCTCTGGTTTCATTTGGTAATTGATCAGTTGTTGATTAATTGATTTACTGTTGTTCCTGAATACTATTGCGTTATATTATAAGTTATATCCGCTTTGTTCAGTGGAGAGATCGGTGCTGTCGAACGCTCTGCGGCTGGATGGATGTTAAGTCTTGAGGAGCCGACGATGAGAAGAAGGGAGCGTTAGCGCGGAGCGCCGATGCGGATTTGGAACTGGGAGTCGCGGCTTGGAGTTTGAAGCGGATTACGTGGGACAGGAGAAGTGAACTCATCTCTTTTCGTCAATGGACGCTACAGCTTCGTGTTTGCTTTCAAAACTTAGCTTGTAGCAGACGTGTGCACATTTTCAGCATGAAAGGACACTTTGATCCTCTCCTCTTTCATCTAGAACTGCTTCAGACAACAAAGTGTATGCAGAAAATTGGTGAAGATTGAACGACTGCCTGTGTCCTATGTGTTGTGTTGTTTTTTTTTTTGTTATTTTGACTTCAAAATGGCGCCGCGAGAGTGGCTGCCTTTCCAGCAGCTCCTATTTTTTTGTTGTTCTACTTCTTCCTTTCATAACTTTGCTGCTGTGAATTGGGAATTTCTCCATTGCGAGACTAATAAAGGGGTTCTTATCTTATCTTATCTTAAATGACTCATAATGGTGCCATACAATCAAATTTCGAAATCGTATCAAATTATGTACCGTAAGTAGAGCGAATCATTCCATGAGAATTGTTTCACGAATCGTTTTCAAATGGAAGTGAATCGTTTTTGCAATTGGCACGACATCATTTCACACTATAATCGGAGCAAATCGTTTCCTGTCAGAATCGGCGCGACTTTTATCGTAACTGCATCGTAATTGGAGCGAATGGTAATATTGACGCATGCGAGTGGAGTGAACCCTCGAGTATTGTGATCTCGCCGATTCATATTTTTTGCAGCCGGCATATCGCAACCGAAACGGAGCGAATCACATTCGATCACGTTGCTGGTGAATTTGACGGCGATGGCGATTTTACAAGTTGCCTTTGGTCTTCACGGCCGGTTGTGTTTGCGCGCCGCAGCGCTGTCGGCGCCCCTTTGACTCGTCTCGCATTTCCGTCACGCCCCGCACACCTAACCGCCGGCACCTTTTTGCATCGGCGCCTCCGACCGCAACAATTACGGGCAACCTCGCCTCTAATGGAAATGCGCATTGAAAGTGACATCTCACACACCTGCACGCTTTTTTTTTCCCCATGAAGAATCTACAACTCATCATTTCCAATTACAAGTGAGAAGCGCTAGCGTCACGACCGCAGCCCACCCTATATTGATTTCTTGACTAACAACGGACAAATGTTCAATTTCCACGTAACTGGTTCATTTTGGGGCAGCCCGGTAGTCCAGTGGTTAGCACGTGGGCTTCACAGTGCAGAGGTACCGGGTTCGATTCCAGCTGCGGCCGGGCCTCCCTGTGTGGAGTTTGCATGTTCTCCCCGGGCCTGTGTGGGTTTTCTCCGGGTGCTCCGGTTTCCTCCCACATTCCAAAAACATGCGTGGCAGGCTGATTGAACACTCTAAATTGTGTGAGTGTGAGTGCGAATGGTCGTTCGTTTCTGTGTGCCCTGTGATTGGCTGGCGACCGATTCAGGGTGTCCCCCGCCTACTGCCCGAAGACAGCTGGGATAGGCTACAGCTACCCCCCGCGACCCTAGTGAGGATCAAGCGGCTCGGAAGATGAATGAATGAATGGTTCATTTTGGGTCAGCGATACTGTGGTGTCGCATCGTTATCGCAGTCAGACGCCTTGAAATTGGGTGCGATTGTCGCACATCTTCATTCATTGTAATTAGAGGGAATTGTATCGCGTCGGAATTGCAATCAAACGTATTGCAGTGCATCGCAATCGCATGTTTGCATTTCAGTGACTCATATTTTGATATTCAAACAAATGCAATGGCACCTCATCGGAGGCGGTGTGAATCATCTCGAATCGAAACTGGAATCGTATCGCTATGGGAGCGAATCAAATTTTGTCGGAATTGCCGCCATCGGCGTGAATGCGATTGTATGAGTGGAGTCAATCATATCAACTTGGACTCAGACTAATTTGTACTCACTTGTATTCTTTGCCGTTCGACTCAGGATGACTTAGATTTGTTCTTGATTTTACTGCTTGGTGCTTTCTACCGCCTTTATTACCGATTCGTCTTACTGTTTATTGTGTATGTTAAATCGCTCCGTGTACAGCACTTTGTATGCAGCGATGGCGGTTTGAAAGTGCTCTAGAAATACTCTTGACTTGACTTGACTTGACTTTATTCTATCGGAGCCAGAGTAAATCGTATCACATTGGACTCCGGTTGAATCATGCGGTGTTTTCATCGCAAATGTGAACAATTGACACGGATTGTGTTATTGAGATTGTCGGAATTGAGATTTGAAGTCATTTGTATTGAATTGCATTGTTATTTTAGCTAATCATAAATACATATTTTCTTTTCCCCTAATAAGTGCAGCGAATCATATCAATTTGGAAGTGGAAATGTCTTGTTTTGCATTCTATCCTCTCAGAACCAGAGCGAGTGATATCGCAGTCAAAGCAAATCGGATCCGGTTGCGAATCTGAATGAAGCGCATCGTGTGACATCGTGGCGAGAGAACCGTCAGCGTGCGCGTGTGAGCATGCGAGACAAATATCGGCTCGAAAAGGTGCCGTCAACCACAGTGAAAGCCGACACGGATGGAAAGAAAAATAAAACGTTTGAGCATTTTCCTTGAGCTCAAGGTCACCATACCAGTACGCTATTTGTTCTCATTTGTAAGATAAAAGTAGGTTGATCGGTAAATGTAACTCAATTCAGTTCAACACGCTAGTCGAATTTTTGTGCCTTTTAATGTCTTTTCCGCTGCTGCAGTTTTGGTAACGGTACGTCGTTTATTTTGCACGCTAGTCGGACAACGTTGGACAATCTGGAGCTGCCCAGTTGAATTTCCAGACTCGTACGGACAAAGCGTGCACTAGTACATGCCGGATATGGAGAAAATGCTCAAACGGGTTCCCTCAGACAAAATGCAGCACGATGGCCATGGCGTGACACACACACATTAAATCAAATTAGAACCAATGGTGAAGTTATACAGATGACAGAAGGGTGGGGGGTGAGAGGGGTCTGGTTTGTGGTGATGGGTGGGTCTGTCAAACATGAGTGAGGTTTTTTTTTTTTTGAGGGGGGGGGGTTTGGCGTGTTGACGACGGTGATTGTGTGATGACACGGGAAGCAAATACTCGGCCTGTAAAGCAATAATCACCTTCGCTTGGGATGACTAGAATGTACGGCGTGGTTATTTGTCCCCTACCTATCACCACTAAGGACCACCAGGGCCGCACGTCCCACCGCCGGCCAGCATGAGAAGGGTAAGAAAGGGGGAGGGGGGGGGAACAAAAACAAAAACAACAACAAAAAAACCCACAAGCACAAAAAAAAAGGAAACAAGAAGAAAGAAGAAAAATTGTCTAAGAAAAAAGGCATGTCGGACAACATTGTGATCAATAAACACGAAAGAGAAGGAAGAGGAAGCCCAAAAAGGTGTGCCGGGGGGGGGGGGGGGCGGTGTGTGCCGAGGGGGTTGATGGAGGCTTGCAAAATAAATGAAGGGAAGGAAAAGGAAGCGACGAGGAAAAGATGGAGCGGACAAAAACTTTGTGGCTAGTTACTCCAATTGAAGATCAAAGCAATTGAGCGCATCACAAAGGCAGACTACAATTAGAAATCGAGGAAAATTCGCCCGTTCGGCTCCTGAAGCAAGTATGACTCAGCGAAATGTGCTCAAATTATCCACCTTGTGTATCATGAGTAGACACACAAAAAAAAAGTCTCAAGACGTCATGCGGCAAAGAGCACAGGAAGTCAGCCATTTTGCTTCAAAGCAAACATTTGGCCTCTTATTTTTCGAGATGCGATCCTCCTGGAATTGTTTTTGAAAATTCAGGCCAGTTTGACTTGCCAGCAGTCCCATCGTCATCACCATCAATACTCATGGCGGACGTCATGCACGCCACTTGTCGTCATCATCCCCGCCATTGTTGCCATCATCTTCATCATTCTCATTATTTTAATCGTTGCCTTCAATTTTCACCGCTGCCGTCATCGGTGTTGTTGTCACCGTCACCGTCGTCATCGTCATCATCCGCAACCTCCGTGGTTGTTTTTCTTTCCATTTGAAGAGTTGCATAATGCGACGCTTTGCACAGCCAGCCACAAAGTTACACGCAGCACAAACGCACAGCAGCACAAATGTGGGAGACACACACACACACACGCACACAAACACACGCACACACGCGCACGCACACAGGAAACAAGACTAGGTTTGATTGACAACTTCGAGCAGGTGGTGCCAAGAGGGCAAAAATAACGCTGAGTCAAAAAAATCATGTCGGATAACATGTCGTTGTTGATTGAGGTGGGTGGGCGGTGTGGGGGTGCGGGGGTGATAGAGAGCGTGTGTGTGTGTATGTGTGTGTGTGAATTTAGCACCTGAGCAGCACAAAGTACACTTATGGCCAAAAGTATTTGGACATTGACAAGAGTGGAAAGAGTTTTTTTGTTTTGCCTTCCATTATCACAATGGATTTCAAATAATACTGAAATTCACCATTTTGATAACATAATAAAAATAATTATCCAGTATAGATGAAAATTTTATCAATTTCATCCATTTTAAATAAAATAAATGTAATCATAAGAATATTTTCCTGATGAACGAACGTAAAAATAACATTTATCAGGTATCAGTTTGATGATGATTAGCGTCCAAATACTTTTGGACATAACTGCAGGTGCTAGGCTAGCTAGATTAGCAACGCATGCTTTTTGGAAAAAAAAAAAAAAAAAAAAAAAAAAGACGACAACAGCAGCAACATGTGGAAGGACGCTCGTACCTTTGTTCGCCAGACGCACGCAGTTGATTTTGGTTTCCTGCAACCACAAGAGAGCAGACGCAGCATTGGACTCACATTTCACTCAGAGTCTGGATGTTGTTGAGACAATAACAAATTGATAAAAATGAATATGAAAAGGAGATTGCGCCAATGCATCGGTACCGATGGAGCTGGTCAAGCACAAAGGTAAATTTGGGGGCAGATTCATTCTCGCAGATTATACTGCTCAGCCAGCTCTAAATGGCTCTGAAGATGAAGTCCTAACGTTGGGCCGAAACCTCATAAATCACAATTTGGTATATTTTATACTTTTTCAAAAATCTATCCTAGTGGTCAATCCAGACATTCAATCCCAGGTACGCGATTTTTTTCCCAAGATTTACAGTAAATAAAATGGTCTGAAAATGGCTGGAACTGAATGACTTTGAATATACTTTCCTCAAACGTAGCATTTTTACATCATCATGTCCAGACACTTCTAATGTGACATCAAGACCAAATAATGTATTTATGAACCCACAACAGAACATCACATGTTGCATGTGTAATAATACTATTTATTTTTATAACATTGTAGCTAATGTAACTTTAAAGTAGCATATTTCCATAATTTTTAATGTAATTTTTTTTTAATTCACTATTGTCTCCTTCCTTCCAAACGTTTCCACCTAGCTCGTCACTCACTTGCTGGCTCAATCGTTGTTGCAATTTAAATAATAATAATAATTATTATACTGGGAGTCGCGGCTTGGAGTTTGAAGCGGATTACGTGGGACAGGAGAAGTGAACTAATCTCTTTTCGTCAATGGATGCTACAGCTTTGTTTGCTTTCAAAACTTAGCTTGTAGCAGACGTGTGCACATTTTCAGCATGAAAGGACACTTTGATCCTCTCCTCTTTCATCTAGAACTGCTTCAGACAACAAAGTGTATGCAGAAAATTGGTGAAGATTGAACGACTGTCTCTGTCCTATGTGTTGTCTTGTGTTATTTTTTGTTATTTTGACTTCAAAATGGCGCCGCGAGAGTGGCTGCCTTTCCAGCAGCTCCTATATTTTGTTGTTCTACTTCTTACTTTCATAACTTTGCTGCTGTGAATTGGGAATTTCTCCATTGTGAGACTCATAAAGGTTTTTCTTCTTCTTCTTCTTAATAATAATAATAATACAAGATTTGTTTCTTTGATGAGGGAAAAAAAAGCTGCAGAAGTGGGCACAGATTTAAGCCGGCGACAAATTTACATAGCGGAGGTGTTGAAGAAGAGAATTGTCTTCTATTCGCAACAGCTGCTCACTTTTTGATGCCCCAAAAAAATAAAATACAATAACAGAAAAGATGTGAACAATGCGAAATGGCGACAGAGGAGCAACCTGAGGGTGACTCATAGCAGCTCCAAACTTGGGGCACCTGCTTCTACTTTCACTAAATCATGTGAGGGCTGTTTTTATATTTAATACAGAGCTATTCGGTTGTCTGGTGTTATTCTAACTTCCTTATGGGTTTGAGCTGCCAACTATCCTTAGCTCACGACTCCTGGAACAGTGTTTGAAAATTCAGCCTCCGAAACCAGTTTGATTTTCATTCATTCATTCATCTTCCGAACCGCTTGATCCTCACTAGGGTCGCGGGGGGTGCTGGAGCCGATCCCAGCTGTCTCCGGGCAGTAGGCGGGGGACACCCTGAATCGGCTGCCAGCCAATCGCAGGGCACACAGAAACGAACAACCATTCGCACTCACACTCACACCTAGGGACAATTTAGAGCGTCCAATCAGCCTGCCATGCATGTTTTTTTTGGAATGTGGGAGGAAACCGGAGCACCCGGAGAAAACCCACGCAGGCCCGGGGAGAACATGCAAACTCCACACAGGGAGGCCGGAGCTGGAATCGAACCCGGTACCTCTGCACTGTGAAGCCCACGTGCTAACCACTGGACTACCGGGCCGCCCTAGATTGTATTCATTCATGAATAATAATAATACAGCCCCTGAAGCCTGTTTGACATGGCGACATGAAATTTGGTAGACATGTTCATCATAAGTAGACCCGCAAAAATAGTCTCAAGAAGTCATGGCCAAAAAGATGCGGAAAGTCTGACATTCCGCGTTGATGTTTCCATTGCGCATTCACGCTGGCCTTCAAGTGCATCGTCAATAGTGGCCACTGAGTACATTCCAGTCAGAACTTACCCCGTTGGCTCTGCTAAGGGCCTGGAAGTAGATGCTGTAGCTTTTGGAGGGGGACAAGGGTGGGTTGGTGAAGCCTCCGTAGCTCTTGTTGTCGCCCACCGTGAACGGCTTGGCTGCCTGCAGATTGGAAGGTGGCAGCTCCGCTGCCATGTAGTACGGCGAGTTGGAGGAGGAGGCGTTGCGGAAGCTGAAGGGCGCGGCAAAGCACTCGGGGTTCTCCGAGGAGGCTCGACGTGACCTGGACTTGCGCTCCTCCTTGACCACCAGCTGGTAGGAACTAATGACACCACGCGAAAGGTGATTAATTCATTTTGGGGTTTTTTTTCTCCACCATAAAAAAAACTACTAAATAAAATAATGTAAAATGGTGTTCCACAAGGTTCCATTTTTGCCCCCCTTCTGTTTTCGGTGTATTTGCTGCCCCTTCTGAAAGCTTTTTTATTTCCTTCAATGAAAAGTAAACAGAGGTTATGGTATCCCAGTGGCTCTGACACAGTTGCAGTGATTCAAATTGAATTGTAGTGAATTGTATCTAACCGCAATTGTAGTCAAATGTATCATACCACATGAGAAGGCGAGCGTGTTTTCTCCAATCGTGTTGGAGTTAATCATATCTTTCTACGTTATGGTGGCAAATCAGGGCTGTTGTTGTTTTATGCACAAACCCTCCGCTTTTCCGTTTCCTGATTGGCTAAGGGCACTTCAGCGGCGTCCCTCTGCAATTATCTCCCTCACGCCATCACGCAATTACAAGCAATTACGCGCAATTAAGCAAATGTGCGTTTGAGGAGACCAATCATCCCGTCTGGCCGGCTTTCATTAAGACGTAAATTGCTGATGACCGCAAGATGAGCTGGATTGGCCGTCTTCTCTATTTGTGCTTTTGTTGACGAAACATCCGTTTTCAAAGCTCCTTTGCGACCTCCACCGGGGAGCACCTTTGTCTCCCAGACTAAATAAAAGCTGGGAAAATAAAATCAAATCAAATGAGCGGTGCTGAGCCTGCTCACCCTTCTGTCTTTGATAGGATTCAGCTGAGCAATTAGAGAGCAGGCCTCCTCCACAGCACCAAGACTTGAAATTGTATTTCAGGTAAATCTAGGAGGCTTTGCAGTAGGGATTTACACAAATAAGCAATAAAAACTACGACATCGGTGCAAGGAAAACTTGCAAATTAACTTGCACTGTTGCCTTGCAAAGTGGAGGAAGATGGCGCTCCCTGGTGATGCCTCATCAAGATAATGAGTCCCAGTCGCCACTTACTGGGTTCAATGTTAAGCTTAACTCCAAATTCAAATAAAATAGCACACTGCTACAAATGGGTTTACTTGTTTGACATGTGGAGGTAAAAAAACACACCACTGTACTAGCCTAAGCCTCACCCTAAGCCTCATACTCTCAATTTAACCCAGAGCAAAACCAGCCTCAATAACCTAATCCGAAATCTATAACCCTATTAACCTAACCGGAATGTCACTGATATAAACAGGAAACCTAGCTACTCATCTAACAGTATTTTCAAACTTGATCCCTTCTAACCGAATCCTTGTCCAACTCACCTCATCCTAATGCTAACCTTACAAATCGAATCCAACCTCAAACCGCTAACTCAAATCCTCACCAGACCCCTATTGCGTAACTTTAACCCGATTTATCAAAACCAAAAATGTAACCCTGCACCTGAACCCAATCAATCTAAACCTAACACCAAATCCTACCCGACGCTGACCCGCTAATCTTACAAAACCAGCCATATCAAGCAAACCACGAATCCAAATCACCGACACAAGCCCTAACCGTAAAAGGAATGCCATCCAAAATAAACATGAGGCTGAAAAAAAAAAATAGAATTAAAAACTGTACAACAAAAAAAAATCTAATAGAAATCGCGGGACTGTGAACACTGAACCTGTGATAAGGGGGGGACTGCTGCAAATGCCAATGTGCTGAAATTACAAATTAAAGACAACCAAATTGCATTTAGTCATTCTTTCGTAAATTACGAGGGGCCCACAAGTAGTTCCACATATTCACAGCCCTATCCTTAACCCAAAAATAACTCCGAACCATATCCGGCAAATTTCTCTCTTCGCCTGAACAGCAGGATGCTAATTCCTTCCCCCTAACGAGCTAAGAGCACGAACCAAAACCAAAACCAAACCGTAATCATACCAACCAAATTATACACTCAAACAAAACTGCAACCTATTAATGACCTAATCCTCCTAACCCAGTGGTCGGCAACCCAAAATGTTGAAAGAGCCATATAGGACAAAAAAATAAAAATAAATAAAATATGTCTGGAGCCGCAAAAAAAATAAAAGCCTTCTTGATAGAAGAACTTACAATGAAAGAAACACAAGACTGGACTGTCTCAGAATTGTTGTTCATTGCTTTGTTGGGTGTTCACAAACGCCCCCATAGAATTTATTTTGTGATTGCCTCGCTTGATCTTTTGTTTTGGTGCATTAATTTCGCTTTTCTTAGAGTCAGTGAAGTGATCAATCATTTCTGTTTGTCTCGACTGTGAACTCATTCACTCCCAAAGACGTTTTTAAACGTCTTTTCAGACTTGGTCCAGAATTGGCTGGTACTGAATGAGTTCAGAGCATAAATAAAGTGTGAATTTAAAAAAAACCAAAAACACAGCTCTCCTTTTTCGGCGCTGCAACATGTATCTATATCTATTATCTATATCTAAAATATTTTTCCATTTTCAAACATTTTTTATAAACGTCCAGGGAGACACTCAATGTCGCTCAAGAGCCGCGTGTTGCCGACCCCCGGTCCTAACCGAATCCCAAACTTTGAAAAATAAAATGTTGTTGTAATTTACCTGATGGGCGCTCCCCGCGACTTGGCAGGCTTAAGGAGGACGGTGATGGTGGACTCGGTCTCGTTGAGAGGCGCCTCGGATTCATATTCCGGCATCATGGGGGCTGTGGGGCAAGTCGACAACCAACGCGAGTCACACTTCTGCAAAGCGAAACCCTCATAATCCGACACAGACAGACGACCGATTGCTCGTGACACTTTGCGGTTTTGAAGGTCGCCGACGTGTGAACGTGCCCCAAAAACATCAACATTTGCAGTGGCATTTAAGTCATTAACACCCTACCCCCCAACCTGTCTTTGTACTACACTTTTAATTGAAACCCGATAGCCTTCAGGCTCCGCGGGGAGATCAACAAGATGGCTGACGGCGTGACATTTCAAGTGAGCCGTCGCCGTCATCAGGGGGAGGGGGGGGAAAAAAAGAAAAAAAACTAAGCCGCGTTTTGTTCTTCTTTTGTTACTCGCCGTCACTTGGCAACTGCGGGTCTCACTCAAGGTATGTCAGTATCAATCACGCGTGGCACCAGCGAAGGTGAGCCGTCGCCGAGGTCAGTCAGAGGGATCAACGTTAACCCGCGAGACGGATTAACAGTCAGTTCTTCCAAAAAGTTGGGGGGTGGAATTTTAGACTAAAAATGGATACAAAGTTTGTTGTGCCACTTCATTGGCACTTTCATTTCACTGAAAATCTCACCTTATCTCACACGGCACCTCCTATTGCAATTCCCGCGCAAAAAAAATTTGATGCTGAAATCTCTTTGAATTTTGCAACCTTGATCACGCACAAGACCAGAATGTGGCCGTGACTCCATGCGAAGCGAACCAAACCTTGGCCATTGTGTTGAGCTTCGAGAGTCACACCGGTTGCTTTCATTGCCCCTCCACTTCTCCGGCCTGCAAAGTTTACCGCGTTGCTTTTATTGCGGTGACATTTGTGAGGCGGCTGACAATCACGCGGTAAAAGTCAAGATAAAAATGGAATGTGATCGAGGAAGGTGGAGGGGGGAAAAAAAAGGCAAGGAAGAAAAGCACTGAGCGACACAGAATCACAATACAAGGTCAGCTCTGACTTTGGAGGTGAAGTCGCAGTCACAATCTATCTGAATAAATGGTTTGATTGATTGATTGATTGTTGCTTGTTTCTGATGCACAGACATTGGCAGTCCGTTGCGCAAGTATTTGAGTCATCCCAATTCGATATTTGATGGCGAGTCATCAAACTTTGCCAACAGGCTCCACCCACGCGCCATGACAAAAATTCAAATTTAGCGTCACCTAATTGTCTGCTTCAAATTTTGTTCAACTCGCACTTAATCATTCAACCAAATTTGTCTTTGAAACATCCCCAAGATATGGCCACACTGAGCCTAAAAGGGGAAGAAACAAAATGGCAGGATTTTTGCCATCCAAACGCCTCTGAAATGGCCCATAAAATGGCAGCTTCAAACCAAAATGGCTGACTTTCTGTGGGGGTTTTTTTCAGGAATGGTTTCTGATTATCATTTTGCTGGTCAATTTATGGTAAACATGTCGACCAAATTCCATGTTACTGGCTTCAAAGTGAATTTAAAGAGGGGGAAAAACTAGCCAACTAGCCACAATGAGTCTAAAATGGCAGCTTCAAACCAAAATGGCTGACTTTCTGTGTTTTTTTTTCAGGAATGGTTTCTGATTATCATTTTGCTGGTCAATTTATGGTAAACATGTCGACCAAATTCCATGTTAGTGGCTTCAAACTGAATTTAAAGAGGGGGAAAAACTAGCCACCCAGCCACAGTGAGTCTAAAATGGCTGCTTTTATGCTTGCATCAAAATGGCGGATTTCCGCGGCCTTATCGAGCATGGCTTCTTGGAACTTTTTTTGTGCGTCTATTCATCATAGACACGTCTACCCAATTTCAAGTTGTTGAGTGAAACTCAATACATTTCCTGGAAATGCAGCTTCAAACCAAAATGGCCGACTTTTCGTGTCTTTTCAGCTATGACTCCTTTTTTTTGCAGGTTTCCTAACATTCTACCAAATATCATGTTTCAGGGTCAAACTAGCTTTGGGGGCGCAATTTTCCAAAATATTCCAGAATGACTCCATCATGGCGTCCTGATGCTTACCTGCTATCTTGGTGGTAATGTGGGTGTTGACGGGTGGGCCAGCCCCCTTGCTGGTGGAGGCTTTGAGGGTGAAGAAATAGGTGGTGCCCGGGTGGAGGGCAACAAACAGGTGGTGAGTCTCATTGGTGGGCTTGGTCACCTTCCCCCACTGGTTGGTCAGGTCGGCACTGGGGTCCAGAGAGCTCAGACCTTTATAGACAATCTGGAAGTAGACAAGAACCGAATCTCAAGTCACACATTCTTGAAACCGACACCTGATCACCCCCAACATTTTTGGCACTCTTGCATCAAATAAATCAAGCCGTTGTTCTTTTTCATGTTGCTGTTTTGTGAGAGAGGCGCAGATTATGATGGTGGATTTGAAGTTCAGCGTAGGGTCAGAAGCCGGCTGGCAGCCGAACCCAAAAGCCCTCTTCACACTGCACTTAGCAGGGCGCAGCACCCTGTCGTCTAAGCCAAATTTGCATGCTCACTTTCCACTGCAGAATGTATTTTTGTTTTTAACTAAAAGTCTCAAAGTGTTTCTCAGCCACAAAGTGCTTCAATAAAGGTTGTGTCAAAAAGAACTGGCAGAGCGCAGCCGCCTCTACCAACCAGTATGTGGAGTCGTCTTAAAAGCGAATGCGGAGGCAAGGTGGGAACAACAAGCACCACAAAAGACAGACCGGTGACTCATCCAAAACATTTTAGTGCACCACCACACACCTACATGGCAGGCTGTATAATCACATAAATCACGTCCCGGTGAAGCAGCATGTGGCAGAAGTCAACACATGCATATTTTTCATTACCAGACAGCGCAAAGACAGCGCAAAGCCGCGCTCCACACACTGGCTGTCACGTCTGATTTTTTTAAAAAAAGGTTGTCTTGCTCTTACGCCTTCTCTCTTTGATGAGTGACCGCTCACATGGGCAACAACAAGGCACTCTAATGTGGCCATAACAGCACAAAGCCCATGTCAGCATGTCTGTAACTTTTTTTTTTTACCTCGATCTTCCGTTTTCTCTCCGTGACGTGTACGCACTCACAGCCAACAACAATACATGCGTGCAACCAAATGGAAGACGACGAGGCACTCTAAAGCAACCAACGCCAGTGTGAAGCCCTTGTCCCAAAAGCTGGCTGTCAAGTCTGACTTTTAGATTGATTTTCACCTCTCTCTTCTGCCTTCTCTCCACAGCTGACAACGAGGCGCTCAAAGGAAGTCTGAAAATCGCAAAGCCCTCATCCACACACTGACTGTCAAAAATCAGGAAAACGACAACCGTCAAAAGCAATCTTAAGCTCTAAAATTGAGTACTACACTCTCATCCTTAGCACACGTTTTCAGCAATTATCTATTAAAATCTCTGGATTCACTTAATGTGCTTGAGAGCGGCGCATCTTGACTGTGGTGCAGCTAACGTTTTGGCAGCGACATCCCCCCCTGCGAGTGGCCGTTGCTCATTTGAGGGTAAAACAGTCTCAGTCAGGATGACATTTTCAAAAGTCATTCGGCGAGCCTTGACGGAGGTCATCCTGGCTCTGAATGTATACGCTTTAGATTTTGTGTGTGTGTGTGTGTGTGTGTGTAAAAACAATACGCTTTCACCTTCCTTTCTTGGCATTTAACTCCGGCGCCGCTAAACAAGTCAACGCCTCTCGGGACAAAACCTTCTGCTGATAAAAAGTCAGCAAGCGGAGAACGGCGCGCCATAGCCCGAGCGGTCGATATGCATTTGCGCCGCTGAAAGGCTTGTCGCCATTAAACATCATCTGCTGGCTCCGTGGCTACTTTGGATTGGTTTTTCTTTGGCTTTTGACTTATCGACGACAACCGGAGAAGGCCTAAATGCAGCAGTGCGGGCACTTCTGAGCGTTATGTGCAACCACAAACCAGAAAACGGCCCCGAAAGCCTTTTTGCCTTGATGTTTAAATGATTTGTTTTAGACGTGCTTGTTTCTCTTTTTTGATGTTTAAATAATTATCACGGCAGCCCGGTAGTCCAGTGGTTAGCACGTCGGCTTCACAGTGCAGAGGTACCGGGTTCGATTCCAGCTCCGGCCTCCCTGTGTGGAGTTTGCATGTTCTCCCCGGGCCTGCGTGGGTTTTCTCCGGGTGCTCCGGTTTCCTCCCACATTCCAAAAACATACGTGGCAGGCTGGTTGGACGCTCTAAATTGTCCCTAGGTGTGAGTGTGAGAGCGAATGGTTGTTCGTTTCTGTGTGCCCTGCGATTGGCTGGCAACCGATTCAGGGTGTCCCCCGCCTACTGCCCGGAGACGGCTGGGATGGGCTCCAGCACCCCCCGCGACCCTAGTGAGGATCAAGCGGCTCGGACGGACATTAATAATTATCACCAAAAAAAAAAAAAAAATGGTGTCAACACGCGCCTGCGCTTTTGCCCTGATGTTGAAATGAATATTTTCGGCCGTGTCGTTTTACGAGGCGAGTCGCGCAGAGCGGCCACCAGCTCACCCTTCCCCGCTAGAAGGCCTGCCCTGCCCCTGGTGAGTTCATCAAGGGGAAATAATGAAGTATTGACATTTATTAAAACGCGCTAGACGTCTTTTTTTTTTTTTTTTTTAATAAGCTGTCAAAGGCAGCGTTGTTTCCGATGATCTACTGTCCGTCGTTATTGAGCCTAATGACGACAAAGGTGGTGGACTGTGCTTGGAGCCCTGCAAATAGAAGAAGCGATTGCTCAGTTCCCCAGCGTGCGCGCGTGTGTGTGTGTCTTTATGTGTGTGTGTGTGTGTGTGTGCGCGCGTGTAATAAACAATGTTTACGAGGCTGTGCCGTGGGATGTGTATACAACAACAACAGCAGCAGCAGCAACCTTATTTCACTTGACTTTTTTTCATTTTCCATCTTTTATGATTGCTCGTGTTTGTTTTTATTGGAAAAACACACTAACTCACACCTTGTGCTTTAAACTTCCTGTTGTTTCCTGGAATGCAATTGCTCTTTTTTAAAAAAGTTTTATTTATATATATCATATTATATACTGTAGGCGGCCCGGTAGTCCAGTGGTTAGCACGTGGGCTTCACAGTGCAGAGGTACCAGGTTCGATTCCAGCTCCGGCCTCCCTGTGTGGAGTTTGCATGTTCTCCCCGGGCCTGCGTGGGTTTTCTCCGGGTGCTCCGGTTTCCTCCCACATTCCAAAAACATGCATGGCAGGCTGATTGGACGCTCTAAATTGTCCCTAGGTGTGAGTGGGAGTGCGGATGGTTGTTCGTCTCTGTGTGCCCTGCGATTGGCTGGCAACCGATTCGGGGTGTCCCCCGCCTACTGCCCGGAGACAGCTGGGATAGGCTCCAGCACCCCCCGCGACCCTTGTGAGGATCAAGCGGCTCGGAAGATGAATGAATGGATGGATGGATATATATATACAGTATATATTCATTCATTCATTCATCTTCCGTCGCGGGGGGTGCTGGAGCCTATCCCAGCTGTCTTCGGGCAGTAGGCGGGGGACATCCTGAATCAGTTGCCAGCCAATCGCAGGGCACACAGAGACTAACAACCATCCACGCCACATTCACACCTAGGGACAATTTAGAGCGTCCAATCAGCCTGCCATGCATGTTTTTGGAATGTGGGAGGAAACCGGAGCACCCGGAGAAAACCCACGCAGGCCCGGGGAGAACATGCAAACTCCACACAGGGAGGCCGGAGCTGGAATCGAACCCGGTACCTCTGCACTGTGAAGCCGACGCGCTAAACACTGGACTACCGGGCCGCCCTGTGTGTATATATATATACATATATATATATATATCTGCTGCCAAACGTAGCGTAGGTGACGCGCGTTTTACTTTGTGCCACATCGTCACCAATTTGTCACGTGTCTGCCACGTTATTTGTCCAAGTGTCAAATGTCGGCCGCGCATCTGCCGCGTGACGGGCATCCAGCTGCTGCCACGTGTTTGTTAAGTACCCGACGCGAAACTTTTCCTGAATCTTTCATGCGTGTCACCGCCGCCTCGCCGGTCCTTCATCTGCCACTCGGCTGTCACCTCAACGCGGTGCAATCTGACGCCATGATATCAGCCATGTAATTGACATGCGTCGATCGCGCGGCGGGCGGGCATCTGGCATGTAACTGCCGTTCGACTGCCAGGTAAGTGACATGAACCGTTTACACGCGTCACACGGATGTCTCTGCCATGTCGCTGACATTATGTTACACATATCTGCAAGACGGCGAAGGAATGAGATGCGCAATATAACGCAAAGCATACACAATTTGAAAAGAGCTAAAATTTGATTTTCCTGTTTTTTTTGTTTTGTTTAAAACGAACAACAAAGACATCAGGTTGAAATCATTTGGATTGTTGTGTCAATTATTTTCAGGCTTTTATAAGGTTGTACTGAAAGCCAGCAGCCAGACGTCAGAAGCTATTATGTGTCCCAAAAAAATAAATGTAAGGAACGAAATAAAAGAGGCCTTGTTAGCAAATGAAAGGCGTGCGGCCGAGCTGGCGGGAAGGAAGCCTCGGTGGGCTCGCTGGGCAGGGTCCCTCCGGCTTTGACGCCCACGCTTGGCAGCTAAATTGGTGGTGAAACACCTCCTCGCTCCTGCAGTTGTGTAACACCATGGGAAAAGAAAAAAAAAAACCTAACAGTTTGTTTACACACCTCACGCCACATGAAAAACTCTACCAAACCAGACGAATGAGATTTTGTGCTCAACACACTCTGACATTGCGGTACCTGCGCTAGCCTCTAAGCTAATTTTCTAATGAAAAATAAAGCACAACTTAGCTTTGCCCTGTATCTGTCACGTTATTTGACACGGCGCCCAAGCCCTTGCGTAGCCAAGCCGCGAAACGTAATCTGAAGTGGAAACAGTTGCTCTGACTCCGCTAAGGAATGAGATTTTGTGCTCAACACACTCTGACATTGCGGTACCTGCGCTAGTCTCTAAGCTAATTTTCTAATGAAAAATAAAGCGCAACTTAGCTTTGCCCTGTATCTGTCACGTTATTTGACACGGCGCCCAAGCCCTTGCATAGCCAAGCCGCGAAACGTAATCTGAAGTGGAAACAGTTGCTCTGACTCCGCTAAGTCAACACAAGTGAGCGCCGCAAAGACAACAAGTGGCGGAGCAACGCTCATCAAACGCCAGGAGCAGCTGCGATGCTAATCTCTCGGCGACAGTCGCCGCAATCGCTTCATCTGACGCACGGATCAGCAGAGGCGTCCTTGCCAGCGTTTCTGGGAAAGTTGATCGCAGTTCTATTTATTGTTTTCGGGGTTTTTTTTTTTGCTTCAGGAAACAAACTTGTCAGAAACCGAATCGGCTAGTTAAGAAGAGTCCGCGCGACGTTTGTTAGCATAAGGAACTGCCATCGAGTGACTTCCTGACATTTCCCTGCCGCTAGATCCAACATGCGATTGACCTTTCGCCCCAACGTACAACTGCCACCTGGCCGATGCGCATCCGACACGTTATTGACATTTGTCCGATGTTTAACCGACATGAAACCGACGTACGACTGCCGATTATCTGACGCCAAACGTACCCGGCGGCCGACACTGACTGTAACCAACCTGTAACATATTTGTCCGCTACAGACCTGCGTTACGACTGACATTTATTTACCTGACCCTCGACCGACACGCAGCCGACATTTGGCGTTGAACTGGCGTGTAACCGATCATTCGCCCGGCGCGCAACTGCCATTTATCTGGCGTTTAACTGACGCGCACGTAGCATGCAACCGGCATTTACCCGCGTGTCATTTAGCTAGCGACAGCTATTTAGCCGCCTTTGTCTTTGTGACGTGTGATTGGCTGGGATGGTTTGGCCTCATCCGGGTAGGCAAGTTGTCGTGCTCCTGACGAATGAGCGCATAGTGGATAATTGCGTGTGGCAAAAATGGAGATGGATGCATTCAGACGGCACCAGAGCTCCCTTAATGGTACTTGTAGAGCAGATGCCTCGGCCTGGTTCACGCTTACACGCACACACTGCCTCTCTCTTTCTCTCGCGCACACTCTCCCACGCCGGTGTGAAAGACTTCATCGGGGCCATAAAAGTGTCTTGCTCAAGGACACTTGGACCCGGTCTCCAAGGGACTGAAGGTATCAGAGGGCCGTTGAAGATCCCCTTCAAGCGTGTTCATGAAGCGCTCCAGTGCACATTGCTCTTCTCTCTCAGCCCACTCAAGCGCAATACGCATTTTTCTTCTTCTTCTTTTTTTTTTTTTTTACTGGTCCGTGACATTTACGTGCAAAAGAACATGGTCAGTATCTTTTGTTTGCCTGTAAAAATTAGCACAGGAGTAAAACGGTCTCGCGGCCCGGTAGTCCAGTGGTTAGCATGTGGGCTTCACAGTGCAGAGGTACCGGGTTCGATTCCAGCTCCGGCCTCCCTGTGTGGAGTTTGCATGTTCTCCCCGGGCCTGCGTGGGTTTTCTCCGGGTGCTCCGGTTTCCTCCCACATTCCAAAGACATGCGTGGCAGGCTGATTGAACACTCTAAATTGTCCCAAGGTGTGAGTGTGAGTGCGAGTGGTTGTTCGTCTCTGTGTGCCCTGTGATTGGCCGGCAACCGATTCGGGGTGTGCCCCGCCTACTGCCCGAAGACAGCTGGGATAGGCTCCAGCACCCCCCGCGACCCTAGTGAGGATCAAGCGGCTCGGAAGATGAATGAATGAATGAATGAATGAAACGGTCTCATGATGCTTCTGAAAACTTCTCATTTAGCAGAGCGAGTTGCTACGTGTCCACCGGGAATTGTCTCTGTCTTGGTCTCCGGACTTACTCAGGGGAAAAACGGGCTGTGCAACACCCATCGGGAGTCATTGGAAAATAGACGGACTCATCCACATGAAATTTGGTAGTTTCATGATGAGTAGTTCCAAAGAGTCGTGCGCCACGATGTGCAGAACGTCTGCCGTTTTGTTTTGAAAGCAGACACTTCAAGTTAAAAATTCTGTCCTGAAAGCCGGGTTTGTCCGAGCAACGAAAATTTTCGATCATGACTACACCCACAAAAAAATTCTTTCAAAGCACTGTCTGGAGATGACACACAAAGTCGGACATTTTGGTCAGAAGAAGCTTTGGCAGCAGTGTTTGATGGCATCCGGGGCACCCTGCGGATGGAATCTGAAATTTGGTAGCATGAGTCTTATCGTGAGTTGACCTACAAAAAGTCTCAACGAGCCATGCGCGAAAAGATACAGGAAGTATCGGGACATTTTGCTCTCTTTGTTTGCTTGACCAAACACCTTGCGTGCGACAAACACGGCCTTCTGAGATTCATCGCCGCCCCCTGTGGCCAGAAAGGTTAAAAAAAAGCAATCAGGCCACTCCAGAGGCAGGAGTGGCGGAATTCATTCCTGGCTGCTCACTGCTTTCATGTTTTTTTTTCTTCTTCTCGTTGTTTTGCCGTGCTGAGAACTGCAGTAGTGCAGAAACTCGAAGCCTGTTACCGCCCAGGATGTTCCGCAGGGACTAAAGCCGAGCCAGCTCGGCTTCTGCGATGAACATGTGAGACGGGCGCAAAGAGGTGTAAGTGATAGCGTGCCGTCGCCCCTGTAGGCCAAAAGAGGCGGCGGGACGGACTAAATGAGGTCAGAGGCTCAAGGACTTGAAAAGCCTGACCAAATCGACTCGTATCGCTGACGACGGAACAATGTGGCCGAGCGCGCGCGATAAGGAAGGAGCATTTTACGTCGCAGCGTTGATACCAAGGAAGGAATTCAGCGTTAGTTCAGGACACGAGTTCACACTGACGTAGCAGTTTAAATGCTTTGTTTTGACAAAATCATTTCGATCTAATAATCGGTGCCTTGATTTATTGTCAATAATTATACAAACATTTTTATTTATTTTTGGTAACGGGAGTGCACACATATTTTTCAACGTATGCATTTCCCGAGCATAAACCAGTCATGTGGAATTCTTTCCCACCGTCAATCAATGAATTTAAACGTTATTACCTTCTTTTTTTAATTCAGCCATCACATTGAATCATTGGTGAATTCATTCATTCATTCATTCATCTTCCGAGCCGCTTGATCCTCACAAGGGTCGCGGAGGGTGCTGGAGCCTATCCCAGCTGTCTCCGGGCAGTAGGCGGGGGACACCCTGAATCGGTTGCCAGCCAATCGCAGGGCACACAGAAACGAACAACCATTCGCTCTCACACCTAGGGACAATTTAGAGTGTTCAATCAGCCTGCCACGCAAGTTTTTGGAATGTGGGAGGAAACCGGAGCACCCGGAGAAAACCCACGCAGGCCCGGGGAGAACATGCAAACTCCACACAGGCCGGAGCTGGAATCGAACCCGGTACCTCTGCACTGTGAAGCCCACGTGCTAACCACTGGACTACCGGGCCGCCCTCATTGGTGAATTGATTATTTATAATTACATTGCATGAGTTTAAAAAACAACAACAAACGTATGCCAAACGCGTAACTTTTGAATTTTTTTCTCATTTCTGTTGAATTGGAGTTTGGATTAAAGCAAAGTTTCATTAATTTTAGCAGCTCGATTGTTAGTCATCAATGAATTTTGCTGTAAAACACACAAGAGCTGAAAAATCCACCTCTATATTGACATCATTCACTTTTCCGGCAACAGAAAAGTGAAATGGTTACGTTGAATTGTGTCAGGATGAGAAAGGAAACCAAAAAAAAAAAAAGTAATCATTTTAGTATTTGACTGTTTATGTGGGAGGAAAGTTGTCACTTAACACATGGATTTCAAAACTTTCTTCTGGTAAGATGTACCCCTTCAATTCTGCAAGATGCTAAATCAGGGGTGTCCAAACTTTTTGCCAAGGGGGCCAGATTTTATGTGGTAAAATGTCGGGGGGCCGACCTTGGCTGACATTCTTTACATTGAACAACAATATTGTTCAACAAATTTTAGTAAGCCAGTCTGTTTCACATTTCCATTTTTATTTTAATTTCAACAATCTTAAGAATTTCTTTTGCTTCATTTGAAACAGGAATTTGAAATATGACATATCAGTCAATATAAACACAGAGTGATGTCTTGTTAACTCGTGAGTGATGCCCTCTAGTGTCTAAATGCTATTACTCATTTAGTGAATGCTATTACTCATTTAGCCACTAGAGGGAAGCAGTACTCTATGAAACATCACTCACCAGTCGACGAGACCTCAGTCAATGCAACACGTGTTCCATTGCGCCCAAACTGCGGGCCAGACGGCACTGACTTTATGACAGGGGCCGAGGGCCGAATGAAATTCGACCGCGGGCCGGATCTGGCCCGCGGGCCGGACTTTGGACATGCCTGCGCGAAATGAAAAACACGCCTTTTTGTTGTTTTGGACGGGGGGCGTGGAATAAAAAAAATGATGCTGGAGAGCGGGACAAGTTGAGCGGCGCAGCCACTGCACTAAACGCAGCGTTGCCCGTACGCATTGTTGTGATTGATTAAAGTCCCGCGTGAGTTGCGAGTCATTGCCACTAAATTGGTGTTGGATTAAGGAGCGAGCGAGCCAGCGAGCGGCTTATCGGCCAAGAAGTGAAGCGGAGACTTTTGAAGCTCAAGGACATGAAAGTCAAATCATGGCCGTGAGGCGGGAGACCAACACGCCTACCCTGACTCGCCTGCACCAACAACGCTTTCTGGTACATACGTGTGCATATACGCATGTGTCCCTACATTGCAGATAACGGCAATTACTATTAAGTCTTTCGCTCCCAACTGAATAAATACACGCTTTGGACCATGTGGAGGTATTGTATCAACACTGCTTGTTCACATTGGTTGAGAACTTTTATATAGACATGTATGCTACTGACGATTCTTGCTAGCTTTCCAATTCCATTTCGAGGTGTATTAATGCGCCACCTTTATGAAGACTATTGATACATGTCTAATTCAAAGTTTATTTTAAAAGTATTTATATTGTCTGCTGCATTTAAGTGTTGATGATTTTACCTGTGTAATTCTAGCGCACGTACCGTATTAGGCGCACCGGAAAGCATTTGATTTTCTCAAAAGCTGACAGTGCGCCTTATAATCCGATGCGCCTTATAAATGGATTAATATTCTGATTTCTTGGATGTAATATTTTAAATTGTTCTGTAAAGCGCTTTTGTTTCAGCTGCAGCGGTTGAGGAACCTCGACAAAATAAAGCTGTATAGTATTGTATTGTATTGTGGGCGGCCCGGTAGTCCAGTGGTTAGCACGTGGGCTTCACAGTGCAGAGGTACCGGGTTCGATTCCAGCTCCGGCCTCCCTGTGTGGAGTTTGCATGTTCTCCCCGGGTCTGCGTGGGTTTTCTCCGGGTGCTCCGGTTTCCTCCCACAGTCCAAAAACATGCGTGGCAGGCTGATTGAACACTCTAAATTGTCCCTAGGTGTGAGTGTGAGTGCGAATGGTTGTTTGTTTCTGTGTGCCCTGCGATTGGCTGGCAACCGATTCAGGGTGTCCCCCGCCTACTACCCGAAGACAGCTGGGATAGGCTCCACCACCCCCCCGCGACCCTAGTGAGGATCAAGCGGCTCGGAAGATGAATGAATGAATGTATTGTATTGTATTGTATTTCCTTTAGCGCAGGCGTGTCCAAAGTCCGGCCCGGGGGCCAAATCCGGCCCGCGGTCGACTTTCATCCGGCCCTCGGCCCCCGTCATAAAATCAGTGCCGTCTGGCCCGCAGGTTGGGCGCAATGGAACACGTGTTGCATTGACTGAGGTCTCGTAGACTGGTGAGTGATGTTTCATAGAGTACTGCTTCCCTCTAGTGGCTAAATGAGTAATAGCATTCACTAAATGAGTAATAGCATTTAGACACTAGAGGGCATCACTCACGAGTTAACAAGACATCACTCCGTGTTTATATTGACTGATATGTCATATTTCAAATTCCTGTTTCGAATGAACCAAAAGAAATTCTTAAGATTGTTGAAATTAAAATTAAAATGGAAATGTGAAACAGACTGGCTTACTAAAATTTGCTGAACAATATTGTTGTTCAATGTAAAGAATGTCAGCCAAGGTCGGCCCCCCGACATTTTACCACATAAAATCTGGCCCCCTTGGCAAAAAGTTTGGACACCCCTGCTTTAGCGTATCTCCATCTAGTGGATGCATAACGCACTGCGGCCGCGATTGCCGCTTCTATTCTATGCGCCTTCGAATGCGGCGTGCGCCATATATGAAAACCGGTTTAAAAGAGGCCATTCATTGAAGATGCACCTTATACTAGGGAAAATACGGTATACTGCAAGGACTCAATACAGCCATTCGTCATTTTGACAACAAAGAGCCTGAATAATTGGTGGGGTGTAAATAACACACTAATTCACTCCGGTGAAAATCACATCTATTGAAATCCCCAAATAATGAATCATTTCAAACAGAGCAATGAGTGTCCACGGCAAAACACAACAAACGAGCAGAAAACGTTCCAAATCTTTTCATAGTTGCCGCTACATACGATGGTGTATCTCAAAATATACAATGTCGTCTCAAATGGTGACATACGCCCGATGGATAAAAGTACAGAAAAGCGTACAGGCGACGTCAATTTGTTAAATAGTGTTCTATCGCTACTCTTGCGCCTGTTCACGTTCAACTACGTTTTAAAAATAGTTCATTGATCGTCGGACAGCCTTTCTTGCGCTAAATGTGACATTTTGCCAGCTGCCAATTAGAGGCTCTCGCATTATTTGCTTGCTCTTTGTCACTGATTTTCATTGACGTTTGCCGTCGTTGCATGTTGACCCCTCGCTGCGACTCACAGCAGGGCCCCCGCGGCCTTCTCTCCTCTTATTTGGGGGGGGGGGGGGCGATGTCCGCAACAAATCAACAAAGCACAAAGGGGGAGATCGATGTGGGATGTTTCACATCAAGCAAAGTGAAGCCACCAAACTCTTGTTGAGCTTGCGGGTGGGCCGGCGCAGCTTCGCAATGCGCGGCGGGGATCCAAGAATAATATCAAGGGGGCGGGGTACGGGGGGGGGGCGTTAGGGTTGGTTGGTAGTGGGGTATGACAAAAGAAATTGACGAGGTCATGATGTGATCGGCGCATGTTGATAGCGATTCACTAAAGGACCGCGCGGCTTTTGCGCGGCGCCGATCGGCAAAAGTGGAACAAACGGCGTCAGAAATATCCCATTTTGGTGGTGAACTCGAACGTTCCGGGAAAAGGCCCCGCCCCCTTCGTCTCCCCGCCTGACACGCTCACTTTAATCCCGTAATTAGCCGCAATTATCTCAACGCATTCAAGAGAGGCGACGGATTTGCATACGCGTATCATGGCTAGCGCTTCAAACTTCTAACGCTGGTTTATCTCTCCTCGCTGTTCGCTCTCCACCTGCACCCTTTCTCCCACCCCCGCAATTCCCCCCCCCCAGCCCATTGTCCAAGGACGAGGGGGCCGCTCTGGTCCTCCAAAGCAGAGGCGGGTTAAAAGGAGAAGACGCAAGAGACAACAGAGGCCTTTAGATGTAGCAGATGATGCCTTTAATCCCACAATAGGCGTAATTATCGTCATTATCTCTAATGGGCAGCATTGTGCCGGGCCTGTGATATGTTTAGTAGACGACAGCGGGCTTAATAGATCGCGCGCGGCCGCGCATTAATGAAAGCCAGGTAAAAACGAAAGGGTACTGTTGGGAGACGCCAGCCGAGGTGAAGCGGAAGGACGGAGTTGCTGGAGAAACGAGCGAACGGTGTGCAAAAGAAGCAAAGACGCACCATGTTGGAAAAGGAGCACAATGTGAACGTAACGCCTTGGTGAAGCAGCATGGGGCTCTTTGTTTGTGGAGGCTCTGTTCTGTTGCTACCAGCCATTCATTCATTCATTCATCTTCCTAACCGCTTGATCCTCAGTAGGGTCGCGGGGGGTGCTGGAGCCTATCCCAGCTGTCTCCGGGCAGTAGGCGGGGGACACCCTGAATCGGTTGCCAGCCAATCGCAGGGCACACAGAGACGAACAACCATTCGCACTCACACTCACACCTAGGGACAATTTAGAGTGTTCAATCAGCCTGCCACGCATGTTTTTGGAATGTGGGAGGAAACCGGAGCACCCGGGGAAAACCCACGCAGGCCCGGGGAGAACATGCAAACTCCACACAGGGAGGCCGGAGCTGGAATCGAACCCGGTACCTCTGCACTGTGAAGCCGACGTGCTAACCACTGGGCTACCGGGCCGCTGCTACCAGCCAATTGTATCAAAAATGAAAGATTTAGTGACCTCAAAATACCTGAGAACTGCAGAAAAGTTCTTGGCAACTGCGTGCCAAAGACACGCGTCACAAAATTAACCCTTTGCTGTCGTTTTCTGTAGGCGTAAAAAGCAGGATCGCAGCAGAGGACTTCCAAGAAACTATGCTGCGCTGAAATTTTTTCAAACTGACACCATCTCAAATTAAACAAGTCCGACACAAATCGAGTGATTGATTGTGGAATTAACCTTGCCCCCCCGCCCCCCCCCCCAAAAAAAATCCGCCAAATAGCGGGACTGTGAACCTCAAACCCACGATGGAAGCGGCTCCACTGGATATGTCAACGGAGGCCACGTCGATGCCTCCCCGTCACTACATCTCACGTCATCACGGCTAAAAAAAAAATCAGAGGGACGAGCTCGCTAGTTTGTGTTTGGACTTCGGACTCACCTCGTATTGGGTGATGACTCCGTTGGTCTCGTTTGGCGCTTTCCACTGCAGGAAGATCTTGTCCTCGTAGGGCGTGTCCTGCAGGGACTCCTTGGGCACAGAGCCGGGCACTGCACACACACGCACATGTGCACAAAACCATCAGGGCACGATAACGAAATCTGCCTAGCAACAAGAATGTACATAACGTACTGATATATCGACTCTCCAATTTCCTACCTACCTACCCTCCTTCCTCTTTCCTACCTAACTAGTCTCCTACCAAGCATTTGGTTTGTTTGGTTTTTTTGGGGGGTGGGGGGGGGGGGGGACCAAAGCAAAATCAAATTTGTAGGCGATTCAAAGCGTTTTAAAGGCCTTAATGAGTGTGATCCATCAAGCGGCGCTGCGGCGACACCTTCGCCATGTAATGAAGAATGTTTTTTTTTCCCAGAGACGGACGCGTTAACAAATAGCCGGCAAAGCGCTACAAAGACGATTTTCATTTGGTAATTAAAATGTGTTGATGAGGCCGCCCCGCAAATCAAATCAGTCGCACAAAGAAACGCAATTAGATTCTGTCCTTTACGTTCGCCACCTTATCATTCACCGCTGTGCGCGTGTCTTAAAGACTCTGTGTGTGTGTGTGTGTGTGTGTGTGAGCGTGTGCGCATGTAACATGCAGACCCAAATTTGATTCAAGTTCCAACTTGGCAATCAAGCACCTGCTTTTCTATTTTTTTTTATTTTGAAATTCTTATCAAGTCCTACTTTTTGGTTGATTGAGATTGTCTTTTAAGCGGGCGTGATATTAGTGCGCTTTGGTTTCTCTCGCGGCCACAAAACACCAGCAGCCGACGGGTTGATGAG
The DNA here is from genome assembly GCF_025434085.1 of Hippocampus zosterae. NCBI lineage: Eukaryota > Metazoa > Chordata > Actinopteri > Syngnathiformes > Syngnathidae > Hippocampus > Hippocampus zosterae. The sequence goes on from NC_067459.1 coordinate 24,528,452, forward strand.
CGCACCTAACGTCTCTTTCATGTGCAGCTGGGTGATGACGGCTTGTAAAATCTGAGCTCGATGAAAATCAAGTCGATTCGTTCTTTTGCGAGGATCTTCCTGTAGTCTTTTTCCAACATTCTGCGTTTGATCCTCAGCTCAACCTACTTTTTGAGTGTCTTTGGCACTTAGCGTGAATCCGAACGCTGTTGTGCCTTCAGAAACCCCCAAAATGCATTTCTGGTGCATCAGAGGTGGATTGTTAGGTTTGTGTGTATTTGTCACCAAATAATAATTACGATATATATATATACTAGCGGGCGGCCCGGTAGTCCAGTGGTTAGCACGTGGGCTTCACAGTGCAGAGGTACCGGGTTCGATTCCAGCTCCGGCCTCCCTGTGTGGAGTTTGCATGTTCTCCCCGGGCCTGCGTGGGTTTTCTCCGGGTGCTCCGGTTTCCTCCCACATTCCAAAAATATGCGTGGCAGGCTGATTGAACACTCTAAATTGTCCCTAGGTGTGAGTGTGAGTGCAAATGGTTGTTCGTCTCTGTGTGCCCTGCGATTGGCTGGCAACCGATTCAGGGTGTCCCCCGCCTACTGCCCGAAGACGGCTGGGATAGGCTCCAGCACCCCCCGCGACCCTAGTGAGGATCAAGCGGCTCGGAAGATGAATGAATGAATATATACTAGCTGGTTCGCCGCCCTCCGGGCCCACAAAAGTGTTGTTGCTTGGTTCAACTTTTTGTTCATCTTCATTGCTTATCGCCAAAATAAAGAGATGTTTAGCTCTACTAAATAACTAACAATTTCATTGCAAGGCTTGTGGATAGACAACATTTTTTCGCTAAGAACGCGCGGGCGATCGTAGTGAGCCACTGCCTGAGCGGCGCAGTGGCGGCGCGCAGCGGCGCGGTGAAGTAGGTACGTTTTGAAAAGGGACAGACGGAAGGACAGACCGCGTGCGGGACGACGCGCAATATAGATATAGATATATCTATATATACATACACACACACACACAAATGATATTTTGCATTCCACAAACTGTATCTCATTAGTGACGACATGAGGCAGTAATCCGCAATGGCGGCAATGATTCTTGCGGGGGGGAACGATGCTAAACTACGCTAGCAGTGGCCCAGATTACATCTGTCGCGGATCATGAAAAACATGTGCCCGCCATTTGTTACATGATTGATTTTCTTTGGTTGGTTGTTTGTGTTGATTATTTTTATCAAGCCGCTTGTCTGAGCTTAGAGTGTGGCCAAAAATATTGAGACTCCACCGGGAAGGCAAAGCGTACACAAAGAGGATGTCAAAGTTGAAGAAAATCTCAATCAAATAAATCAATGATATAGGAAGCAAGACGGTGTCGCTGTTGTCCGGTGTGACATTTTTAGCGCCGTCTCACCGTCTTCCTCCGTCTGCTTGACGATCTCCTCGCTCTCCTTGCTGCCCTCGGCGTTGGCCAGGACCAGTCGCAGTCTCACGGTGACGGACGGCCGCAGGTCCCTCAAGGTGTAGCGAGAAGACGTCTGGATCAGCTCCTCGGACGCAAACTCCTGCTGATTGAACACGTACTGGTACTGCACCTGCAGGGGGAGACAAAGCACGTGTTTAAAAACACCCCCCTGGACTTTGGAACAAAAGTATTGGAACACGTCCAGAAGGGGAAAAGCGAGATGAAAATGTCTGTGTCTGGTGTGGTACCGTGAGATTGTAGCTGTGGCATCGCGTGATGGCGTAACCGAACGTTTCCCACTGGATGGTCAAGAGTCGCGCACGGACGTCCACCACGTTCACATTCTGCGGACCGTGGACGGGATCTGGAAGAGACAGATCAATATTAATTTACAAAATCAATAAATTTACAAAAAACAGGACGAGGGGATAGAAATTGTACAGCTCAGACGCATACACAAACACACACACACACACACACACACACACACACTAATTGGGCAAGTTAATGAATGATTAAATTAATGAATGAGTAAAAGCAAATGTTTTAGTCCACAACTGAAAAGTCTTTTGGAGCTACCCCGCAATGAGGATATACTTCCATTCCACACAGGAAATAGACAGAGCCGTATTTCAATTTTTTTCAAATTAAAATGAGTGAGAAAAATGGGGCAGGGGCGGGGGTGGGGGGATGGTTCATTCCAACATGTTTGGCAGTGCATTTGAGCGTTTGTTTGAACAACGACTTGAGCGCCCCACGCAAGATTAGCCGCAATGAGAGATTAGACGCAGATCAAAGCCATCTGATCGGGATTGCGTTTGATAGTTTGGAGTAATGGGCAACGGGATTAGAAAAGGGGTTCGCAAATTTTGGAGGTATCCTTGGCTCGTTTGAGGACCCCCCCCCCCCCTCCACAAAGCCTGTCGGGTTTGAAGGAATCGGCGTGTCGATTTAAAGGAAACAATCCCGTCAAGTAATCTACTGACTGGATCCATCTAATCTACTCTTGGTCAAAGTTGGACATATGGAAGCTCTCGCGAAGAGCAGTCGCACGGAATGCAGAGTACGTGCGTTCTTGGGATGAACACGGCAGCTGATGTCAGCCTTCTTGTAAAAATTCAGACGTTTTCTTTGGGTGGGTTGTTTGCAATTCTGTAAAAGGCATGAAATAGAAAAACGTGAGTTTTTGGTTGGTGGCGTTTTGACTAGAATTAAACTCAACTCTTTTTTTCCGGGTGGTATTAACTAAAACTAACAACAAAACCGAAAAATGTAATTAATAATAATAATTACTTTATTAATACTTTTATAAATATATTTTAATTATAATTAATTATATAATTAATTATATATTTAAATATAATTATAAATATATAAATATAATTTTTTGTAAATTTCCCCATTGTGGGACAAATAAAGGATATCTTATCTTATCTTATATATGTTATTAATATATGTATTAAATTTTGAAAAGATTTTTGCAATGAAAAAATCTGCATAAAATAAAAGAAGTAAACCTAACCACATTTGTCAAAACAAAGTAAAACGGAAGAATTTATCAAGAAACGTCCTAAATTATTTAACTCTGAGCAGCACATAAGGTCTCGTGACGAAACATTTTGAACACAAACAAACAATTGTTGGCTGCCAAACATCCACAGTTGTCTTTCCCTGTATCTTAAAAAAAAAAACTGAGCAAACTCACTCAATGCGGGAAAACACGGGTGTCTGACCAATCACAGTCTAATCACAAACATACAAACACCAACAATTGGAAACCCACCAATAGTTGTCCTTTCATTTCCTTGGTGAGATTTTGGAACTGGCGCGCTCGTGCAAAGAACAGAGCACCCTCTTCATCGCAAACACACAAATGTCCATTTGGAACAAGGGCATTTGAAATCACAGTGGCTAATAAGCCTCACGCTGCTTCACTAAGTCGGAAAACAAAAAAGGACTTGCTCACACACAGCAGCTTGTATTTTATCTTATTGTTGTGCCGCCATCGCTCAATCCCGCGGGAGACGCAGACAAATAATCAGATTGAGCAAGATTAGACCCCTAAAAATCCTCCGATACGCCCCAAGTTGCTCGGCTGCTCAAATGAACGGCTGCCATTTTATAATCTGACAATGGACGGAGAGCGGCTAATCTGGACGGATAATCTGACTGCTCGCGGCCCGGCGGGAGATTGGCGCACAAACCCAGATTAATTTCTTGAAATGAACCCTTCGGTTGGTTGCAGGATAACGATCCCCCCAGGTGTTCAATGAAGCCTGCACTGGGCACATTTGAAACATTTGACTGGATGGATGGATGGACTGAAGGCTGGATAGATGGATGGATGGATGGATGGATGAATGGATGGACAGAAGGCTGTAAAATGGATGTATGGATGGAAGGCTGGATGGACAGAAGGTGAGATGGACGGACGGAGAGACAGATGGACAGATGGATGGATGGCCGGACGAAAGGAAGGCTGGATGGACTGAATTCTGGATAGATGGGCGGACATACAGATGAATGGATGCACAGAAGGCTGGATAGATGGATGGATGAATGGATGGATGGACGGACGGATGGACAGAAGGCTGGAAAATGGATGGATGGAAGGCTGGATGGACAGAAGGTGAGATGGACGGACGGAGAGACAGATGGACGGATGGATGGATGAATGGATGGATGGCCGGACAAAAGGAAGGCTGGATGGACTGAATTCTGGATAGACGGGCGGACATACAGATGAATGGATGGACAGAAGGCTGGATGAACAGATGGATGGACGGATGGATGGATGGACGGATGGATGGATGGACAGAAGGCTGGAAAATGGATGGATGGATGGAAGGCTGGATGGACAGAAGGTGAGATGAACGGACGGAGAGACGGATGGATGGATGGATGGATGGACGGATGGATGGACGGACAGAAGGCTGGAAAATGGATGGATGGATGGAAGGCTGGATGGACAGAAGGTGAGATGGACGGACGGAGAGACAGATGGACGGATGGATGGATGGATGGCCGGACGAAAGGAAGGCTGGATGGACTGAATTCTGGATAGACAGGCGGACATACAGATGAATGGATGGACAGAAGGCTGGATGAACAGATGGATGGACGGATGGATGGATGGACAGAAGGCTGGAAAATGGATGGATGGATGGAAGGCTGGATGGATGGACAGAAGGTGAGATGAACGGACGGAGAAACAGATGGACGGATGGATGGATGGATGGATGGATGGCCGGACGAAAGGAAGGCTGGATGGACTGAATTCTGGATAGACTGGCGGACATACGGATGGATGGATGGATGGATGGCCGGACGAAAGGAAGGCTGGATGAACTGAATTCTGGATAGACGGGCGGACATACAGATGAATGGATGCACAGAAGGCTGGATAAATGGATGGATGAATGGATGGATGGACAGAAGGCTGGAAAATGGATGGATGGAAGGCTGGATGGACAGAAGGTGAGATGAACGGACGGAGAGACAGATGGACGGATGGATGGATGGATGGATGGATGGATGGCCGGACGAAAGGAAGGCTGGATGGACTGAATTCTGGATAGACAGGCGGACATACGGATAAATGGATGGACAGAAGGCTGGATGGATAAATGGATGGATGGATGGATGGATGGATGGATGGACAGAAGGCTGGAAAATGGATGGATGGATGGATGGAAGGTTGGATGTACAGAAGGTGAGATGGACAGACTGAGAGACAGATGGACGGATAGATGGATGGATGGCCGGACGAAAGGAAGGCTGGATGGACTGAATTCTGGATAGATGGGCGGACATACAGATGAATGGATGGACAGAAGTCTGGATGGATAAATGGATGGATGAATGGATGGATGGAAGACTGGAAGTACAGATGGATGGACGGAAGGCTGGATGGCCAGATGAACATTTGGGCGGGCGCATGACAGATGCAACGGTTGGGTGACCATACAAACTAAAAGCCGATTTTGCCTTTCAAAATAGAAGCCGAGTAAAGTGTCATCTGCTGAGGGACATTGAGGTCAACCTTGGAAAGTTGCGTCAAATCACCAACAAACTCCAGCGGTCAAAAACCAATCGCAGCTTCCAAGTCTTTTTGTGCTCCTGCGTGTGCCTTTTCGTCTCTCCCGCCGTCTTTTTGGAACCGAACGCCAACAGTTCAATCTCAGACGCACGCAGGCGCACGCAGGCGCACGCAGGCGCACGCACGCACGCACACAGGCGCACGCACAGGCACTCAGAGTCAACGAAGGTCCTGTTATTTCTCTCAGTTTTCCTTTATTGGCATCTCGTTGGAGTGTGTCTTTCTATTCATGCCACACCTTTGTAGTTACACGCCATTGATGTCTGCCGTCTGCAGCGAGATAAGGGGCTATTTGGATCCCCGAGTGTGGGCAGCGCGTGCAAGGGCTCGCACGTGCGACGCATGCGTATGCGCGTGTGTGTGTGTGAGCGCCAGACAGGGCCGCCAACAGGCAGCCCTTGTGCGCACCGTTAATGAGGGAGAAATCGGATCACCTGATGGCCTCGCAATAACAGACGTGGCCCGTGTGTGCACGCGCGCCGTTGTGTGCATGTCTATGTTTGAACGCGTCGGATTAATGTATTTGAGGACAAAATGTAAAAAAAAATATAAAATTGGAATTTCATGTGCTTCGTGTGAACGTGCAGGTGTGTGTACTTTTGCATTTATGCGCGTTTGTGTATCTGAGCAATTTAATTTGAGGACAAAGTGTGCAGATACATGCACATGCGGGTGAGCATGTTTGTGTGTGCCCAAAGGCATATGTTTGTGTGTGTGTGTGTGTGTGTGTGTGTCTCTGAGCAACTTATTTGAGGATAAAATGTGAAAAATCATCTTCAGTCTTTGATGGCTCATACAGAAGGCTCGTGTGTGTGTGTGTGTGTGTGTGTGTGTGTGTGTGTGTGCGCGGTAGCCAACGGGCTGACAGCATGAAAGGCATTAAAGAGCACACAGGTTGGGCTTTAATTGGTCTGCTTTCATAATTGGCCTGTTGGGGCAGATTTGTTACCCGGGCAACGAGCTAGTTTCGCTAAAGTTAGTATCCATGGGGGAGCAAAGGAGGGGGAGGGCGACCGGAGGGGTTGGTTGGGAGGGCCGATGATGGCGGGATGTTGGCATGGAGGAGAAGAGTCAAGAGACGAGCAATGAGGCGTGAAGGGAATGTCAGCCGGCGAAAAAACATTGAAAGGAGCCTCGAAAAGATCCGTCGGCTTCCTTCGGGTTGACGTGAAGCAATGTTGGAGAACGGGGGAAGAAGCTGGTCTAGTTCGCCGTTGCTGAACGTCATACGAGTTTGGAGGATGTGAGAGGAAGCGGGAAGATTTTCGACTAGGTGGGGGCAAATGTTGACCGACGATGCAAATGTTCCATGTCGCAGAATGTTGTTGGGAAATATTTCCCCCATTCGGAATGTTGCGTGACATTGGAAATGTCGGAGGATCATAAGGCGACCTATGAACAATTTGGATGACAGTACAGGTGCAAGGATGAATCCAATCATGGTAATTGATCGTTATTTGTGCTGATCGATTCATCGTTTGGAGACCTTGTTCAACTTGATATTGTCTAAGTCAGGCGTGTCCAAAGTCCGGCCCGGGGGCCAAATCCGGCCCGCGGTGGAATTTCATCCGGCCCTCGGCCCCTGTCATAAAATCAGTGCCGTCTGGCCCGCAGGTTGGGCGCAATGGAACACGTGTTGCATTGACTGAGGTCTCGTAGACTGGTGAGTGATGTTTCATAGAGTACTGCTTCCCTCTAGTGGCTAAATGAGTAATAGCATTCACTAAATGAGTAATAGCATTTAGACACTAGGGGGCATCACTCACGAGTCAACAAGACATCACTCCGTGTTTATATTGACTGATATGTCATATTTCAAATTCCTGTTTCAAATGAACCAAAAGAAATTCTTAAGATTGTTGAAATTAAAATAAAAATGGAAATGTGAAACAGACTGGCTTACTAAAATTTGCTGAACAATATTGTTGTTCAATGTAAAGAATGTCAGCCAAGGTCGGCCCCCCGACATTTTACCACATAAAATCTGGCCCCCTTGGCAAAAAGTTTGGACACCCCTGGTCTAAGTCCTTGGAAACTTGTGTCGTCCTCCTTGAAAGCAGACTGTTTCACGATTGCGTTCTTGTGTGTCTCCAGCAGGTGGCAGAGGAGGGCCTCGATCTTGTAAACCAGAACTCATTTACAAACCCAATTGCCAATCAAGTTGAAAACAGAATACAATGATTTGCAAATCCGAAGTTGAATTGGCTCCACTACAAAGATATATTGATCGTGTTCTCCACATTATGGGATGTTAGCGAAGATTGTAGAATTTTAGAGACTCTTGCCGACTGAGAGAATGTCGGCAAACGGCAGATTTTGAATGTGAATGTGATTTTGAATATGGGAGGATTTTGGATGATGTCGGACAGCAGAATGTTTGAGATCTTGGTAGAATAACCCACAACGACGTTGGTGGGGTGGGGGTGGGGGGGGGAACCAAAATAACAGAAACGTTTCCTATACTGAACACAGACGCACTTCGGGATGCAACCGAGATGAATCGAGTTCGCCGAACGCACCCTCAAGTGCGTCTGTGGTGCGCGTGTTCTAAGGGGCGTACCCGCCTTGCGTGTGTTTGTGTTGCGTGTGTTCGCGGCGAGCTCATTAGGAGACTTGAGTGACCCCTCTGTTCTTTGTCCGGCGTCTTAACGAGCACCAAGAGCTGCAGGGGAAAGAGACGCATTGGAAAGTGCGCACGCGCGCCAGTGCGTGGGTGTTGGGGGGGGGGGGGGGGCAGAGGAAGGCCACACACACACAAGACGTAACACAAGAAACGGACAAGAAAGAGGAGGCATCGCTGAGGACAAAAAAAAAAAAAGATGGTGCCGTTTCTCCCCAACCTGTAATGTGAGCAGCGTGACACGCAAATTTCAGAGTCGGAATGCTTCTTTTGTCCCGCCCCCCCCCCCCCCCCCCCCCCCGCTCCCCCTCCATGTGTTGACCTTCAAACTTGGGCAGTTTCGAGATGTCCTGAAATCTGCTCGGCTCTTGTCTTTTGACAGGGTTCGACATTAAAAGCGGCCCACTGGCCCAGGACAAAAAAAAAAAACAACAGCTTCTTGCTGTTGTAATATTACATCATCAATATTTTGACTTCTTTCCACTCCGATGATCAAACATCTTTGAACTTTTTACCACGCTGCCAATATTTTTTTTTTCCTCCGCATGGCTGCAAAATTTTCAATCCGGAATGACTTGAATGAGATAGAAAAGGTCCAATGTTAAGTTTTTGTTATTTTATCTGACATGTACTTGAGTCATGAAAAGCTGGCTTCCTCACATTTAAAAAAAAAAAAAAGTTATTTTCTTAATGGCTTTAATAATACGGCATGAAGACGTCAAATATGAAATGTGCCACCACAACATAACTCTTGGCATACTCTTGTTTTTTTTTTTTTTTTTTCGTTAAAATAGCACCGTCGTGTCGACACGAGCTTGAGTGACTTTGCGTCAACAGTCGTCAAACCTCCACGGTGAAAAAAAAAAAAAAATATGGCAGCCTGCTGCCAGATTTGCAAGGTCGGCTTTTCAAAAGCTGCTGACGGGATTATTATTGAGATTATTTAGGAGCTTGCGCAGAATGGCTCCGCCACCTCTCAAACGTCTTCATCACTGGCATCACTGGTACTTGGCATCATTATCAGTCATAATTTTTTATTGTTACGTATCATGTTTTTGTTGATCATGTTTTTGTTGTTTGGGATTTTTTTTTTCATTATCGTTAGTTTTTCTTCGTTTTGACTTGTTTCCTGAAATCGGTTCATTGTAAGTCGTTTTTAGAGCAGGTTTGTTTGTTTTCATTCATTTTTATTTGGTCCAAAAAATGCTTCATTCTTATTTACTTTTTATTAGTTTTGGGATTAGTTTAGTTTGGGGCGGGGGGGGGGTTGCAATAAATGTCGTTTGTTTTATTACCCTGAGTTTCACGTCGTTTTCATTTTTTAAAAGGATTTTAATTTTTTATGTCATGAGCGAAATATTTTTTTTCAATATTTAGTTTTTGGGTTAGTTTTGGTTCGCTAAAATAATCGTGGTCTGTACGCGTCCTGACATTGACTGACAACCGATCTGCGGATACCGTCGGTAATCTAAACCAACGATCGTCCTAAAAACGAAGATGAAAAGTCGGACGGGCTGCGGCAGTAAAAATTGACGAGAGTGCGCTTGAAAAAAGACATTTTGATGTGACTTTACGACGCATCCATCCCACGGCTTTCATCAATCCATTTGCTTTTTACGGCTTCTTTTTTTTTGGGGGGGGGGGTGAGACGACGTTTCAGATGAGCCAGCGGGAGTTAAAAAAAAAATTCTGTTTCTCTTCCTCCTTGCGATTGGACCCAAGAGGATCTAATTGGCCCAAGGACATTATCCTAACGAGGCCGATTGCGACGTTTTCCCTGACATTTGCCGTCACCTCCCTCCGGGTGGGAGGTGAGCCGGGGGGGCCCCGTCACTCTTCCTTTGTCAGACAATTAGACGGTGCCTTCAAGTGCTTAACCTCGCCAACCTCCACCTCGATCGCCTTTTGCACTTTATATGGCTTCTCATTGCTTCCGAATTTCCCCCCACCCCCCCTCCCAAAAATCCATCTATTAGGCTTTTTTTGTCTTTTTTTTTTTTTTTTTTTGGACAGATGATTTTACAAAGTTCAGCATAAATTGGGTCAATTAAGTATTGAGTTGCTGAATGGCGACTCGAGTTTAACAACAATTTAAAGTAACCAGGGAGGCGGGAGGAGCGGCAAAAGAGGACAAGGAGGACCGTGGGGGGGGTCTGTCGGGGAGGCAGCAAGATTGATTTCCACCGCTGCTGCCGCGTTTCCCCGGCGGACGCCGTTTTGGATTCAATGTTCCTCATTCATCACGTTTGCGTTCACGCGCTCCAAAAAGAGCTAAAAGACACTAAAGGAAATCGGAACCACTCCGTGCAGAGACCACGGGGAAAAAATTACAGCAGTCAAAACTTGTTTACTGTCCCAAGCCCACCGAGAATCTGCAATATTTACACCCAAAATAGATTTTTTAATGCAGCCCCTGAAACCAGTTTGACTTTGCAACATGAAATTTGATACGTGGTTATCATAACTCATTCATTCATCTTCCGAGCCGCTTGATCCTCACTAGGGTCGTGGGGGGGTGCTGGAGCCTATCCCAGCTGTCTTCGGGCAGTAGGTGGGGGACACCCCGAATCGGTTGCCAGCCAATCGCACACTCACACCTAGGGACAATTTAGAGCGTCCAATCAGCCTGCCACGCATGTTTTTGGAATGTGGGAGAAAACCGGAGCACCCGGAGAAAACCCACGCAGGCCCGGGGAGAACATGCAAACTCCACACAGGGAGGCCGCAGCTGGAATCGAACCCGGTACCTCTGCACTGTGAAGGCCACGTGCTAACCACTGGACTACCGGGCCGCCGCGGTTATCATAACTACACTCACAAAATAGTCTTAAGGCCCCGCAACACACGAGAATTTTGGTTTGAGGCAGACATTTATGGCTCAAAAGGCTCAGTTGCAACCATCTGGATTTAAAAGAAAACGCAAACCCGGAAGCCAGTTTGACTCCAACTGAAATTTGCCAGTCATGTCTATCGTAATGCAACCAACAAAAAAATCTCACAAGGCACAGGAAGCTTGCAATTTAGATGAGAAGTGAATCACATACCAGCGCATTTGGTTCTGGTGACCAGAGGCGGTCCCGGGGGTCCCGTCCCCCCTTCTCCGGGTCTGGACAGCAACACCTTGATCTCATACTCCACATCGGGGTCCAAGTGCCACAGTTTATAGGTGGGCGCGTCCACCACATGGGTCTCGGCCCAGTTTCCCGAGGTGGTGCGGTACTCCACCTCCTTTAGGATGATGGGACCGTCACCGATGATGCTGTTGGCGTTGGGCTTGATCCACAGGTAGGTGGCGCCCACGGCCAGGAGCTCGGGTGGAGCGATGGGGGTGGGCGGAGCTGTGATATGTCACAAAAACATCAAAAAAGTAAATAGTAAATTATTAGGAGCTACGGCGCTCTTAGGAACGCTTCATTTTTGCACGTCTTTCCCCATACTCAAAAATCGGCGTTTAGGTTTAGCCAAAAATTGGCGCTGGAAGTTCGGCATAGATTATTTTTAAAATCCAGCCACCCAGCAATTTGAATGTCTATCGTGAGAAGAGCCACAAAAAAGTATCAAGGAGACACGGCAGCAAAGTTTAGTGCCTTGCAGAAATTTTTAAAATGCAGCCCCTGAAGCCAGTTTGATTTAGCAACATTGAATGTAATAAACCATGAGTGCCCACCAAAAAAAACAAAAAAAAAAGTCTAAGAAGCCATGTCTGGAAATAAAACAACTCTAGAAGGCTGCCATTTTGGTGAGAATTGGCATACCAGCAGAGTTTGATGCAACCTGGTAACACCATAAAGAGTTTTTAAATAGTCCAGATGCTAAAGCCAGTCTTAGCAACATGAAATTTGGTGACATGTTTATCATGAGTAGAAAAAAAAGTTTTAAGAGGTGCTACCTGAAAAGATACAGGAAGATTGACATTTTGTTTAATGATCCTGATAACACCCCGCAGATTGTTTTGTTTTTTTTAAAGTGAGCCCCCAAAGATAAATTTGCTGATCAACCTGATGAATTTGGTCAACATCTCTATCATAAGTAGACCCACAAAAAAGTCTCAATCCAAGCCTTAAGAGCTTCAGACAGTCCAGCGGTTTGGTTTCGAAGTGGACAATTTTGCGGCATCGGAAGCCAATCGTGATCTTTCAAGCTGCCCGAGCTGTCCGTCAAAGGCCAGGCTGCCACGGGGCTCAACGTTGAGTGCCGCTAATGTGAAGTGAAAGGAGCAAAAAAAAATATATAAATAAAAATAAAAAAAGAAGACAACAAAAAAAGAAGAAAGGTTTGATCAAAAGTAAGAAGTGAAAAGTGTTTAGCTGTAAAACTCATTTGTCACATTTGTTGACAGCAAGTCGACAAGCAGGCTGTCACATCTAAAAGCTTTTGGCTGCTTTACGACTTCAATTTCAAGCACGCACACACACACACACACACACACACACACACACACACACACACACACACACACACTTATATATTTCTACTCATATTTATATTTGGATTTAGATTTATACACTGACTGGCTTTATTAACATGTGGGAGAAGGTGCACTGACCCGTATATTTGGCTTCCCTCAAGGCCGCTTCGGAATATTTATGAATACAATTTCGGGATGAAGTCTGCGGGCCCAGCCAGCCAGCTGTCAATCACTCACTCAAGTATAGACACACAAACACACACTCGCTCACACCTTTACGCAACCGCAAGCAACACAATGGTGCCTTGAGATACAAGTGCCTGGACTTGTTTTTTTTTTTTTTTTTTTTTTTAATCTTAGACTGAATTGAAAATTCAAGACAGGGATGCATTTCATAGCCCCACCACTAAATGGCAAGAGCAAACTTAACATCAATTCATATTGGTTACTTTAGAGGGGAAAGTAGGGCTGAACAATTAATCGATCTCACATCGGCATCGCAATGTAGTAAAATGCAATTTTCTAATAATTTTTTAAAAATGCTTCATTTCGTCTGAATCATTTATGTAAATATTTGCAAGGAATGGGGACCGGGCTAGCCCGCAAAATTGCGAAAATCATTCATTTCATTTCCTTTGTGCAACTCTTCTTCATTTGTCTGCATAACTGTGAGACTGCCCTCTGGTGGCCAAGTCATGCACAGTAGAAGCGGCAAGCAATTAGCCCTATTCCAAACCATTCTAATGAAGTTCAGGTTTTTATTAAGTCAAATATGACTGAATGAAGTGCTTTTGTCCTCATGAAAACAAAACATGATTGATTTTTGTTTGTTTTTAGAAATTGCATTTCCATTCATTTCAATGAGGAAATATTTTTTTGCACTTTGAGTTACATGCATAGTCACGGAACAAATTGTGCTCGCATCTCAAAGCACCCACCACTGTGCAGAACAGAAATAAACACAATCGGCACAAATGAAGCTCTTTTAACGATCTGCCAGCAGCCTGTTAGCTTGAGTGAGCTCTTGTGTGTGTGTGTGTGTGTGTGTGTGTGTTTGATTGACAGCTGCTGGCAAGTGTCTGGAGGAGTCGTTTATTCTCAAGTGCTCAACTCACACTGTTGCTTAAGTGCGCACATTGTGCACGTGTGTGTGTGTGCTTGCACGGGGGTGTGCATGTTCCTCTAATCCAGTCTGGAAACTGTCATTTGAAAGCCAGCTGTGAAACCTCAACTTGAAACCCTAACACGAGTCTGAAACCGTTCCTTGAAACCCTAACTTTGACTCATTCATTCATTCATCTTCCGTACCGCTTAATCCTCACTAGGGTCGCGGGGGGTGCTGGAGCCTATCCCAGCTGTCTCCGGGCAGTAGGCGGGGGACACCCTGAATCGGTTGCCAGCCAATCGCAGGGCACACAGAGACGAACAACCATTCCTGGATAGTCAGCAGCCCAGTTTGGTGAAGACTTTCAGTCTGGCCAACGGACATCGCCAGTGCCATGACACCAGGATCTATCTACGGGTCAGTCAGTCATCCTCATTCATTTTCGCAATTTTTTAGGGGAGGGCGCACGGCATGGCGAAGCCGAAACGTGGTAATATACACCATTGCATCGCCATTCAAACGGACGAGCACCGGCGCTAATGCTAATTTGTTTTCACAATATTAACTGGCCTGATGGTCATTTTAACAAGTATTTCATTCGGACTCAACTCTTGGAGTATTCATTCATTCATTCATTCATCTTCCGAGCCGCTTGATCCTCACTTGGGTCGCGGGGGGTGCTGGAGCCTATCCCAGCCGTCTCCGGGCAGTAGGCGGGGGACACCCTGAACCGGTTGCCAGCCAATCGCAGGGCACACAGAAACGAACAACCATTCGCACTCACACTCACACCTAGGGACAATTTAGAGCGTCCAATCAGCCTGCCACGCATGTTTTTTGGAATGTGGGAGGAAACCGGAGCACCCGGAGAAAACCCACGCAGGCCCGGGGAGAACATGCAAACTCCACACAGGGAGGCCGGAGCTGGAATCGAACCCGGTACCTCTGCACTGTGAAGCCCACGTGCTAACCACTGGACTACCGGGCCACAGAGATACTCCCGTCAGGGAATCGAACCCTGGTCTTCCGCGTGACAGGCGCAGATACTGTCCACTATACTAACGAGGAACCCTAACTTTGACTCGAAACCCTAATTTGAAAGCCAAACTAAGGCTTGAAAGCCAAAGCCGACCTTGGAACGGCAACTCGGTCAGCCAAACCGTGCGTGAAACCCAACTTTTGACTGCCCAATGCTTGAAACCCTACCGAGTCACTGATGCTCATGTTTCGATGTTCTTTCTCCGCTTGATTTGTTTCAACTTTTCACCCCTTCTGCTCCTCTTCCTCAGTCATCCTCTCTCGCTCATACCTGGTCATGCATTACTTATATCCCTCCTCAGAAATTCTCTAAGAAGTGTCCTATCTTGCTATCACACACAAAACACACACGCACACACAAAGGGCGATGCACATGAAAGAAAAGGAAGGATGGTCACGGAATATCAACGATGCCACTGACTTGACAACTTCAAGAACTCTGGAAACAAGAAGACAGCCTCTTTTTTTTTCCACATTTGTGTGTGAAACATCGAAGAGCAAACTTTCGCATATTTCGCACGTCAACATGAAACTGTTCAGCTCAGCCTGGACATATAAAGCAACCATTCTCACGGTTCCCAAATTTCCAACTTTTTCATGATGCTAAATTTTTCAAGACAGAATTACCGTAATATCGAAATATGGATCCACTACAAAACAGGATTACAACATCAATGCGGACATCTGACATATTTATTTCCTCCTTCCAATCACAATTTCCACACGAGTTGCTCTCTCTAGCCGCTGTTGTTGTTGCTGTTGTTGTTGCTAAGAGTGGACACGTGGTGGCGCTGCTGTGCGGGCTTCTAAAGGAGGACTGTGGGCGGACTGCAGAGCCCAATGGGCCTCCACAGAGCCAGTACTGTCCACGCGTTTATTGATTTTTATTATGTGGACGTAATATATGGAAGATGTATGTGGGCAAAGCAACACACACACACACACACACACACACACACACACACACTAGGGATTTTATTTTGGGACCATAATCAGTTTCAGGACCACCAGGAGTATCTGGAGAGGGACACACACAGGCACATGCACACACACACACGCACCTCCACTGGTTTTGATTGGCAGGTGTGTATCTAAGCTCCACCCTACCGAGTCTTATCTCTGACGGACAGACGACACACACACACATACACAACGACACTACAAAAGCAGGACGACACAAACTACACACGGTGATGCATCGACACAACACTGCCAAATATTTGAAAATTCAACCCCCGCAGCCAGTTTGACTGAGCCACACGAAATGGAAAAGCACACTATCAGGTCAGAACAGACCCCCCCCCCCCCCCCAAAAAAAAAGTCTCAGGAAGCCATGACCCAAAAGAAACAGGAAGTCAGCCAATTTGGTCCTAACTGGACAGTTAAGGTTCAATTGCTTAGTTGTGCCAAGCTGGTTTGAAAACTGAAAAAAAATTGCAGCCCTCAATTTTTTTTGTTGTTCTACTTCTTCCTTTCATAACTTTGCTGCTGTGAATCTGGAATTTCTCCATTGCGAGACTAATAAAGGTATTCTTAATTAATTAAAACCAATTTCACCTTGCAATATGAAACTTGGTAGACCAGTTCATTATGAGTAGAAAAACAACCAAAAAAAGCCTCAAAAACCATGTCCCAAAAGACACGGGAAGTCCACCATTTTGGACATATAAACTGGACATTTTTGGCTGAATTTGGCAGGCAAAAATACAGCCGCAAAAGCCAGTTTGAGATGGGAATAAGATATTTAGTAGACTCAAAATGCCCATTTCCAAAAGACAAAGGAAGTCAGACAATTTTGCTCTAAAAGGTTCAATTGTTCATTACTGCAAAACGAGAGTTTTAAAAAAATATTGCAAAAGCATTAAATTTAGCAGACATGTTTCCCATGAGTGGACCCACCAAAAAAAATAAACATTTAAAAAAGCCTCAAAAACCATGTCCCAAAAACACGGGAAGTCCACCATTTTGGACATATAAACTGGACATTTTTGGCTAAATTTGGCAGGCAAAAATACAGCCGCAAAAGCCAGTTTGAGATGGGAATAAGATATTTGGTAGACTCAAAATGTCCATTTCCAAAAGACAAAGGAAGTCAGACAATTTTGCTCTAAAAGGTTCAATTGTTCATTACTGCAAAACAAGAGTTTTAAAAAAATATTGCAAAAGCATTAAATTTAGCAGACATGTTTCTCATGAGTGGACCCACCAAAAAAAATAAACATTTAAAAAAGCCTCAAAAACCATGTCCCAAAAACACGGGAAGTCCACCATTTTGGACATATAAACTGGACATTTTTGGCTAAATTTGGCAGGCAAAAATACAGCCGCAAAAGCCAGTTTGAGATGGGAATAAGATATTTGGTAGACTCAAAATGTCCATTTCCAAAAGACAAAGGAAGTCAGACAATTTTGCTCTATAAGGTTCAATTGTTCATTACTGCAAAACGAGAGTTTTAAAAAAATATTGCAAAAGCATTAAATTTAGCAGACATGTTTCTCATGAGTGGACCCACCAAAAAAAATAAACATTTAAAAAAGCCTCAAAAACCATGTCCCAAAAACACGGAAAGTCCACCATTTTGGACATATAAACTGGACATTTTTGGCTAAATTTGGCAGGCAAAAATACAGCCGCAAAAGCCAGTTTGAGATGGGAATAAGATATTTGGTAGACTCAAAATGTCCATTTCCAAAAGACAAAGGAAGTCAGACAATTTTGCTCTAAAAGGTTCAATTGTTCATTACTGCAAAACTAGAGTTTTAAAAAAATATTGCAAAAGCATTAAATTTAGCAGACATGTTTCTCATGAGTGGACCCACCAAAAAAAATAAACATTTAAAAAAGCCTCAAAAACCATGTCCCAAAAACACGGGAAGTCCACCATTTTGGACATATAAACTGGACATTTTTGGCTAAATTTGGCAGGCAAAAATACAGCCGCAAAAGCTAGTTTGAGATGGGAATAAGATCATTGGTAGACTCAAAATGCCAATTTCCAAAAGACAAAGGAAGTCAGACAATTTTGGTCTATAAGGTTCAATTGTTCATTACTGCAAAACTAGAGTTTAAAAAAAATATTGCAAAAGCATTAAATTTAGCAGACATGTTTCTCATGAGTGGACCCACCAAAAAAAAAGAAACATTTTAAAAAGTCCCAAAAGACACAGGAAGACATGTTCGTGCAAAACAGACATTTTAGGCAAAATGTGCTTTGTTGAACCCAACTGATTGAACAAAAAATGTTTGTGATACCAATCTGAGCAATATTTGGTCGATATGCCAATTCCCTCAAGACACAGTGTGTCATTTAGCTTATGATAGTTGCCATTTTAGGGGAAAATCTTTTTTTTTTTTAAACTGAGCCTCCAACAATTGGCAATTCTTTTCTGTGTGAACCCACAAAAAAACTCTCAATAAGCCAGGGCCAAAAAAGCACAAATCTGCCTTCTTGGTTTGAAGCACATTTTAGGTAGGACTCAATTGTGTGCAACTGGATTTTTTAAAAAAACGTAGTCCCTAATGCCAATTTAACTTAGCAACTTAATGTTCAGGAAAGACATGTCTGTCATTAGTAGATAGACGACAACAAAAAAAGGTCTCCAAAAAACGCTTCTACAGCATGCCATTACTAGTTACAATCACCTGGATTTTGTTTTGAAGATTCAGCCCTCAAAGCATCGCTGCAAATTTGACGACAGCTGTTGGATCCCAATTGAATGTTTTGAAAAAAATCCCCGCTTGAAGCCACTTGGACTCAGCAATGTCAAATTCGCTTGACGTGTCCATCTTGAGACATCGTAAGTCTTGCGTCAGGAGCCAACGCCGCAAAAGAAACAGGAAAACTTTGACTGTACTTGAAATTGTCCACATGGAGGTCATTTTCTGGTTCGTCAATTGATTGGGAGTCTTTTGCAACCACGACAACAATGCAGTTTCCAAAGTTCAAATTCATTTGAGGACAAAAACAGAATGTGATCATGCTCCATATATTTGCACGGCCGGAATGTGGAACTCCCACTTGCACACACACACACACACACACACATACGTGTTTTGGTGCATTTTCAGGACGTCCGTTTGTTCACCCGACATATGGGTACATGCCTTTCCCGTGGTCCTACAGGCTCCAAAAAAATATGGTAACCATGAAAAAAAATCAGGAAGACAGCCATCTACTCAGATTTTGGCTAGGACGTAATTTTTTTTTGATTTATGACAAAACTACTACATATGAGGACATTGACAGGTTTTTGTGTATTATGGAGACAGTCACCTCAAACACACTACCATTTCATGTTTTTGTGAATTTTGAGCCCCCTGGATACACATCATTTTCAAGTATATATGACTTATGAAGACCAGCTAAGAGTAAAGTGTGTATTTTTAAATTGACTCATGTTACATACCAACAGTATATGTTAGGCACATGTGTCCAATTGTCATGCTCGGGCATGGGGAGAACTCTACAAAGGAAGGATGCCCAGATTCAAACATTCAAATATCAATTGCTGAACTGTGAGGCGAATGTGCCAAACAGTCGTTATACCCGTCATCCCTCAAATATTCACATTAATAATACAAGATAGTAAAATAAGCTGTGAAGAAGAAGAGACGGTTAAATATGTGGTCAGTCCACTTTCTTATTTTTTAATTGCTGACAATATGAAATTATGAACACAGAAAACATGCCACCTCCTCTCCATGACACAAAGCACTGCAATAGATGAGGGTTGTTTGAACTGAAGAAGATTATGTCAAAATGTGAATACTGCGATGAAGAATTTTTAATGAATCTGGCCATATATTGTGCCATGTGTGTAGCAACTTCTTTAGCTACCGTTAGACAAAAGCAACTTTTCAAAAAGTATTGAAATTCTTGAAATAGGATGAATTCAAATGTTTTAGGGTTTTTCCAAAATATCACCTCAAACCTAATAAGCCTATCTTTTGTGAGAAGTTTGTATATCGTACGTACGTTTATATACAGCAGGAGTGTCCAAAGTCGTTCCTCAAGGGCCGCTGTCTTTTTGTTTTCCAGCTCTCCCAGGATGTTCTAATGCTGCATCAGAGCTGACTGATGAACTGATCATCTGAAACAGGTGTGATGCAGCCGGGAGAGCTGGAAAACAGGCACGACAGTGGCCCTCCAGGCCCAGATCGGGACATGCCTGATATACAGTATAATTTACATGTTCATACATCTTCAAGGATTTTCCAAATTGCTCTTGAAGATCATGAAACAACAAACGTGAAACACAGTATCCAACAACAAATATGAAATCCATAATTGACCATCCCACCCTAAATGCACCATTGCTATTGCTTTAGTTAACTTGAACTGAAATGTACCCAGACGTGCTCGCATTTCAATGGACTAGCCATTCATTTCCCTTTTTAATGCAGTTATATCCTGTTGTGGATGTAGTTTTTGATGGACACCCAGCCTCTGTCGTTCAGAGCTGCTGGCTCTGCGTGGAGACAGGACTCACAGCTCGTTTTACCTGAAACTTTATGGCTTGTTATGAAATCAAACATATGTCGCTCAACAGCCTTCACTTCATAATCTGTCCACACGCGTCTCTTATTCCCACCTGTAAAAGAAGGCATTATTTATTAAAAATGGAAAAATAAAATAATCAAAATAAGATATTCCAGGAAATAATGAGAATTTTGAAAATTTGAGAATTTTGAGAATTTATCTCTCATTCCATTCATGGTCTCCAGAGGGTTCAGTCAGGTCACTTGGTGTCTGGAACATAACATTACGGTGTCAAAATATTCAGCATTCTTCATTCTGACCAGTTAAGAAATGAATAAACATTAATTATCATTGAACATTGCTCACGGGAGAGTTTGGGATGAATATACCACACTATAGAAAGTTAACACTGTTCAGTTCTGTGGACATTCGAACACAGGCTCTCCAGAGTTAAGTCCAGACAAAAATCATATCACCTGAAACACACTCCGGTTTTTAAGGTCTGAAGAAATATGAGGACATGACGACTGAAATCATGGAGAGTCCATGTTTCTGATTTATAACTTCTCCTGTGTTTGTCAAAGAAAGCTGAAAACTCAAACCTAGTATATAATGATAAGACGTAGTAACCTGTTGTAAGGAAGAAGTGGATCTTCCACTCCTTTCTTGATCTTCAAAAGGTTTCATCAGGATCGGAACACTTGGTGTCTACAACATAGCAACAGTGCAGTGTCAGAAATATTCAAATTTATTCATCCTGATTAGTTAATAAATGAATAAACATTGTTATTCATTGAACATCGCTCACAGGAGGGTTTGGGATTAATATAAGACACTATAGAAAGTTAACACTGTTCAGCTCTGTGTAACAGCAATATGGGGACATTCGAACACAGGCTCTCCAGAGTTAAGTCCAGACAAAAATCATATCACCTGAAACACACTCCGGTTTTTCAGGTCTAAAGAAATATGAGGACATGACGACTGAAATCATGGAGAGTCCATGTTTCTGATTTATAACTTCTTCTGTGTTTGTCAAAGAAAGCTGAAAACTCAAACCTAGTATATCATGACAAGAAGTAGTAACCTGTTGTAAGGATGAAGTGTGTCTATCATTCCATTCATGGTCTCCAGAGGGTTCAGTCAGGTCACTTGGTGTCTGCAACATAACATTACGGTGTCAAAATATTCAGCATTCTTCATTTTGACCAGTTAAGAAATGAATAAATATTAATTATCATTGAACATTGCTCACGGGAGAGTTTGGGATGAATATACCACACTATAGAAAGTTAACACTGTTCAGTTCTGTGGAACAGCAATATGGGGACATTCGAACACAGGCTCTCCAGAGTTAGGTTAAGACAAAAGTCATGTCACCTGAAACACACTGAGGTTTTTCAGGTCTGAAGAAATATGAGGACATGACGACTGAAATTATGGAGAGTCTATGTTTCTGACTTATAACTTCTCCTGTGTTTGTCAAAGAAAGCTGAAAACTCAAACCTAGTATATCATGATAAGAAGTAGTAACCTGTTGTAAGAATGAAGTGGATCTCTCACTCCATTCATGGTCTCCAGAGGGTTCAGTCAGGTCACTTGGTGCCTGCAACATAACATTACGGTGTCAACATATTCAGCATTCTTCATTCTGACCAGTTAAGAAATGAATAAATATTAATTATCATTGAACATTGCTCACGGGAGAGTTTGGGATGAATATACCACACTATAGAAAGTTAACACTGTTCAGTTCTGTGGAACAGCAATATGGGGACATTCGAACACAGGCTCTCCAGAGTTAGGTTAAGACAAAAGTCATGTCACCTGAAACACAGTCAGGTTTTTCAGGTCTCAAGAAATATGAGGACATGACGACTGAAATCATGGAGAGTCCATGTTTCTGATTTATAACTTCTCCTGTGTTTGTCAAAGAAAGCTGAAAACTCAAACCTAGTATATCATGATAAGAAGTAGTAACCTGTTGTAAGGATGAAGTGGATCTCTCACTCCATTCTTGGTTTCCAGAGGGTTCAGTCAGGTACCTGTCACTTGATGTCTGCAACATAACAACATTACGGTGTCAAAAGTTTCAGCATTCTTCATTCTGACCAGTTAAGAAATGAATAAACATTATTTCTCATTGAACATTGCCCACAGGAGAGTTTGAGAATAATGTACCACACTATAGTAAGTTAACACTGTTCAGCTCTGAGTAACAGCAATATGGGGACATTCGAACACAGGCTCTCCAGAGTTAGGTTAAGACAAAAGTCATGACACCTGAAACACACTCAGGTTTTTCAGGTCTGAAGAAATATGAGGACATGACGACTGAAATCATGGAGAGTCTATGTTTCTGACTTATAACTTCTCCTGTGTTTCTCAAAGAAAGCTGAAAACTCAAACCTAGTATATCATGATAAGAAGTAGTAACCTGTTGTAAGGATGAAGTGGATCTCTCACTCCATTCTTGGTTTCCAGAGGGTTCAGTCAGGTCACTTGGTGTCTGCAACATAACATTACGGTGTCAAAAGTTTCAGCATTCTTCATTCTGACCAGTTAAGAAATGAATAAATATTAATTATCATTGAACATTGCTCACGGGAGAGTTTGGGATGAATATACCACACTATAGAAAGTTAACACTGTTCAGTTCTGTGGAACAGCAATATGGGGACATTCGAACACAGGCTCTCCAGAGTTAGGTTAAGACAAAAGTCATGTCACCTGAAACACACTCAGGTTTTTCAGGTCTGAAGAAATATGAGGACATGACGACTGAAATCATGGAGAGTCTATGTTTCTGACTTATAACTTCTCCTGTGTTTGTCAAAGAAAGCTGAAAACTCAAACCTAGTATATCATGATAAGAAGTAGTAACCTGTTGTAAGAATGAAGTGGATCTCTCACTCCATTCATGGTCTCCAGAGGGTTCAGTCAGGTCACTTGGTGCCTGCAACATAACATTACGGTGTCAACATATTCAGCATTCTTCATTCTGACCAGTTAAGAAATGAATAAATATTAATTATCATTGAACATTGCTCACGGGAGAGTTTGGGATGAATATACCACACTATAGAAAGTTAACACTGTTCAGTTCTGTGGAACAGCAATATGGGGACATTCGAACACAGGCTCTCCAGAGTTAGGTTAAGACAAAAGTCATGTCACCTGAAACACAGTCAGGTTTTTCAGGTCTCAAGAAATATGAGGACATGACGACTGAAATCATGGAGAGTCCATGTTTCTGATTTATAACTTCTCCTGTGTTTGTCAAAGAAAGCTGAAAACTCAAACCTAGTATATCATGATAAGAAGTAGTAACCTGTTGTAAGGATGAAGTGGATCTCTCACTCCATTCTTGGTTTCCAGAGGGTTCAGTCAGGTACCTGTCACTTGATGTCTGCAACATAACAACATTACGGTGTCAAAAGTTTCAGCATTCTTCATTCTGACCAGTTAAGAAATGAATAAACATTATTTCTCATTGAACATTGCCCACAGGAGAGTTTGAGAATAATGTACCACACTATAGTAAGTTAACACTGTTCAGCTCTGAGTAACAGCAATATGGGGACATTCGAACACAGGCTCTCCAGAGTTAGGTTAAGACAAAAGTCATGACACCTGAAACACACTCAGGTTTTTCAGGTCTGAAGAAATATGAGGACATGACGACTGAAATCATGGAGAGTCTATGTTTCTGACTTATAACTTCTCCTGTGTTTCTCAAAGAAAGCTGAAAACTCAAACCTAGTATATCATGATAAGAAGTAGTAACCTGTTGTAAGGATGAAGTGGATCTCTCACTCCATTCTTGGTTTCCAGAGGGTTCAGTCAGGTCACTTGGTGTCTGCAACATAACATTACGGTGTCAAAAGTTTCAGCATTCTTCATTCTGACCAGTTAAGAAATGAATAAATATTAATTATCATTGAACATTGCTCACGGGAGAGTTTGGGATGAATATACCACACTATAGAAAGTTAACACTGTTCAGTTCTGTGGAACAGCAATATGGGGACATTCGAACACAGGCTCTCCAGAGTTAGGTTAAGACAAAAGTCATGTCACCTGAAACACACTCAGGTTTTTCAGGTCTGAAGAAATATGAGGACATGACGACTGAAATCATGGAGAGTCTATGTTTCTGACTTATAACTTCTCCTGTGTTTGTCAAAGAAAGCTGAAAACTCAAACCTAGTATATCATGATAAGAAGTAGTAACCTGTTGTAAGAATGAAGTGGATCTCTCACTCCATTCATGGTCTCCAGAGGGTTCAGTCAGGTCACTTGGTGCCTGCAACATAACATTACGGTGTCAACATATTCAGCATTCTTCATTCTGACCAGTTAAGAAATGAATAAATATTAATTATCATTGAACATTGCTCACGGGAGAGTTTGGGATGAATATACCACACTATAGAAAGTTAACACTGTTCAGTTCTGTGGAACAGCAATATGGGGACATTCGAACACAGGCTCTCCAGAGTTAGGTTAAGACAAAAGTCATGTCACCTGAAACACACTCAGGTTTTTCAGGTCTCAAGAAATATGAGGACATGACGACTGAAATCATGGAGAGTCCATGTTTCTGATTTATAACTTCTCCTGTGTTTGTCAAAGAAAGCTGAAAACTCAAACCTAGTATATCATGATAAGAAGTAGTAACCTGTTGTAAGGATGAAGTGGATCTCTCACTCCATTCTTGGTTTCCAGAGGGTTCAGTCAGGT
This sequence comes from Hippocampus zosterae, assembly GCF_025434085.1. Taxonomy (NCBI): domain Eukaryota; kingdom Metazoa; phylum Chordata; class Actinopteri; order Syngnathiformes; family Syngnathidae; genus Hippocampus; species Hippocampus zosterae. Next base: position 24,553,388 of record NC_067459.1, read on the forward strand.
ACCTGTCACTTGATGTCTGCAACATAACAACATTACGGTGTCAAAAGTTTCAGCATTCTTCATTCTGACCAGTTAAGAAATGAATAAACATTATTTCTCATTGAACATTGCCCACAGGAGAGTTTGAGAATAATGTACCACACTATAGTAAGTTAACACTGTTCAGCTCTGAGTAACAGCAATATGGGGACATTCGAACACAGGCTCTCCAGAGTTAGGTTAAGACAAAAGTCATGACACCTGAAACACACTCAGGTTTTTCAGGTCTGAAGAAATATGAGGACATGACGACTGAAATCATGGAGAGTCTATGTTTCTGACTTATAACTTCTCCTGTGTTTCTCAAAGAAAGCTGAAAACTCAAACCTAGTATATCATGATAAGAAGTAGTAACCTGTTGTAAGGATGAAGTGGATCTCTCACTCCATTCTTGGTTTCCAGAGGGTTCAGTCAGGTCACTTGGTGTCTGCAACATAACATTACGGTGTCAAAAGTTTCAGCATTCTTCATTCTGACCAGTTAAGAAATGAATAAATATTAATTATCATTGAACATTGCTCACGGGAGAGTTTGGGATGAATATACCACACTATAGAAAGTTAACACTGTTCAGTTCTGTGGAACAGCAATATGGGGACATTCGAACACAGGCTCTCCAGAGTTAGGTTAAGACAAAAGTCATGTCACCTGAAACACACTCAGGTTTTTCAGGTCTGAAGAAATATGAGGACATGACGACTGAAATCATGGAGAGTCTATGTTTCTGACTTATAACTTCTCCTGTGTTTGTCAAAGAAAGCTGAAAACTCAAACCTAGTATATCATGATAAGAAGTAGTAACCTGTTGTAAGGATGAAGTGGATCTCTCACTCCATTCATGGTCTCCAGAGGGTTCAGTCAGGTCACTTGGTGTCTGCAACATAACATTACGGTGTCAAAATATTCAGCATTCTTCATTCTGACCAGTTAAGAAATGAATAAATATCAATTATCATTGAACATTGCTCACGGGAGAGTTTGGGATGAATATACCACACTATAGAAAGTTAACACTGTTAAGTTCTGTGGAACAGCAATATGGGGACATTCGAACACAGGCTCTCCAGAGTTAGGTTAAGACAAAAGTCATGTCACCTGAAACACACTCAGGTTTTTCAGGTCTCAAGAAATATGAGGACATGACGACTGAAATCATGGAGAGTCCATGTTTCTGATTTATAACTTCTCCTGTGTTTGTCAAAGAAAGCTGAAAACTCAAACCTAGTATATCATGATAAGAAGTAGTAACCTGTTGTAAGGATGAAGTGGATCTCTCACTCCATTCTTGGTTTCCAGAGGGTTCAGTCAGGTACCTGTCACTTGATGTCTGCAACATAACAACATTACGGTGTCAAAAGTTTCAGCATTCATCATTCTGACCAGTTAAGAAATGAATAAACCTTATTTCTCATTGAACATTGCTCACAGGAGAGTTTGGGAATAATGTACAACACTATAGTAAGTTAACACTGTTCAGCTCTGAGTAACAGCAATATGGGGACATTCGAACACAGGCTCTCCAGAGTTAGGTTAAGACAAAAGTCATGACACCTGAAACACACTCAGGTTTTTCAGGTCTAAAGAAATATGAGGACATGACGACTGAAATCATGGAGAGTCCATGTTTCTGATTTATAACTTCTGCTGTGTTTGTCAAAGAAAGCTGAAAACTCAAACCTAGTATATCATGATAAGAAGTAGTAACCTGTTGTAAGAATGAAGTGGATCTCTCACTCCATTCATGGTCTCCAGAGGGTTCAGTCAGGTCACTTGGTGTCTGCAACATAACATTACGGTGTCAAAATATTCAGCATTCTTCATTCTGACCAGTTAAGAAATGAATAAATATCAATTATCATTGAACATTGCTCACGGGAGAGTTTGGGATAAATATACCACACTATAGAAAGTTAACACTGTTCAGTTCTGTGGAACAGCAATATGGGGACATTCGAACACAGGCTCTCCAGAGTTAGGTTAAGACAAAAGTCATGTCACCTGAAACACACTCAGGTTTTTCAGGTCTGAAGAAATATGAGGACATGACGACTGAAATCATGGAGAGTCTATGTTTCTGACTTATAACTTCTCCTGTGTTTGTCAAAGAAAGCTGAAAACTCAAACCTAGTATATCATGATAAGAAGTAGTAACCTGTTGTAAGGATGAAGTGGATCTCTCACTCCATTCTTGGTTTCCAGAGGGTTCAGTCAGGTACCTGTCACTTGATGTCTGCAACATAACAACATTACGGTACAAAAGTTTCAGCATTCATCATTCTGACCAGTTAAGAAATGAATAAACATTATTTCTCATTGAACATTGCTCACAGGAGAGTTTGGGAATAATGTACAACACTATAGTAAGTTAACACTGTTCAGCTCTGAGTAACAGCAATATGGGGACATTCGAACACAGGCTCTCCAGAGTTAGGTTAAGACAAAAGTCATGACACCTGAAACACACTCAGGTTTTTCAGGTCTACAGAAATATGAGGACATGACGACTGAAATCATGGAGAGTCCATGTTTCTGATTTATAACTTCTGCTGTGTTTGTCAAAGAAAGCTGAAAACTCAAACCTAGTATATCATGACAAGAAGTAGTAACCTGTTGTAAGGATGAAGTGTATCTATCATTCCATTCATGGTCTCCAGGGTGTTCAGTCAGGTCACTTGGTGTCTGCAACATAACATTACGGTGTCAAAATATTCAGCATTTTTCATTTTGACCAGTTAAGAAATGAATAAATATTAATTATCATTGAACATTGCTCACGGGAGAGTTTGGGATGAATATACCACACTATAGAAAGTTAACACTGTTCAGTTCTGTGGTACAGCAATATGGGGACATTCGAACACAGGCTCTCCAGATGTTAGGTTAAGGCAAAAGTCATGTCACCTGAAACACACTCGGGTTTTTCAGGTCTAAAGAAATATGAGGACATGACGACTGAAATCATGGAGAGTCCATGTTTCTGATTTATAACTTCTCCTGCGTTTGTCAAAGAACATTGAAAATTCAAACCTAGTATATCATGATAAGAAGTAGTAACCTGTTGTAAGGATGAAGTGGATCTCTCACTCCATTCTTGGTTTCCAGAGGGTTCAGTCAGGTACCTGTCACTTGATGTCTGCAACATAACAACATTACGGTGTCAAATGTTTCAGCATTCTTCATTCCAACCAGTTAAGAAATGAATACATATTAATTATCATTGAACATTGCTCACGGGAGAGTTTGGGATGAATATACCACACTATAGAAAGTTAACACTGTTCAGTTCTGTGGAACAGCAATATGGGGACATTCGAACACAGGCTCTCCAGAGTTAGGTTAAGACAAAAGTCATGTCACCTGAAACACACTCAGGTTTTTCAGGTCTGAAGAAACATGAGGACATGACGACTGAAATCATGGAGAGTCTATGTTTCTGATTTAGAACTTCTCCTGTGTTTGTCAAAGAAAGCTGAAAACTCAAACCTAGTATATCATGATAAGAAGTAGTAACCTGTTGTAAGGATGAAGTGGATCTCTCACTCCATTCATGGTCTCCAGAGGGTTCAGTCAGGTCACTTGGTGTCTGCAACATAACATTACGGTGTCAAAATATTCAGCATTCTTCATTTTGACCAGTTAAGAAATGAATAAATATTAATTATCATTGAACATTGCTCACGGGAGAGTTTGGGATGAATATACCACACTATAGAAAGTTAACACTGTTCAGTTCTGTGGTACAGCAATATGGGGACATTCGAACACAGGCTCTCCAGATGTTAGGTTAAGGCAAAAGTCATGTCACCTGAAACACACTCGGGTTTTTCAGGTCTAAAGAAATATGAGGACATGACGACTGAAATCATGGAGAGTCCATGTTTCTGATTTATAACTTCTCCTGTGTTTGTCAAAGAAACCTGAAAACTCAAACCTAGTATATCATGATAAGAAGTAGTAACCTGTTGTAAGGATGAAGTGGATCTCTCACTCCCTTCTTGGTCTCCAGAAGGTTCAGTCAAGATCCCGTCACTTGGTGTCTGCAACATAACACCATTACGGTGCCATTACGGGACATTCGAACACAGGCTCTCCAGTGTTAGGTCCAGACAAAAGTCATTTCACCTGATCACACTCAGGTTTTTCAGCAACATTACAGTATCAGAAATATTCTAAAAAGTATTCTACAGTAACTGGGAAGTATGAGGGCATGACTGAAATCATGAAAATCAACATTATAGCAACCATAGAGTGTCAGAAATATGTCGTAGTTACATGACTTTTGAATAAATTAAACTTCATACACAGCACAAGCCGGCTCTTTATGGTAGTTACCACTGTACAGCTCTTATAGCTAACAATTTCAGGACAACAGACATGACTGAGTTCAAATAATAAAGACAACACCCGAAACATACTCTTTCAGACTAAAACAATGTAATGACTGAAAAATAATTCCGGTGACCATTCGTTGTTTTCAACTAAGTAGAGACTTTTGATGGGCAGTACAAATTGCTGATAAAAATGTGGATTTGTCAAACAGCTACCACAGCCTTCTTCAAACAGGTGAAATAAGCATTATGAAGGAAGTTTAAAGGCATCTAATTTTCCTCGACTATTACGGATGGTATGTGTTTTTATGAATTGTGATATTTGGTGAAGCACAATATTTTAACAGAAGCCGAATAATTTCTATTTCTATTTTTTCATTCCAAGATATTCCTAGTTCTACATGGCAATACAATATTCTCAATAATTGAATGATAATGGCTGCTAAACATTTTCTTCAAAAGTACTTCAATTATTTTTGCTCCAATATGATCAATGGCATAAAAAATATGCTGTTTATTGTGACATTTTTGGGGTAAATACAATGTACAAATAAAATCTGTCACTGTGACAGGCTTTGGTTGCAGCTCTTGTCATGTGCTTGCGGTAGCCATAAGAATTAGATAGCAGGTAGATTGATAGCATACCTTTATAATCATTGATCCACTGGGCTTTCAAACAAGGCTTGTTGACTCCAGATAAAAGGAGCAGCCTCAGATTCAGGGCTCAGTCTGGTTCTTCTTTGTGACATTATCACCACCAGTAAACATCTACAATGGAAAGTGAGAAGAAGTCAGCCAGACAAGCAAGCACAATATTATGGCAGCACTTATTTTGGCTCAAAAAGTACTGAGCCAAAGGAATATTATTTTCTTCCTCAAAAATACAAAAATTCATTTCATCAAACATTTGCTGGTCAGACTAATAGATTCGGGCAAACCATTTGTCAGGCAGATAACAATGTAAAATTAAAATAGAGTAACACAATATTGTCTTGACCAAATGTACCAACAAAGCTGAATTCTGCTATAATTTCATTGCAAACGTTTGTTTGTTTTTTTCATTGAAACAGTGTACAATTGAATCAGCACAAGAATAAACAGTGTAAATACACCGGGCTTAGCGTAAATGCTAGAAGTGCCTGGCCCACTTTCATTAGGCTACCTGTACTAACTAATTTAAATTAACTGCAATTGAATAAAACAAATACTGCACTGAAATAAACATATGGTACCAAAACCAAGTTCCACAGACTGTGTTGTTAAAGATTTAGAAAAGTTTTCCAGAACCTTGCCTGCAGGACATGTCCACATTACTTTTACTGAAAGCTTATTAGCATGCTAACGATCGAGCTAGCTAGCTAGCTAGCTGTCTTATTGAATGATATTACCTTTGGTGGGCACTGTTAAACACGGTTATATTGAACAACTTCTATGTTACGGTAAGATAAATGAAAAGGAATTGCTTACCCGATGGTCATCCACGCGTGGTCGTGTTTGAGAGTAGGATTGTCTGGCTGCTTCACATGTTGGATTTTGTGTGACTGCTAATTGATGTGACTTATCAGGACGAGGGCGGGGAAAATGTGTGAGTCAGTCCGAAAAAGATGACATTTGAGGTCCTGCACAATGACGTCACTGAAAGTGTGTTAAAAGTGTGTTAAGTACCGAAGTTGGCCACTAGTTTTCCAAATGAAAAGTGAGTCGAAAGTTAAACACACTTAAACACACAATTTCTGAAAATTGTGCTCTTTCAGGACATCACTTATTTTTGGTGTGGGAGTATCCTCGTGAGCTCTAGAGTAGTGTAGAGTGCGTGGAAATATGAGGACGCGAAAAATGTCCTCATTTTTCCACAGGTCCTCATTGTGAAGGTGTGTTATCATAAAATTGTCCTGAGATGTCATGAATACAAACGCACACACACACACACACACACACACACACACACACACACACACACACACATGCACGCAAACACACATAGCTAGCCTCTTTGGCATGGTCACACCTGAGTGCTCTAAAGACTAATTAACCCTGACTTCACTTAGCCACACAGGAGTACGAACAGACACACACACACACACACACACACACACACGCACACACACACACACGTTGATTTTAATGCTTAAGGACACCCACAGGTGCATACATCTCAAAAATCTAAAGTTAGCATTGGAATCTGAAAAAAAAAAACACAAATGTTGCCAAAGGGATGATAACAGAGGAGCCAGATTTAGCAGCGCGTCCATGCATGCAGACACACACACACACACACACACGCACACACACACACACACACAAACACACACACGCAAATATACGAGAGGCTTCAAGAGGGTGGGTGCGTTTGTGCGATATTGTTCACTGATGGCATCATGGACTATTTCCCCTGGCACAACGCATGGCTAACAACACCTGAGCTTCGCAGGCACACACACACACACACACACACACACACACACACGCATACACACTAAAACATACACACATACTGCATGAGTGTGTCTCATGCTAACAGATGGTAATGACAGTTTGGGTCCCTGAACTCATCAGAACGTGACACGCTCGCGGGTACACATGCGTGTAGACACACGAAAGCACACACACACACACACGCACACAAACACGCACACACACTCCAACTGCCTCCAAATTCAAACATCTTTTGTGGCCATTAAAGGGTTAAAGTTATAATTCAAAGCAAATATGCAGATAGAACAGAACACGGTTGAACAGTAAAGCTTATCCTTTTTCATGACATCAGTGAGGCCAAGCTCCGCCCACACGCAACAGCCGAAGCTCAAATGCGTGACAATTGAGCCTTGTCCATCTGTCTAGCGTCCGCGTTTCAAATTTGGTAGCGATCCGAAAAAAAAAAAAATCTTTCCGAGGAGTTCGTCTTTGAAGGGCACCTGGAAATGGACAAAAGGACCCGAAAATGGCAACCGAGACATTTTGGGGGGGGGTTTACTCATGATCAACCAATGACATGCTGCCAAGTCCCAAGGACTCATTTTGGCATTCGCCATGAAAAAGATATTACTTTGAAGGGAAAGTCAAGTCAAACACTTTCTCAACAATGATATGCGCCCCAATTCGTCCAAATGCGGTATTATGATGAATATTGAGTTTTTGGTACATGAATGAAGCATAAAAATCCGCCTGTTTTGATCCAGCTCAGGAGGCGGCCATTTTGTACAGCCACTTCTTGTCCACTTAAAATGACATCACAGTGCCAGGTAGACTCAGGTCTCACCTGTTTCCCCGAGTTTGCTCATGTGATGTTGGTAAGCTGAGCCAGCCCGACACGGGGATGTCATTTTTTTAATTGGCAGCGAGTGGCGAGGCCAAGTCAAAATGGCCGCCGCCTGAGATGGAACATCATGTTTCGACTCTGGGCGCAAAAGAACAAATTGTAAGGAAAAGTTTGACAATTATTATTGGCTTGTTTTGTTCCTGCTCGGAAGCAACGCGTCAAGATGGAGGCTCAGCATTATCGAGTAGCGAGGCGGGAGGGGGCGGGACACGGGATGTCATTACAGCTGACTGCGAGCGATCGTCGCGCCGCCGTAATTCCATCAGCGGCCGCGCAACAACATTATGAGCCCGCGACCTCCTCGCCGCATCAATAAGTCGCTCGGCAGGATGCTTCCTGTTGGGAAGATTCTGTTCCTGCTTTATTGAGCAGCCAGGAGATGACATTTGAGGCCTTTTCATTTGACGACAGCCTCTCTGCGTGCGTTCAAGGGAATATATTACGTCAAATGGACTATTTGATGGGTTGTACACAAAAGCTTGTGCGTCTGGAGTGCCTGCAAACATGGCAGGGGGGAAATTAAACAACCAAACGGACCTTTTGTTGTCTTATTTTGGAAATGTCCCTGAGCGAGAGATGCTGAATTTCAAGCTAGGGTTGCAGAGGGCTGTAAAATGTCTTAGCCATGCAACAATGAACAACTATCCACAACTTTTATAATAATCGATGAATCAACTCAAAAAAAGCCTCAACTCCAATCATCCTTCCGCAACAAAATGACTGCAAATGCCATTCGGCTGTCGCAGGCTCACACACAAAGAACCAAATTTTATCCTGAGATGACACTAAGGTCCACAAAAAAAAAAAAAAAATTAATTAAAAAACCAGGGCGGCCCGGTAGTCCAGTGGTTAGCACGTGGGCTTCACAGTGCAGAGGTACCGGGTTCGATTCCAGCTCCGGCCTCCCTGTGTGGAGTTTGCATGTTCTCCCTGGGCCTGTGTGGGTTTTCTCCGGGTGCTCCGGTTTCCTCCCACATTCCAAAAACTTCTGTGTGCCCTGCGATTGGCTGGCAACCGATTCAGGGTCTCCCCCGCCTACTGCCCGGAGACAGCTGGGATAGGCTCCAGCCCCCCCCCCCCCCCCCCCCCCCCCCGCGACCCTAGTGAGGATCAAGCGGCTCGGAAGATGAATGAATGAATGAATGACACTATGGTCCACAATTTTTTTTTTAATTTAAAAACCAAAAGGCCCAGGTACGTTTTATCCAGAGAGGAGACTGAGGGCAACCAGAAAATGGATTGCTGCAGTCAAGTGGACCCTGAGAGCACTAAGAGCAATTCGTCTTTGTACCACCGCGGTACAAAGACAAATTTGAACCTGAGTTTGGACAAAAGGCAAGGAAAAAAAAAAAAAGCGCTGAAAAGCATTTTATCCTGAGGTGAGACTCAGGGCATGCCCCAAAAAATGGAGCACGGCAGCCAAGTAGAGACTGTGGACGAGACGGAGGGTCCTTTTTTATCTTTTGGGTGTTTTGACAATGTCTATGTGAAGAAGACGTGTTTGAAATGTTACAAAAGGACGTAAGAAAAGGAAGCGGTCTTACCTTTGACGATCAGGTCGGCGTAGTTGGAGACCCCAGAGCCCCCGTCAGTGCGGATGACGCATCGGTAGCGACCGGTGCCGCGCTGCGACGTGTCGCCCACGCTGACGGTGGACGAGAAGCGGCGGTGGTTGACCACCCGCGTCACCATCAGGGCCGTGTCTTTGCCGTTCCACTGCTGAGCGCGGCACACGCGGAACAAGCGTTAGCCGCATTAGCGAGCAAAGCTAACGTAGCAAATGCCAGAAGAAGTCACACACGCTGGGCCTCTTTTTCACGCTTTTTTGACAGCAAGCACACTGCTGTCACCATTTGACACATGTATTTATTTCTTTCTTTATGTATATTTTATTATTTGCTTTTCGTTTATTTAATTTTGTCCCGGATTTGACATGTTCGGAATGCTGTGCTTCTTTTTCGGGCTTTTGTTACATTATTACAAATTATACATTATTTTATTTATTTATTTTTGTTGTATTTTTTCTTATCTTATTTGATGTAGTTTTTAACATTGTACTCGTGATTTTAACTGCTTGTTGTAAGGTGTCCTTGAGTTTCTAGAAAGGCGCCCACAAATAAAATGTATTATTATTATTATTATTATTAGGAAATATGTAACTGTATCTCGTTGAAAATAAACAACTAAATAAAAAGAACAAGTTGGTGACAAGCCAGACGTACGAACCTGCAGCCAGAGTTTATCGTGTTGAGACCACTTGCCCCCCGCCGTGCACTGGAAGGAGGCATTTTGACCCACGTTGACCTCCACGTTCTGAAGACGCAGGAAGTGAGGCGCCTTTCCTGAAAGCGCAAAAAAAAAAAAAAAAACCCAAACGTGCTCAATGACATCAAACGCGCGGCGGATTCTAACGGCGGTCATTAGTGGTGCGCAGAACATTCCAGATGGCGCACTGTAAGTAAGATGCATGAGACAAGTATACACAAAGTATGACGAACATTAGAGCTGCGTACAACATTGAATAAGATGTTAGATGCTAATTTAGTGTTGTACACGTTAACTATGAAGCGCATGATTAAATCTGAGGTGTACAGACTTTAAATTGGATGTAATTGTACAAAACATTAAACCTCGTTTAAATATGTCACACCAAATGTGATGTCAATGGCCTTCGATAAACATGTACACACAATTAAATATGATGTCGCGATGCTAAATGAGAGCGCACTCATGAGGATGCACACTAGCAACATTCGAGGTGAACGTGTTACGTTCAACCTGAAATGTGATCAATATGTGACTTTAATTGAAATGAAAATATTAAATATCATGCAAAAATACGCCAACAGCAGAGGTGTATATATGAAGTACAATATGGTACAATAGAGGCAGGTATATATTCAATACGGCGTAATTATGGTACATGAGAGGCCCGCTGCTTCCAGTTTGTTGCCGGCGAGTTTCTTGTCAAATGTGAGCGATGAAGACCCTGCGTTAGGACCTTCTTCTTGCCTCTATGCAATCTGTCTACAAGCCTTGCAATCTGTGTGTGTGTGTGTGTGTGTGTGTGTGTGTGTTGTAATAGCTGACCCTGCACAACTGTGTGGCCCCACTGAGTATCATCTGCTTACAAACACACACACACACACACACACACACGCACACACACGCGCACGCACAGGCGGTCACTTACGGCAGGGATGAGCCAGAACTCGAATATCGTCAACGGCGATGACTCCCGGGTGGCCCTGGACGGAAACGGCTTCAAATATTACCTGGAGAGGAGGGAGAGGAAGATGACGAGCAAGAAAACTGAAACAGATGAGTGCAAGGCACGCATGCATATGTACACACAGACACACACACACACACACACACACACACATGCTCTCATCAAAAATGTGTGCGTGTGTGTGTGTGTGTGTGTGTGTGTGTCTGAAGCTGGTTGTGTCTTGTCATTTCTCATGGTTCGCATTCGTCATGACAGCGGCGCCTTGAGAGGCCAGCGAGCCGACTTGGGAGCATTTCAAGATCCGCACCGTCATCTCGACACTTTTTGCTTCGAGATTCCGAGTTGAAAGAGGTTTTCAAGCTGATTAAGATAAGATAAGATATCCTTTATTCGTCCCACACTGGGGAAATTTACAGCCTCCAGGAGCAAGAATGTAGGTAGAAAGAAGAAAGAGAAAAAAACAACAAACATCTTTCAATTAAATACAATATGAACACAAATGGATAAAAATTATTATTATTATTATTATGATTGTTATATGCTGAAGGAGTCCCGAATCCGACACCTCGGCAATGGATAAAGGAGAAAAAAAGTGCACATCCAATTTTTTATTTTATTTTATTTTATTTTTTTTACATCCGTTTTTCAAGTGACAAATAAAGTTGACGTTGCTCCATCCTACATTGCTCAATTTGAGCTCACATTACAAGTCGCCTTTGCGCGGTCTCTGCTTTCCATGTTCAAATATTTTCCTTTTGGTCATATACTATCGGCATACGCCTCCGTATTATTTTGTTGCTTTGTAACCCTGAAAAATATATATTTTTTAATAATAATAATAACACATTTTCCCCAGATTATGATTAGTTGATAATGACATAATTGGCATTGGGACATCCATCTATATATATATATATATACTAGCTGGTTCGCCGCCCTCCGGGTGGCTCATCAGCTAGTTCCTGCGCAAGGATGGTAAGGTGGGCCTTCGGCCCACAAAAGTATTGTTGCTTGGTTCAACTTTTTGTTCATCTTCATTGCTTATCGCCAAAATAAAGAGATGTTTGGCTCTACTAAATAACTAACAATTTCATTGCAATGCTTGTGGGTAGACAACATTTTTTTCGCTAAGATGCCCGCGCGATCGTAGTGAGCCACTGTCTGAGCGGCGCAGTGGCGGCGCGCAGTGGCGGCGCGCAGTGGCGGCGCGCAGCGGCGCGGTGAAGTAGGTACGTTTTGAAAAGGGACAGACGGAAGGACAGACCGCGTGCGGGACGACGCGCAATATATATATATATCTATATATATATCTATATATATATAGATATATATATATAGATATATATATATATAGCAAGGATACTGCGCAGAACCCTCAAGCTTCCTGGCCTCTGGTAGAGGACCCGAGCTGAATGAGGGACGGACACCACCCGAGGGGTGAGATGAGGATTTTTTTTTTTTAGATATATATATATAGATATATATATATTCATTCATTCATTCATTCATTCATCTTCCTAACCGCTTGATCCTCACTAGGGTCGCGGGGGGTGCTGGAGCCTATCCCAGCTGTCTTCGGGCAGTAGGCGGGGGGGACACCCTGAATCGGTTGCCAGCCAATCGCAGGGCACAGAGAAACGAACAACCATTCGCGCTCACACTCACACCTAGGGACAATTTAGAGTGTTCAATCAGCCTGCCACGCATGTTTTTGGAATGTGGGAGGAAACCGGAGCACCCGGAGAAAACCCACGCAGGCCCGGGGAGAACATGCAAACTCCACACAGGGAGGCCGGAGCTGGAATCGAACCCGGTACCTCTGCACTGTGAAGCCGACGCGCTAACCACTGGACTAACGGGCCGCCCTATATATATATATATATATATATATATATAGATATATAGATATATATATTCATTCATTCATTCATCTTCCGAACCGCTTGATCCTCACTAGGGTCGTTTTGTTTTTTTTTAAATATGTATATATTTATTTTTTTGTGCAGTTTAGTTGGACAATGTGTACACACAGGTACATGAAACAAGTTCAAGGCATCAAGACATAAAGAGACGCTTGCACTAGAATGATGTATTATTATTATTATTATAAAACAAACATTTTTTTTTTTTTTTTTTTTTTTTAGAACTTTGACTGGATCAATTGTCATCATACTTGAATGTTACTTGAAGCACTGTGTTGGATTTATTTGCCTCTTCCGACCTAGCATGCAGTCGCAACAAGTCAAAGCTTTCTTCACGTTTGACGTCCATTTTAACATTCAGCAGAGTGACAGGCTGCCAGCAGCGCTGTGCACTGCTGACCCGCACGTACACACACGCACGCTCACGCACACACACACACACACACACAGGCCAGGACTTGTCATCACTGTGACCGCTCGGCTTGAATACCAACAACTCGGATGGGGAAGAAGTGTGTGTCTGCGTATTAAAGTCTGTGTGTGTGTCTGTGTGTTTTGCATGCGCGCGAGTCACCTGATAGGAGTTGGGCCAGAAGGTGGAAACGGCGAGCTCGGCCTTGAGCCATCCGTCGGTGACGGTGTCGCTGACGTTCCACACGGGGTTGCTCTGAGCGCCGCCGTTCACCTGAACGCAGCATCGGACATACTTTACAACTCTGCGCGTTTTCTTCACGGCTAGCTTAGCTTATGTTGCTAACGCCGAAAGCCAACACGCACGCGTCGACCCGCGCTTGCGCGCACGTGGACTGACCTTGATGTAGACGTTGAGGGTGCCGGGGCTGGTGCCGGGGCTGGTGCCGGGGCTGGCGCCGTCGCGGCCCGAGATGGAGTAGAGGAAGTCGATGCAGTGGGTGTCGTTTTCCTTCAGCTTGGGCATGTAGAGGTGCGCGCGCTGACCCGACGCCCGGCCCGACGCGTTCACCGCCATCATGCCGCCTGAGAACACATCAGACAAAAAGACGCTTCAAATATGGAGTCGTACATGTTCATTCATTCATTCATTCATCTTCCGAGCCGCTTGATCCTCACTAGGGTCGCGGGGGGTGCTGGAGCCTATCCCAGCTGTCTTCGGGCAGTAGGCGGGGGGACACCCAGAATCGGTTGCCAGCCAATCGCAGGGCACACAGAGACGAACAACCATTCGCACTCACACTCACACCTAGGGACAATTTTTATCAGCCTGCCACGCATGTTTTTGGAATGTGGGAGGAAACCGGAGCACCCGGAGAAAACCCACGCAGGCCCGGGGAGAACATGCAAACTCCACACAGGGAGGCCGGAGCTGGAATCGAACCCGGTACCACTGCACTGTGAAGCCGACGTGCTAACCACTGGACTACCGGGCCGCCCGAGTCGTACAAATATTTCCTTTAAAGATATGCTGCTTCTCTTTACTTCTTGAAGACATTTTGAATGCATTAGTGATTGACTGAATTGACATCCTTCCTGGGCCCATACAAACAATCAGCTGGCCAATTAAATCAGACGATGGCAGCCATTCAAATATTGGTTTAAAAAAAAATCTGTGGTGAATTTGCCGGGCTCTCCCTTAGAGATAAGGTGAGAAGCTCAGTCATCCGGGAGGGGCTCCGAGTCGAGCCGCTTCTCCTCCACATCGAGAGGAGCCAGATGAGGTGGCATGGGCATCTGATTCGGATGCCTCCTGAGCGCCTCCCCGGTGAGGTGTTCCGGTCATGTCCCACCGGGAGGAGACCCCGAGGAAGACCCAGGACACGCTGGAGAGACTATGTCACCCAACTTGCCTGGGAACGACTCGGGATCCCCCGGGGAGAGCTGGAAGAAGTAGCTAGGGAGAGGGAAGTCTGGGCTTCCCCGCTAAAGCTGTTGCCCCCGCGACCCGGCCCCGGATAAGCGGTAGATGATGGATGGATGGATGGATTTGGCGGTTTTTGTTTTTGGGCTAATTGTTTTTCCCTTGCAATGCACCCAAGCCATCGGTAATGATTGTCTTGTCATTTACGACACAGAAAATATGTTATGTTGAAACTCGAATTCCTTCGCTGTAGGCAACAAGTGTCATTTAAATTCATTGACTCCACGAACACGATCACTCACAAGCTCCCATTCCATTTACAAAGCAACCATTTGTGGACTGCTCCGCTCCGCCCCGATGTTTTGTTTTCCTGCCGATTGTCGTTCTTTGCCGCTGCTTATCTGCGCTTCGACTGATTGCGGGTATACGTTAGCCGCGCCGTATCATAAATACACATTTATGATATGAAGGGCCAAATGTGATTCTTTGCACGACAAAGTAAACATGAAGCTGTGCAGTCGGGAGTCATGAGGCACAAATGTTTTCTTTTGTCTCGGATTAGAACACGTTCAAGATTGTCACGGTCATGCCGTTATGTGTGTGTGTGTGTGCGCGCGCACTGCCACCTCCCCAGGGGCCGGCAGCCGCCACATAAAAAAACCTTCTGCCCGTCGAGTGTGTTTGAAGGTGTTTTACGACACGGGTCTGCTCTCTGGAACGTCGCCACAGGCTAGCGCCAGATTTACACGCTACTCCATCTTCACCACATCCTCAATCATTACACACCCTCGTATGCGTGTGTGTGTGTGTGCGTGCGCGTGGAGATAAAAACTGATTAAAGATTTAATCAATTGAAATGAAAGGGCCGGGGACAATAAAAACAAATAAAGGAAAAACAATATGGAAAATGAAAAGGTGAATGCAAAAAATGGAACTGCGAATACTTGATGGATGGATGTATAGTGTATATATATATATACATATATATACATGTATACATATATACACATATATATACATATATACACATACATACATATATATACATACATATATACACATACATACATATATATACATACATATATACACATACATATATACATATATACATACATATACACATACATATATACATATATACATACATATATATATATATGTATATATACATATATATACATAGATACACATATATATATACATATACATATATATACATATATATACACATATATACATATATATGCACATATATATATATATATATACATATATACATATATACACACATATATACATATATACATACATATATACATATATACATACATATATATTTACACATGCATATATACATATATATATATATATACATATATACATATATACATATATACACATACATACATACATATATATATACATACATATATATACATACATACATACATATATATACATACATACATACATACATATATATATATATATACATACATATATATACATACATACATACATACATACATACATACATACATACATACATACATACATACATACATACATACATACATATATACATATATACATACATACATATATATACATACATATATACATACATATATATACATATATATACACATATATATACATATATATATACACATATATATACATATACATACATACATACATATATATACATATATGTATACATATATACATATATATGTATATATACATATATATATACACACATATATATACACACACACACACACACATACATATATATATATATATATATATATATATATATGTGTGTGTGTGTGTGTGTGTGTGTATATATATATATATACACACACACATATATATGTATGTATATATACAGAGAGAGAGACACACACACGCACATGCAGAGTAGCACCCACTGTGAAGAAAAAATAGCCACCAATAACCAGACACCAATTTTATCAATCAATATGAAATCAAGAGGCCTCACAAAAACGTCTCACGGACTCATGCCGGGAATTCAACAGGAAGTTGGCCACTCGGATTTGAAAAAAAACGGTTACGCCTCCTGCACAGTTGAAGACAAGAAAAAAAAACCTTGACACCGGTTTCACCCATCAACGTGAAATTGGGTGCGCATGTCAATCCTAACCAGACACAGAAAGGTTTCAAGGAACCACACTTGAAAAAAAACGGACAGCAAGTCGGCCATTTTGGTTTGAAGCAGCCATTTTGTGCTACTTTCAATGTCCATTGAAAAGGGCACAGGCCCGCAGATGACAAAACAGAGCAATGATCACGTCAAAGATTTTTTTTTAAAGAGAGAATTTCCAATCATTGCGACTCTTTGAAGGAACCAGGTCAAACTCGGCAAAGTTTAGCAACATGTTTTTTTTCTCTAACTTTAGTATCAAAAATGAGCAACGCGAGTGCCACCTTCTTCTTGTTTTCTCATCTTCCTGTGGTTCTTGTTCTTCTTGAGAGATGTAAAAGGCGTCTCTTTAGCACCCGCAGGACTCGGCGGCGACACAAGATTTTGACTTTGTGCTGGCACTTGTGATGGCAACACGGCACATGGATAATTTATGCGTCTCAATGCCGGCTGTCAGCAGACGAGAGAAAAAAGACAAAGGGGGGGGAAGAAAAAAAAACCCTTCTTCAGCAGCCTGATGCAACAAAATCCAACAGTTTGCGTCCGAGTTGATAACCAAAAGAGCAGAGACTGTCAAAACTATGAAGAAGAAAAAATATTTCAGGGGGAACCCCCCTTGGTACCCCCCCAACCCCCCGAAAAAAGGGAATGATGACATTATTAGCTTGTACTGAAAGGATGCTAACTCTAGCTGCTAACTAGCGCCGATTGTTTTCAAAACAATATTCTAAAAATGTTTACATTTTTGACTCCATTCATTGTCTCTGTTTACCGCGGTCAAAAAAGGCACTTGTTATTTTTGTTGACATCTCAAAGTGGTCTTTGATGATTGCCAAAAGGTGCACGTAGCATTCGTTGATGACTTGTGTATGTAGCATTTGTTAATGACTTTAATGTTAAAACCAAGTCTGGTTCGTGTTGCTGACAACACAAAATTGTCCTTGATGGCTTCTTGAGTTGTGAAGGATTTTTTTTTTTTTATATTTGCCAATGATTCTCAGGTTCATTGATGTGCTTCATTGTTTGTGCTGTTGAAAATCGGTCTGTCCTCTCAAAATTGTCTTTGATGTTTAAAAATTATCGCTTGAGTGCTTAGCGTTTACAAATAATTTTACCAGGGTAGATGACAACTTGTCTTTGATGGCTAACATACATTTTTTTTTAAAAAACACGTTAGTTTTGTGGACATCTTCAAAATGTCTTTGATGTTTACAAAATCAAGGCTGGTACCAAATAATTTCATTGCCTTTGGTGTTTACAAAAAAACACATTCGTTAACTTCATTGACACCTCATAAAAATTTAACATTAATGACTTTAATGTTAAAACCAAGTCTGGTTCGTGTTGCTGACAACACAAAATTGTCTTTGATGGCTTCTTGAGTTGTGAAGGATTTTTTTTTTTTTTATATTTGCCAATGATTCTCAGGTTCATTGATGACTTTATTGTTTGTGCTGTTGAAAATCGGTCCGTCCACTCAAAATTGTCTTTGATGTTTAAAAATCATCGCTTGAGTGCTTAGCGTTTACAAATAATTTTGCCAGGGTAGACGACAACTTGTCTTTGATGGCTAACATACATTTTTTTTTAAAAAACACGTTAGTTTTGTGGACATCTTCAAAATGTCTTTGATGTTTACAAAATCATGGCTGGTACCAAATAATTTCATTGCCTTAGGTGTTTACAAAAAAACACGTTCGTTAACTTCATTGACACCTCATAAAAATTTAACATTAATGACTTTAATGTTAAAACCAAGTCTGGTTCGTGTTGCTGACAACACAAAATTGTCTTTGATGGCTTCTTGAGTTGTGAAGGAGTTTTTTTTTTTTATATTTGCCAATGATTCTCAGGTTCATTGATGACTTCATTGTTTGTGCTGTTGAAAATCGGTCCGTCCACTCAAAATTGTCTTTGATGTTTAAAAATCATCGCTTGAGTGCTTAGCGTTTACAAATAATTTTGCCAGGGTAGACGACAACTTGTCTTTGATGGCTAACATACATTTTTTTTTAAAAAACACGTTAGTTTTGTGGACACCTTCAAAATGTCTTTGATGTTTACAAAATCATGGCTGGTACCAAATAATTTCATTGCCTTTGGTGTTTACAAAAAACATGTTCGTGAACTTCATTGACACCTCATAAAAAATATTGCTTGGGTTTATTAATGCTCCGTCTTTAAAGGCAAAAAAAAAGGGGATTGTTCAACACAAAATGGATTCTGACGTTATTAATAAATTGACTCATTGATTGATGCCTAAATTGTCTTTGATGTTTGTAAAAAACTGGCAATGTTGGCTCTAATGGTCCGGTTTTCCAGTCGAAGTGGCTCTTTGGTTTCTATTCCCCTGAAGGTGGAAATGACTTTTGGGACATCAAGAGGAGACAAAGGTTCAACACGGGTAGGCTTGGGGGGGAGGTGGGACGGGGGGTGTCTAAT
The DNA here is from genome assembly GCF_025434085.1 of Hippocampus zosterae. NCBI lineage: Eukaryota > Metazoa > Chordata > Actinopteri > Syngnathiformes > Syngnathidae > Hippocampus > Hippocampus zosterae. The sequence goes on from NC_067459.1 coordinate 24,572,677, forward strand.
CCAGTCAGATGGCGTAATGAAAACCTGCACCGCATCATCATCAGGTCCGCTAACTGCAAATGAAGGAGAAGGAAAAACCGAAGTGGCCTCTTTGTTGTCGCGGCGGCAGCGGCGGCAGGCCGTGGTGGCGGCGGCGGCGGCTGCCGTGTCATTTTGCGCCATTATTGGCGCGGCTCTGAGATGGCCAAATAAAAAGCGCGACTTATCCAGGGCCCGCGGGAGCCATTACTCCAGCGCGCCGGCTTTTATACGCTGCCTGCCTCTTAAAAATGCTCGTTTATTGCTCCCCCTGATGGATGCTCTGCCACTGTCTGCTTTGCTTTTCTTTTTTTTTTTTTCTTTTTACCGATTCCGTCTGAGAGCATTTCTCACACTCACTCACAACTATATAGCCAAGATGAAAATGCTGGTTTTGATTTTTATTCAACAGCATGCATGTTAGGTTTGATGATGACTCCGAATTTCTTTGAGAATGTTTTTATAACCCTCATCAGAAAATCTTGTTCCACTGTTTGGGGGATGGAAAACTTTTCCTCGCGTGGGCGGCCCGGTAGTCCAGTGGTTAGCACGTCGGCTTCACAGTGCAGAGGTACCGGGTTCGATTCCAGCTCCGGCCTCCCTGTGTGGAGTTTGCATGTTCTCCCCGGGCCTGCGTGGGTTTTCTCCGGGTGCTCCGGTTTCCTCCCACATTCCAAAAACATGCGTGGCAGGCTGATTGAACACTCTAAATCAGGCGTGTCCAAAGTCCGGCCCGGGGGCCAAATCCGGCCCGCGGTGGAATTTCATCCGGCCCTCGGCCCCTGTCATAAAATCAGTGCCGTCTGGCCCGCAGGTTGGGCGCAATGGAACACGTGTTGCATTGACTGAGGTCTCGTAGACTGGTGAGTGATGTTTCATAGAGTACTGCTTCCCTCTAGTGGCTAAATGAGTAATAGCATTCACTAAATGAGTAATAGCATTTAGACACTAGAGGGCATCACCCACGAGTTAACAAGACATCACTCCGTGTTTATATTGACTGATATGTCATATTTCAAATTCCTGTTTCAAATGAACCAAAAGAAATTCTTAAGATTGTTGAAATTAAAATAAAAATGGAAATGTGAAACAGACTGGCTTACTAAAATTTCTTGAACAATATTGTTGTTCAATGTAAAGAATGTCAGCCAAGGTCGGCCCCCCGACATTTTACCACATAAAATCTGGCCCCCTTGGCAAAAAGTTTGGACACCCCTGCTCTAAATTGTCCCTAGGTGTGAGTGTGAATGGTTGTTCGTTACTGTGTGCCCTGCGATTGGCTGGCAACCGATTCAGGGTGTCCCCCGCCTACTGCCCGAAGACAGCTGGGATAGGCTCCAGCACCCCCCGCGACCCTAGTGAGGATCAAGCGGCTCGGAAGATGAATGAATGAATGAATGAACTTTTCCTCGCGTCATCGCTCTGCCGGGGGGGGGGCCGCCTCGAGGTGCACCGCGGCCAGACGCAAAATCAGCGGACGCCCCGCTAAATTTCAACGAGGCAAACCCATGAAGAGACACCCGCATAATTGGTCAATACGCAATGAAAGGAAATCAGTTTTCCATGTCCAATTAAGGACAACAGAGACACAATCGGAGCTTATTGACAATATTATTGAATATTCATGAGAAAAACGGCCCGTCGAAAATCTGTCGTTTATGACCGAGGGGGGGGGGGAAAACAGCATTGTGTTCATTTCCAACCCGAATTATCTCGCAAACCCGATAAAAGCCATTCCGCGTCCCTCCGAAACATTCCGCGACAGGTTCTCTGTTGCGCTTGCTTGTTTTCTTTTTAAAAAGTTAGCCGAGGGCGGGCGAAGGTCGTTAAGAGCGGCGCCGGGACTCGGCGGCCGCGCGTGAGTGGCGCTCTCGGCTGACAGCTCTATCTGCGCGAGCGCCACTCCAACCGAGAGCTCAAAGCATTCGCCTGACAGCCGCGCGCCCGCCGCCTCTCCGCTTGCGAGCGAGTCTTTTTCCAAATCCGCCGCCGCTCCTCCCCAAAGAAAGAACGAGTCTGCCAGCGAGTCTCTTCACGTGCATTTCATTCCCTGTCAAAGGCGAGGTGCTGTTGTGTTAAGCGTTTGCTGAAAGCTGACAAAGAAACCGCCAGAGAGCCGCCCTGACATCTAAGCCAAATGGTGACATTTCCGAGCCCCCCCCCCAAAAAAAGCACATTTATGCTCGACGTGGAAATACATGAGCGCATTAGGACAAAATAACTACAAATCTCAAGACTGTGCCCTGACCCTGTGACTTAATTTGAGGTAAGACTTGATCTGGTTTGTCAGAATGCGAATTTGTACACCCCCACCCAAAAAAAAAAAAAAAAATTGGTGGCTTATTGAATAGTTCTATTCAATAAGCCAACAAATGGGCGGCCCGGTAGTCCAGTGGTTAGCACGTCGGCTTCACAGTGCAGAGGTACCGGGTTCGATTCCAGCTCCGGCCTCCCTGTGTGGAGTTTGCATGTTCTCCCCGGGCCTGCGTGGGTTTTCTCCGGGTGCTCCGGTTTCCTCCGCCTACTGGCCAAAGACAGCTCGGACAGGCTCCAACCCCCCCCCCAACCTCCGCAACCCTTGTGAGGATAAGCGGATCAGAAAATGGAATGGAAGTCAACAAATGAGCGTAAAATGGCGAAATAACTCCAGGTCTTGAAAGCTTGCATGAAGAGCGTCAATTTTAATTGACTTGAAGCGGGTTGTCACAATTTAACGTGTGTACGTGTGTTTTCCGCCATTGATGGTATTGGGCACATATTTACATAACAGTTGCAGTTCGAGACAGTCGCCGTCATTTCAGGTTTGACATGATGGCGTTTCCTGCAATGAGATTTTCGACATGGTGAGCCTCAACCCTTAGTGAGCACCTGAATACTGAAGTCAACTGCCACCAAAAATTGCAATGAAATATGATTCATTCATCTTCCGAACCGCCTGATCCTCACTAGGGTCGCGGGGGGTGCTGGAGCCGATCCCAGCTGTCTCCGGGCAGTAGGCGGGGGACACCCTGAATCGGTTGCCAGCCAATCGCAGGGCACACAGAGACGAACAACCATCCGCACTCACACTCACACCTAGGGACAATTTAGAGCGTTCAATCGACCTGCCATGCATGTTTTTGGAATGTGGGAGGAAACCGGAGCACCCGGAGAAAACCCACGCAGGCCCGGGGAGAACATGCAAACTCCACACAGGGAGGCCGCAGCTGGAATCGAACCCGGTACCTCTGCACTGTGAAGCCCACGTGCTAACCACTGGACTACCGGGCCGCATGAAATATGATTTCTGCCTCAATTGCCAATTGCCCGCCAATTTCAGAGACAATCGGACACAAATTGTGGAGAAACTTGTGTATGTTGTGTTCCTGACAAATTTGACCTTCCCGTGACCTTGAAATTTGACATTTTTCTCCCCCACTAGTTAATTTGTGGTTGCGATTTAAAACTTTGCTATGTGGCAAAAAAAACAACCCGCAAAATGTTCTGTTGACACAAGTGAAAAAAAACGTGAGTGAAAAAAAGCAACACAGGCAACCCGTCACATGTAGCTTGAAAAAAAAAAAATCTCATCTAAAAGAAACGCAAAAAAAAAAAAAAAAAAAAACAAGGCTTTGCCAAGCGCTCACTCCCGCCAATCAGACTTGCAATCAAGTCGTCGCCTCACAAGACGAGAGCTCTCCAATCAGCGGCCCACAGCCCAGCGGCCCTTCAACCTCTGCCCACGCCGCGCCCACAAAAACACCGCCATCGCACCAATCCATTACCAACCCTCTGTGTGTGTGTTTGTGTGTGTGTGTGGTAATTTTGATGTCGGCAGACGTGTTATGATGTCAGTGGGCCTGCTATGATGTTCACCACCACAAATTGGCTCGGTCGCAAAGACACAAGGGTTAGGACACAAAGTAGGGTTTCAAGATTGGATTAGGGTTTTTAAAGAAATTTGAACACCATGGATTGGGTTTCAAATGAGGGTTTCATGCAAAGCAGCAGGCTTTCCAGATGTCAGTGGGTTTTAAAGGAAGGGTTAGGGTTTCAAATTAGGGTCCCAAGCCTACATTATGGCTTCAAATTAGGGTTCTAAGATAGACAACGGTTTCATATTATTGTTTGAAATCCTGGGTTAAGGTTTAAAAATGGAGCTTTTATAGGCCTGTATTATTTTTTTTCAAATTAGGGTTTCAAGCCTATGTCAGGGTTTTAAAATACAAAGTAGGGTTTCAAGATTGGATTAGGGTTTTAAAGAAATTTGAACACCATGGATTGGGTTTCAAATGGGGTTTCATGCAAAGCAGCAGGCTTTCCAGGGTCCCAAATTAAAATTAGGGTCCCAAGCCTACATTATGGTTTCAAATTAGGGTTCTAAGATAGACAACGGTTTCATATTATCGTTTGAAATCCTGGGTTAAGGTTTAAAAATGGAGCTTTTAGAGGCCTGTATTATTTTTTTTTCAAATTAGGGTTTCAAGCCTATGTCAGGGTTTTAAAATACAGTTTGAAGCCTGAATTAATAAAATGACAAATATATGAAATGAAGGCTTGAAGCCGGACTTTCAAATTACGATTCCAACGCTGTATCGGTGTTTCGGTTGCCGTTGGGATATGTGCCCAACCGCATGCTGCTTCACCCAGCCGGCCGGAGCGGGCATACCTGTGTGCGTGGTTCGGTCCTGCTCCCACGTAAAGCCGCTGGTTCCCAGCGACACACTGTAGCCACAGCTGCTGTACGAGTCCTCAAAGGTACAACCACCTGCAAGGCAAAAAAATACGAGCGTAAGGATTAGGGTTACAAACAAAAGTTGGGCTTTCAAATTAAGGCTTCAAGCCAGGTGTAGGTTTTCATATGAAGTCATCATTTAAAGTTGTTGTTTCAAACGAGTGGACGCCCGCAAACGCTGGTTAGCGATTCAAATTAAGGTGTCAAACTAGAGTCAGGGTTTTTAAATAAGGCTTCTGCTTACGGACTTCAAATTAAGGTTTCGAGACAAGGTTGGGGTAGCAATGAATGGTTCCTATTTAGGGTTTTATGAAGGGGTAGGGATTTCAGTCAGGGTTTGAAGACTTGCTTAAATTAGGGCTTTTAATTAGGATTTATATTTGGCAGCATGAACAGGGGTTAAGTTTTAAAATCTGATTTTCAAACATGAGCGAGGGCTTCAAATTACGGTTTAAAATAATATCTGACAATTGTGAGACACGAAGGAAATGTCTGCAGGGGTCACGTGCGCAGTGCACATTGCTCCACACGATGGCGCTGCGCCACCAAAGTGTCAACGCGATTACGCGGCTCCATTACGCTACTTTTGCGCCACATTAGCCTTCGCCGCTAGCCCGGGGCGCTAAACACGCCCCCTCCCCCGCTGCCTTAACCCCCCGCCCACACTCCCACTCGCGCTCCGCTAATTAGCCGTATGCTCTGACACGCGGCGTTTAATTTGCATGGATTTATTTGTGGAATCAATTAGCACTCGCTTCTTCTTTACGCTTTATCGCCGGCGGCGTTTATCATGCGTACGCTGGAGAGACAATTGGCGGGGGTCCAGTATTTAATGGCCTCGTACTTTAAAGGTTAGGGTTTCAACTGACGGCTTTGCCGGTTATTATTCGGAATACGCGGTTTACATTACAATTCCATTACTGAATTAAGAGTTCCTGAATCTAAAATCGTGTGTCAAATTAGGGTATCTAATTAGGTTTGCAAGCAAGCGTCAGGGTTTCAAATTAGCCCGAGGGTTTCAAACCAGGATTCGGTTTTCAAATTCAGGTTTGCAACTTGATTAGGGTTTCAAAGTGTAGTTTCAGGTTTGAAACCTGGACTAAAATAAAGAAGGGATTGGATTACACCGACAGCAACAGCAATGCTAATGCTAGCTTCTTTAGCCCATCGAAGGTGTTTTTCATTGTGTGTTAGCATGATACACCGACAGCAACAACAATGCTAATGCTAGCTTCTTTAGCCCATCGAAGGGGTTTTTCATTGTGTGTTAGCATGATACACCGACAGCAACAGCAATGCTAATGCTAGCTTCTTTAGCCCATCGAAGGTGTTTTTCATTGTGTGTTAGCATGATACGCAGACAGCAACAGCAATGCTAATGCTAGCTTCTTTAGCCCATCGAAGGGGTTTTTCATTGTGTGTTAGCATGATACACCGACAGCAACAGCAATGCTAATGCTAGCTTCTTTAGCCCATCGAAGGTGTTTTTCATTGTGTGTTAGCATGATACACCGACAGCAACAGCAATGCTAATGCTAGCTTCTTTAGCCCATCGAAGGTGTTTTTCATTGTGTGTTAGCATGAAACTATGGACTTCTGTAAGTGAAAGGATGCGTTTTTGGCTGAACTCAAAACATCATGTTTTTGCTTACAACTCCCCAAAAAAGAAAAAAAAATGGCCAGCCGAGTGGCGGCTCGTGTCTCCAAAAAGTCAAACTAGTTGAACATGAACGTTTGATTTCCCTCGGAGGGACACGTCGCTCGCTTGCTCGTTAGAATCCATTTGTCAAACTTTCCCGCTTCTGACCAGCCAAAAGCGGGGGGGGAAAATAAATAAATAACCAAGATGATGTCATCGCTGATGTCTTCGAGCGCAAGGCTTGCATCAACGGGCACAGCCAGATGGGCGTGCGTTCCACACAGTGTTTGGATATTGTAGGCGTGGTGATAGTCGTGAGTGTCACATGGCGTCCACTTGAAATAAATCCATCGTAAGCCGTACGAAAACAATCTGCAGCTTGACGCCTTCCTCAAAGTGGTCGCAATGAATTCGTCAGCGCGCCACCGCGGCATTAGCATGACGCGCCCCCTCACTCATCTCGTTAGGAAGCAAAGAAATCAAAGTCGGGAGACGTAAACAGCAGCAACATCAATATTCCATGGGGGGAGGGGGGAGGGGGCGCAGCATTTTGCACGCTTCCACTCTTTGACAACACTTGCACGAGCGCGCGCGTCAAAGGCTTGCACATGCACACACCTAAATATATTTGGAAACAAGATAAACTATCAGGAGGATGCGGGGGTGGGGGGGAAATTAATCAACCAGATTCTTGACATCATCATGACATCACCGTTATTGGGTCAAACAGACAGAAAAAAAAAAACTCTTGCTGTTGTTTTGACTTTTGTATAAAAGCCGCATCAGGGCGGCCCGGTAGTCCAGTGGTTAGCACGTGGGCTTCACAGTGCAGAGGTACCGGGTTCGATTCCAGCTCCGGCCTCCCTGTGTGGAGTTTGCATGTTCTCCCCAGGCCTGCGTGGGTTTTCTCCGGGTCCTCCGGTTTCCTCCCACATTCCAAAAAAAAAAAACATGCATGGCAGGCTGATTGGACGCTCTAAATTGTCCCTAGGTGTGATTGTGAGCGTGGATGGTTGTTCGTCTCTCTGTGCCCTGTGATTGGCTGGCAACCGATTCAGGGTGTCCCCCGCCTAGTGCCCGGAGACGGCTGGGATAGGCTCCAGCACCCCCCGCGACCCTAGTGAGGATCAAGCGGCTCGGAAGATGAATGAATGAAATTCAGGAGTGGGCGGCCCGGTAATCCAGTGGTTAGCACGTCGGCTTCACGGTGCAGAGGTACCGGGTTCGATTCCAGCTCCGGCCTCCCTGTGTGGAGTTTGCATGTTCTCCCCGGGCCTGCGTGGGTTTTCTCCGGGTGCTCCGGTTTCCTCCCACATTCCAAAAACATGCATGGCAGGCTGATTGGACGCTCTAAATTGTCCCGAGGTGTGATTGTGAGCGTGGATGGTTGTTCGTCTATGTGTGCCCTGCGATTGGCTGGCAACTGATCCAGGGTGTCCCCCGCCTACTGCCCGAAGACGGCTGGGATAGGCTCCAGCACCCCCTGCGACCCTAGTGAGGATCAGGCGGTTCAGAAAATGGATGGATGGATGGATAAAAGTCGCATCAGCATCAATCCCAGTGTGTGAGAGAGAGAGAGAGAGAGAAAACGGGCTTCGCTGTGTGCTGCCAAAAAAGCCCCCCCACCCTTGATTCCAAAGTACCCGGCAAGGATGGGCATATAATGAGCTGTTAGAAGACTTCCAAAGTCGTCACGATGACATAATCCTCCAGCCAGATGAGGCGGCTAACAGTGACGGGCCCTGATCCTTGTGTGTATGCGCGTGTAACTGCGTGCGTGTACGCGTGTGATTGACATCCTGATGCGTCATGTGCTCTCTCGTGTGAAACTAAAATTTACAAAGTAGCCTAGCCTATTTCATTCATTCATTCATTCATTGTTGCACGTAATTAAAGTTCCTAAACACCTGCACATGAGGGTTGGGCGGCATCACGCCGGGTCTAAAAATAGCAACGGGGTCACACTGTCAACACCGTCATAGAAAAATGCGGCGCATAAGGACCTAATATGATATAAAAGAGATTTTGGGGGGGGGGGGGGGGGGTTGACAGCAAATAAAAATGTTTGTATGTGTTTTCAACGCAATACGACTATTTTAAGCTAATAGTAGGCTGTAATGTTTCTTGTGACTGTTGACATGAGACAGGGTGTGCGTTGGGAACTTATATTCCTGGCACTTGCGCATTACTCCGATGAGATTTTGTTCGTTCAAACACCGACGGCGCGACAAGACACTTTGAAACGCTACAGGGGGGGGGCTGACGATCATTTAACAAAAGGGAGCGAAATACGTATCGGCCTGTCGGCGCATAGCTAGCGATAGAGACTTCGCTCTGAGTGACTGGCATGTTGAAATGACACAACAATGACGCGCGTAGCTTGTTTCAATCTGCGTGAAAATCTCCCCCCCCCAAAAAAAAATAATAAGTCAAGTTAATAATAAGGTAAAAACGAAGAGAGAGAAGAGACTCAAAAACGTATGTGTCGTGTGAATCACGGCAAGGGGCTACTTTAGAGGAAGCGGACTCGGAGTAGCCGGCTAGCTATCGAGCATTCAATTCAACCGTCGAGCACTCACGGAAGCTCAGCGAGACGGCTTATTAACCTCCGTCCGCTGGTCTCTCACAGCGGCATGCGAAGGCAGTTTGGCCATTTTATGCTGGAGAGCAGACGAAAATACGGCGGTTAGCTTGGCGCGAGCTTGAAGAACAAGCGCATAAATTGCTTCAGAAAATGGACGGCTGGAAGAACAGCGCGTGTTCTGCCCTTCGGCGAGGCATCCCGGGGTTCAAGGAAGTCATTTTAAACTAAAAAGGTTGATGGTTGATGATTCGCACTTGTAAATAAAAGCGCTTTTGGACAAAATAATGGTGGAGATGAAAAAAGAGCACAAAATTGGATGCTTTGTTTTAAATGTGTAACTTCAATGGTGTAACATTAGAAAATAAGGTCAAGGAATATGAGCAGAATAACCTGTGAAGACTTTTTCAAGCAATGCGGTGTCACTCGAATGAAACTCTCTTCTGACTATTCCGTTTCCCGAGCTGGCGGCAAACGCCGTAAAGTTGTTGACGGCATGTGTTTGCGCATGTGCCGACCCACTCGTTGTGTACGCGTATTTCCTTCTCCGTGCGCCTTCCCACGGCGTGGGGCTCTTTAGCAGTCATTAAATCAGCTGTCAGCGAGCAGGCCGACGTCTTTAAATATTCCCATTAAGCCGCTTAAAAGCATATGCCTGCGTGTGCGTGCTTGCGCGGCGACGTGATCTAAGTGAGCAGTAAAGACGGCGTTTAGAGCGCCTGGCTGGAGGCGTCTTCTCGTCCCGCGTCTCGTCGGCTCGGCTTTTGCGACTCGCTGCCTCGCGTCGCCGCGCGTTAACGCAAATTCACGTGAAGGCCGCTGATAGCTGCGCCGCCGCCTCGGGTTAGCTGCTGCGGTTAGCGTGAGCGCCGTTCATCTTGCGCACTGTAGGGCGCGCGTGCCTTGTTGTTGTTGTTGTTTGCTCCGTCGCCCCCTGGAGACGGTGCGAGTTATTAGCAGTGGGCTAAATAGACCAAAGTTGGGTGTGCCAAGCTTGTGGGAATTCGTTTCGAAATGACTTGAGGCTTGAAATGATGCCTAACTACACATAGCAGAACATCGGCGCAACCCCCCCGCCCACCCAAGAGGCCCACCACGATCATCACTCACGGCGGCTTGGCCTACATGCCAAAGTTTTCCTCATCGCATCCCAGCGACGTTGATATTACACAGACCTACATTTCATCAAGCATATCCGAATGTTTATGTGTGTGTGTGTGTATACAAATCCTCACTGGACTGAGTGAGGGTGCGCTTTATTTAAACGCCTCCATGTCCCTGAGCGATGTTTGTGTGTGTGTGTGTGTTGCTAATCATCCTGAGGTGACACATTTTATGAGTTTGGGCCTTTATTATATGGATCTATTCATCATTTCCAAGCAGCCTTGAATAGGAAACGTCTTATTTTACTGCAGGGGCTGATTCCTTTTTTTTTTTTTTTTTTTTTAAACCGAGCTCATCGGGAGACAGAAAAGATCACAAAACTAAAAGAAAGGAAATAAAGAGCTGAGCCAATTTGTATTCAACTTCCATATTTACCTTTGTACACTTCTAATGAAGCATGTTTACGTCCTATCAATTATATTCTATTTCTATATGCAGTCATAGCTCGGTTTTCGACCACAATCCGTTCCAGAAGGCTGTTCGAAAACCGATTTGTTCGAAAACCGAAACCACGCTCTTTTAAAAAAAAAAAAATTATGAAACATGTATGCTCACAATGGAACACTACACGAGGAAGTGACGCTTCACGTAAGGAAGGCGAGAGGAGTCAAGTGGCGCATTCAAGTGAGCTCGGTTTGGCCGAGAACCGATTTTCGATCTTAATCCGAGGCATAATAAACTCAAAACTTTTGGTCGAAAACCGATTTGGTCGAGAACAGTGACGTTCCAAAACCGAACCGTAATTATTAATGTCTATGAATGATTTTCATATAATTTGATCAATGACACAACCACTATTATTTATATGTCACCTTGGTTTTGTTGTGTGCAAATGCTGAAAGAGAGACACTTCAAGACCAATTTTCAAGAAAAGAACTCCAAAATGCTTTCATATTTGTGTTTGGGTGTGTGTGTGTGTGTGTGTGTGTGTGTGTGTGTGTGTGTGTGTGTGCGCACGCACGTGTTCGTTTCCTATACCTGAGGTTACATGCTGCGCAATCGGGTCAGAGTTTGTGCATGTGTGTATATGTTTTCACCTCCTGAGGTTAAACAGTGTGTGTGTGTGTGTGTGTGTGTGTGTGAGAATGAGAGAGAGAGCAGGGACAGTCATAGCTGAGGGCATACGTTTGTGTGCGTGTGTGTTTTTTTATGTTTATACTTTTAGACAGGTGTGCGCACCTTTCATCACTGGACAGTTTTTATTTGTGTATGTGGATGTGTGTGTGTGTTGGCCTACTTCCTGTTTTTCCCTCCCCGGCTAACCCTTCAGTGACCTTGGACCCACACAGCCACTTTTATTGTGGAAAATGTCCAGTGGTTGTGTTTGCATTTTTAATGCACAAGGTAAGACAGTGGACGGTCGAAATTTGGACAACAGCATCGATTTGGACAACTAACATTGTTTGAGATGTCATGGTAACTGCCTCCGCGGACAACAGTCACGTGCATCTTCTGCTTTCTCGGCCGGAGGAACGCTAGGCGCTAAGCTAACGCACGGTAATTAGTTGGGGTTGGCTAGCTATCGTGGATAAACACTGCCCATCATACCTTGGCTCCTCTCGAGGTGAGCTACACTCACGACGAGTACCGAGAGAAGATGGAGATGCTTACAGCTAAACTCACGTGAAAATGGGACGGTGGAGGTGGTTCCTCAAGAGGGACGCCAAGCCGTCACGTCGCCATGGCCGCCGACGGCCACAATTCTGCCAACAGCAGCCTCAATTTTTAACGGAGCCAGAACAATGAAGACACAATGATGGCCACCACAGACGGAAAAGAGAGATACGCCACCAACATGCCTGCATGGCAGCCATGTTGGTAAGGGCAACGTTCCCAGTGAAGACAGCGCGTGGCAATTGAAATGAAGTTGTAGCTAGCTCATTTCTCCAAAGATTTCCACGATTTTCGTTTTGTCAATGCCCAAAGAAAAACAATGACCCAGTCACAGCAAAGCTCATTAACATCAAAATGTAATTGAGTGAGCATCACGCATCTAAAACTAGCTAAAACGTAGAAATTTCCAACAGGACCAAACATTGAGTGGCACATGCAAAGCGTGAGGTCGATTTTTGGTTACCTTGACGTTGTGGATTATTTCTATTGTTCATCTTTCTTTCCTTCTACACTTGACACAAGAAATGTCTTTTGGGGTTTTTGGGGGGGGGGGGGGGAGGTGGTCTCAGCAGCTGGGTGGTGGGCTGAGGAAGAGGGAGCCTGGGAGGCGGCAGGGATGCTAATTGATTGACAGGCGGCCTTGGCCGAGGTGCTCGAGCGGAACACGCACACTCGCGCGCACACACGCACGCACGCAAACCGTGTGTTTCCGCATAAAAAGACACACACACACACACACACACAAAAAAACACCTCGGGGACCTCTCTTCACCTCCACTTTCGCGATGACAGCCTTCACTAACACACAAGCACGCACGCACGCAATGGCATGCCTGTCATCTCCTTGACAGACTCGGACAGCTTGCCTCGGGCTCGGGTCAGAACCTCCACTTGTAAAAGCCCGAGGACACGTTCACTCGCTTCCGTTTGTCTTAACGGCCTCGCGCACATACACGTGAACACGCAACCGCACGCACACACACACTCACACAAACTACACGACGTATGGGGCAAAACCTGCCTTGAAAACCCCAATTTGAAACCACGCCTTCGTTTAAAACCCTAACTCAGACTCAAAGCCATAATTTGGTACCACAGCCATGGCTTGACACCCTAATTCGAAACCTTAACTTTGAAACGTAAACCCTGTCTACAAACCTTTCATATGAGAAACAATAACGCAGGTTTGAAAATCAAATTTTAAACATTACACTTTCTATGTAACCCCAACACACGTTTGAAACCCTGATCCTTCCTGGGATTTTTTTTTTTAAGCCCTACTCCTCCTCTTCCTCCTCGTCCAGATTGTGAGCTCAATGACTCGGGACTAAACGTTCCGCTCGTGCGCTCCGACTAGCTTTCATGGAAAAGTGGGCTTGCGTTTTCTTTGCAGCTGTTTTCACCCTCATTAGCTACTTAGCAGCCAAGCGTGCTAACTTGCTAACGAGCGTGCCCGCCTGTGCTATATCTGTCTGTTGACGATTTGTTTCGTATCAAAACAACTTTAGACTCTCATGAAAATTCAAATCTATGTTAGCACGCGCTAAAGGGCTAAGGAGTGTGCCTGCTATCTCCGTCCGTCTGTTTACGCTTCATTTCATATCAAAACAGCTTTAGAGTCTCAGGGTAAACCAAATCCACGTTAGCACGTGCTAAAATTTAAAAAAGCGTCCCTGCTTTGCCTGCTATCTCCGTGTGTTGACGCTTTACTTCATATCAAAACGTCTCAGGGAAAATTCTAACGAGCATGTCTGCTAGCTGGTTGGTAGCTAGCTCTGTCTGGTTAGCTCCATTTCGGATTAAAAAAAAACAACTTTGGAGTCTCAGCGAAAACATCCATGTTAGTACATGCTAATACTATTAGTATTCGATCCCTCTAGTCAAATTATGATCTGGTTCTTTGAGGCTTTTTCATGCAGTGAGTTAAGATTGACATATCAACTTTTTCTTGTATCATGCTAAGATCGACATGTCTCCCAAATTTCGTGTCAAATGTATTAACTGAAGTCAGGGGATTCTTTTTCCCAACTTTGCAGGGAGCATGTCGGCGTGCTAAAGGGCAGTGTCAAAATGGCGGATTTCTTGTTCAGTTTCATGCATGGGTCCCCGAGACGCTTTTTGTGTGTCCTGTCAGGACGAGTCGGCATGCCAAATTTTGTGTCAATCGGTGAAACACGTACGCATGTGTGTGTGTGCGCGTACACACACACACACACACACACACGAAATGACTCCACAGGGAGCCATGTGCAACAGTGGCATTAACTTACTGCACAATATTTGCCTCAGCCAATTAACTCACTTGCGAGTGTGTGTGTGTGCTAAGCAAAGGTTAATAGGACCTCAAGAGGGTGAGACAATAAGACAAGGGCCTTGTTACCTTTCCACTCGTGTCTCCACACACACACACGCACACACACGCGGGAGCCTGCGACGGGCGGCGCAGCAGGCCACTTCATTAGCATCCAAGGCTAACGCTGGCGCAAAGACTGCAGAACACAGTCACCATTGTCGTTAGCCTTTCTCCCTTCTTTTCTTTCTTCCTTTTTTCTCTCTTTCTGAATCAGTTCAGTTCCAACTACCACAATGCACTTTGCGCACCTGCCATGCGTTATTTGCACGATTTTTTGCTTTGGCACGTGAGCGCAAACTTGAGATGCGAGCGTTTTAGGGTCCTAGCGAACTGATTGATGCTATTGTTCAATTTTACAGCGAAAGCTACGTGCATGTCAGGATCTATGGCTAATGCTAATGACATGCATTCTAAAAAAAAATGTCATGCTTTCAAAAAAAAATAATAAAAATCGAAAAGATGTATATGCAGTGGCTCCCCGTTTTGTCGTCGGTGTTTTGAACGTCCCCATCCGAGGCGCCCACTCGACGCCGTTCCCTCAATAATTGGGACTTGACTTCGCCGCTTTGCGAGCGAGCACAGTCGTCGCCGCTGCCAAATGGGTCGTGCACTCAGGGTTCGCACGGGACGCTTGCGAGTGTTTTATGTCTCCATTATCTCCGTCGATGCCACAGCGGAGAGAGCGCTAAGTGCGTCCCGCAATTTGCCGCCGTTCCGCGGCTTTAATGCGGATGAATGTACGTACTTCAGCGCTCGTTCGCGGCGAATTGGCAACGATGGCCTAAAAATGGTTTGCCTTCGACGGAGGAGAGCGGGCGGGGCAATACAGATGTCAAAATGAGGCAACGTTGAAAACCATTTGAAAAAGAGACTTTGATTCCATTCATTTCGTTGAATTAATTAAGTAAGTAATTACAGGAAAAATTGAGTGCAGGAATAAAAAAAAAAACCTAAAAGAGTTGAGGGGGTGTTGCATAACACCGAGTCACTCATTGCGTAAAAAAAATATCTGCAGAAATTGAAAAATTCAGTCATTGTTTGTTTCTGTCATGACTTAATCGAAATGAACAGATTCAAGTTTTTTTTTCTGTAATTACTATCAACGTATAGTTTAGATCGACTTTATTGTTGATTCATTAATTGCAGGGGAAAGTGCGGAAAGAGATTATTTGTAGGCAATGTGGAAAAATGTGACGACATTCTCAATTTATTTTATTTTACTTCCGTCAATCTAAATAAACACCCTAAAGTCAACCAAAAGTTCAGGGCGCTCATGCCGCGATGACCAAAAGTCTGCAAAAAGGGTTCATCATGACCTCAAGTTGTCACAAGATGGCGGCAAAGCACTTCTTTTATCTATACGATGCCCCTAAACTCACTACAACATAGTTCTTTGGTACCGTGGTGCCACAGGATGGTGGCAAAGCACTATTTTTGCCCAACATGAAACGCCTCAACCCACTTCAACATTACTTATATGCATGTGTAAATGAATCTCCCAAACTCGCTCCGACATGTGGCATCAAGACAGTGCCAAAGTACTACTTTTATTGCTCCGTCTGTAGCCGAAAAATGCTGGTGAATGCCTCCCAATATGTGAGGCTTCCTTTTGGTTTCCTTGTCCTTCTCTCTCTCTCTCTCTGTCCTCTTCTTTCCTTCCCTCCTCCCTCCTTTGCCGGCCGTCAAGGAGACGACACGAACACGCGGTGTCAAACAAATTTCCTTAAGTGCAATTTCGACTCCAAAGATGTGACTTCCTCCAAGGTCAATGCCGGGTGCGTCTCCAAGGTCAACTTTGACCGGACACATCGTCGCGGGATCATTCAAAATGCCACGATATGCTCTTCTACCGAGACTCCCGGCACCACGCACAAATTAATACAAATTAAAGGCAGATTTTATATACTTTCCAATTGGGTCTCCTGACTGCGCACACACACACACACGACGAAGATATTTAATGTTCAAACTGATGACTTGCTTGTTTTTTAGCAAATAATAATTTCCTTTCAGTTTTGTATCTGCAACACTGCACGTTTACACTTCCTTTTAAAAACACTAAGCTTTTCAGGAACCGAGAACACTAATTGTTGAGACTTTGCAGGTGGCATTCGTTCCCATTCATGCTTCATGTACAGTTTCAGTTGCTCACAAGTCGGGGGTGTCCTGTTGTTTTTTTTTTTGTGCTACATAATGTGTCATACATGTTCAATGGGAGACAGGTCTGGACTGCTGGCATGCCAGTCGAGCACTCACACTCTTTTACAGCGACGCCATGATGTTGTAACACATGCAGAATGAGGCTTGGCATTGTCTTTGTGAAATAAGCAAAGACATCGCTGAAAAAGAAGTTGCTTGTTTGGCACCATAATTTGTTCCAAAACATCATTTTTATCCTTGCCATGGGACCTAACAAGACTTCAATGCCGTCCCAGGTGCCGGCTTTTGAACTGCGTGCTGATAACAATCTAAATGGGACTATGACCAGGAGGTCCAAAAACAATTTGAAATTTGGGCTCGTCAGACCACAGTTCTCTTTTCCACTTTGCGTCAGTCCATCCCAGATGAGCTCAGGCCCAGAGAGGCCAGCGTCGTTTCTGGATGTTGTTGATATCTAGCTATCGCTATGCATGGCAGCATTTGAACTCGCAGCTTGCCTATGTAGCGCCAAAACGTTTGAATTGACAATTATGCCAAAAATGCCACCAGAGGGATCAAAGGTCATTGAATCTCATTTTTTTGGTCTTGCCGCTTATGTTTCGAGATTTCTCCAGATTTTCGGAATCTTTGATGATTGCGGAACATTGTCCTTCATCCGTTGTACTCTTTGTTCAAGCAGTGGTCGGCAAAATGATGTTCCTCACTCAATCGTTGCTTGTGGACAACGGAGCCTTTCGCGTTTGCCCCTTTTAGACCCAATCATGACACCCACATCCTTACAATTGACCTGTTCACCTGTGGAATTTTGCAAACTAGTGTTTTTTGTTGTTGTTGTTTTTATTTTTTTACATTCCTTGATTTTCCCAATCTTTTGTTGTCCCAGCTCTTTGGACCGTTATTGGAATATAGCTCGAAAAGGATTTGCAAAGCATTATATGTGGATTTTATGTACATTTTATACAATGTCACAACTTCTATGGAATTGGGCTTTGTACAAATATTACATTATATTATATATATATATATATATACAGTATACACACACACACACACACAATTCAAAATTGATCATTAACAACACGACACAATCAGTGACTAATTCTGATGATCTCGTGGGCCGGTGACACCCCATCTTGATTTAAAGCCTTCATTTCATATCCGAATTTGAAGGTGAACACAAGACAAACTGTTCTCTTCTTCAGAGCTAATCCTCTCATATGTACAAGGAACTATGATTAAAATACATGCAAACGTTTTCAGCCCCTGTATTGATATATCCTAATTTTTTTGGGCCTGTTATCCGTCCTATTATAGCATCGCTGCATATTATTATTATTATCATTATCTTTCATTATTTACCATTGGAAGTGATTTACATTAAAAACATTACCAGTCATCTTTGTCTCAGAAAAACGGCGATACATTTTGTTTCAATTCAGTCCATTCATAAACGTTAGAATGTTAAATGATGACAGCAACAACAAAACCACCTTTGATTCATATATTGTCGTAACATGCTTCGAGGCAATGTCATTATACACAAAAAAACATCACTTAAAGTGGCTAGAACTTTACTAAAATAACAACATTGAAAATAAAAATAAAATGATTATTTTCTCATCCAACAATCACTTTTTATTACTTCCAAGAAATAGACCGAAAAACATGATCTACACAACCGCGTGTGATCTGATGGTCCACTACCGCCCCCTGACGACATAAAAGCGCACTGCAGGTGCAACAACTTGTTCAAAGCTCCCAAAACGCGCCGCCAAGCACGCCCGCGCGCACGAAGCGTTGATGACAGTCAGTAGCAATTCAAGTATCGTTACATTGCTCTCAGTTCCCACCAACAGAAGTGAAAGGCGTATTAAATGTATAAAATGTAAACAAATGTTCCATAATATTCCTTGAAGGAAACCAAAGGGGATGTGGGGTAGGTGGGGGGGGGGCTGCCTGCCTGTGCCTAGTGCAATCGTGGGCTGAATACCAAGCAGAAAGGGCGAGAAAAAGAAGCACAAAGTTTGTACAGACAGACAGAAAGCCATAAGGAAGATAGATAGATAGATAGATAGATAGATAGATAGATAGATAGATAGATAGATAGATAGATAGATAGATAGATAGATAGATAGATAGATAGATAGATAGATAGATAGATAGATAGATAGATAGATAGATAGATAGATAGATAGATAGATAGATAGATAGATAGATAGATAGATAGATAGATAGATAGATCCAATCCCCCCCCCCCCATTTTGTTGCAATAAAAGTCCCTATTTTGCGGTCACGTGACACGCTTCACGCAAGGGGAAAGCATTACAGGACCCCCACTACCATCAAGGTGCTCCCGACCCCACGCAGCAAACAACCCAAACGTGGCGACATAAGACAATCTGACAATGGAAAATCAATGACAGAAATTTGAAGAATGAATGACAAATGCCAGCCGGCAAATATCATCATCATCATAAAAATGATGGGGATGGTGTCACTACTTCACCTGGGAAAAACTGCGCGCCAGTAAGTCCCACGGGCGCCAAGTAGAAGAAAAGTACGCGCCAAATCAGCACGTGTTTCCCCGCGTCCATCTCTTCTTCTGCTTCAATTTTTTTTTTTTGTTATCCTTTCGTTCGTATAACTTGTTTCACATGCTCGCGCCTCCTCGCTATTGCACTGCCCACACCCCCCCAAAAAAAATAACAACAACAAAGAAAAAAGTCAGGAGAAAATCCAAATGATGGACTTCAGTGTCACATTTGCGCCAAGCGAGAAAGTTGCGCGGATGTCGGCGTGGGTACGCGAACTGACTTGCCGGTGGACTGTGTGACTGTCAGACTGACTGCTGCTGGAGGAGGAGGCTCGCGCACCTCCGCTGACAGGCGCGCTCGCGCCCGCGTCGGCAGGTCGCGCGCAGAAGATCAGCAGGGAGGTTCGGGTTCGCTCGGTTTCAAAATAAGAGCATGATTTAAAACAGGGTTGGGATGAGGAATGATTGAAGGAATGAAGAGAGGGAGGAAGGAAGGATGTAAGGGAACAAGGAAAGCAGGAAGGAATGAAAGATAGGACAGAAGGGTGGAAAGAAAGGAGAGAAGGGAGTAAGGACACAAGGTAGGAAGGGAAGGAGATAGTGAGGGACGGATAAAGCAAGGAAGAATGGAAGGAATTAGGGGAAAAGGAAAGAAGGAACAAAAGAATAGAAGGATTGCAGGGAGAAAGTTAGAAAATAGAAGAGAGGAAGGAAGTAAACAAGGAAGAAAGGAAGTATTGAACGGAAGAAATAAGGAAGCATTTTTAAGGAAGCAAGGAAACGACAAAGAACAAAAAAGGAAATGATTTGTAATCCAAAACTGAATGTCAACATAATTTTCATTTGCGCAAGTGAACAATGTCACATTTTCACAAGGAAGTTGCCTTTTTGCGCCTGACTGGCACGCAAATTGCAACTTATTTCTTTTCTCTCTCGTTTACTTGAAGACAAATGTCATTGGGAGCATTTGAAACGTCCAGCATTTCTTTTTCGTGTTTTGGTGTTTTTCCGCTTTTACAAACGAGGCGCGCCAACGACTTTTGTTTTGGAAACGGCGCACGTCCGGTTTTCCGTTCAAGCGCGTGCTGCTTACCGCCAGCCTGACGAGCTCTACCCCAGGTCCTAACGCCGGCACGCTCCGCAAGCAGCCTCACGTGACGTCAATTCACGTTCAAAAAAAATGTTAACCGTCATATATTTTTTTCATTGCGGTTGTTTGGTTGCAGTGAGTAGACTCTTGCCATCTTGTTGCTGCTGATTTGTCAGTAAGTGGAAGTACGACAGACTAAAGTCGACTTCTGTGTGTGGCCTCGAAACCCTCATTTCTCAGCCTAAACTCATTTGAAACCACATTACTTGTTTGCAACCTTAACCGGCACTTGAAAACTTGAAACCCTTCCTTTCAAAAGCTCAAACTAGGCTTGAAACTCTAAATCTTGACCCTGACTTTAGGGAAAACCTACTTGCAAAGCCCATGCTGCTTAATTGATTTGAAATCCGAACCTGAAACCTCAAATGTTGGCCACCCTCATTTGATGGCGGCACCCTGGCAGGCCTAACTGAAAGGCAAATTGGTGGATGGAAATGTGTGGGGGTGGGGGTGGGGGGGGCGCCCCACGACAAAGTTTTCCACATGTGACCTTTCTTCTTGGTTGGTCGCTTCTCCGCTCGCCTGACAGCTGATGAATATTTCACTCGATTAAGGGCTGACCAATCGATAGCTCGTTTGCATCGCCAACGCCTTTGTCACCGCCAAAGCGTCACTTTGGATTTTCTGCGATTTCACTATTGATTGATTACTCATCAATTATGCACATGAGAGGAAGAGGGGGGGGGAATTACCGAGGGTTGCAGGAAGGAAACAAAAAAGGAAGAAAGTCAACAAGGCCAGAAAGAAGAAAGGAAAAAAGTAAACAGAATAAAAAATGGAAAGATAGAAGGTGGAAAAGGAAAGGAGTGAAGAATGAAGGGAAGAACAAATGAAGGACAAACGGGCATCAGTAATTTCATTTGAACGCGGGGTTAAAACCCCACTTGTTGAAGCTTGAAAGCCGAACGAAAAACAAAAAGATGCCCGTCTGTGACGTCACTGGGATAGTTTTGGGTTCCCCATAGCAACCCGTTTTGTCCCCGGCAAACGACGCCCTTGTCCTTGACGTCCTCGCTCGCGCGTCTTTCCGCGGCGTCCCGTCCACGCACTCAAGGTACGCAATCAGTACTCAGCAGGCGCAAGAGTCGACTTTGCTTTTGTCCCGACGGACCGGCGCCGCCGCTCACGTGCCGACGTCACGTGACGGATGGCGTTGAAAACACGTCGGCCGGGACAGCTCAAAAATATGGTGACGTCACAACACGGGACACAGATTCAAAAATCGGCCTGAAGGAGGCCGGAGTTGTTGGCTTTGTGTGTGTGTGTGTGTGTGTGTGTGTGCGCATCAACTCTACTCTTAATGCATTTCAGTGTCTAGGTCTCTCATAGGTGTGTGTGTGTGTGTGTGTGGGTCCAGAAACTATTCTCTTTGTTGATGTTTGGGTGTGCGTGTCCGTGGGGGCGCCCAAGGGCAAACCCGAATCCTTCATAGATCCTTTGATGTAGATATGAAACGCTCATGTTGGATTTATTCTCGGCAGCCACACACACACACACACACAACAAATATCAACACGACACGTGCGCACACACACGTTTCAAAGTCACTTCCATTAGTGAGGACATACTTAATGACACAAACGTCCTGTCGACACCTTACAAGCGCGCCTGCAAACACACACGCAAGCGTACATCGAGACAACAGGTCAACGGGTTAGATGGATGACGTCATGAGAGCGTGTTTACGATTGCAAGACATTCGACGAGCAGCGGCATACTAATTTTTATTATCGTGCGTTTTTTTAGATTTTCACAACACACACACTAATGCGCACTCAATGTTCTAATGCAGGCATGTCCAAAGTCCGGCCCGCGGGCCAAATCCGGCCCGCGGTCGAATTTCATCCGGCCCTCGGCCCCCGTCATAAAATCAGTGCCGTCTGGCCCGCAGGTTGGGCGCAATGGAACACGTGTTGCATTGACTGAGGTCTCGTAGACTGGGGAGTGATGTTTCATAGAGTTCCCTCTAGTGGCTAAATGAGTAATAGCATTCACTAAATGAGTAATAGCATTTAGACACTAGAGGGCATCACTGACGAGTTAACAAGACATCACTCCGTGTTTATATGGACTGATATAATAATAATAATACATTTTATTTATATGTCATATTTCAAATGATCCTTGCAGTTGTGGATATGTGTATTGCTTGTTCATTTATTTTTAAAATAAAAATGGAAATGTGAAACAGACTGGCTTACTAAAATTTGTTGAACAATATTGTTGTTCAATGTAAAGAATGTCAGCCAAGGTCGGCCCCCCGACATTTTACCACATAAAATCTGGCCCCCTTGGCAAAAAGTTTGGACACCCCTGTTCTAATGGGACCATCACCATGTGAATGCCACAATTTTCAAAATGAAAGCACGTCTTTTGATGAGCTTTCATTTTGAAAATCCGCCACCCACGGCTTTTCTAACGAGGCCCAAATGTTCGCATCCATCCATCACACCCAATTATTGGCCCGTCTGTCTCCTCACCTGCGCATCCATCTATCTATTCACATACTGATCTATCTACGCATATATTTTTTTCATCGAGCTAGCCGTCTCTCTACCCCGATTGTTTTGTGTCGACCGACCAATCCATCTTCCGTCTCCTCATCCATCGACCCATTTTTTTTTCTTCTTGCGTGTCTTTTATGGGAAAGAAGTGTCATGCGTTATCAGCCGCCCGCCGTGCCTCAGCTGCGAAGATGTTGGACACCAAATCGGATCAAAATGCACTTTGGTCCTCATCTGTGCCACTTTGGAAACATGGCTAATGGACCGCGGACGCGCCTGAGTGCGCGCATCCTCTTTTACGAGGAGACTTTTTTTTCAAGGACTTGTCAGGCCATGCCCCCTTTTGAGATGACATGCGTGCTTTCATTCGAAGACTTTCCAAGACACAGTATGTCCTCTCTTCCAAGGTCCAGTCCTTTTTTTTGAGACACTTTGAAGGTCGATAATTGTGATGTTTTCTCGCCTCTTTTGTTTGCGTGGTCGCAGGCTGGGGGCAACTCTGCCATCATCGGCCGCTCCATGTCGCCACTTTAAGTGATTCCCAATGATGGGGTTTCGTGATGGGACATCACTTTAAAGTGTTGTTTTTGGAGATCCAAACCGATGACGAGTCGCATGCTACCTCACCGTGGCGCAAGCAACTCAATGAGAGGCCACTGACACCGCTGACCACGGGCACACGGGTCAATCAACGTAAATCGCTGTCCACTCGGGATCAAAGGCAAACATCACAGGCAGGCTGCTGGCGACCGAGCGTTTTCGCACGGCCAGCTGGCGGCGGCGTCTCGTTGACCCGGCCGAAGATGTCAATCCCATTAGCTGCTTAATCTCCGCGGCCATCCTCAAAAGGGCGGCGGCGCGTGGTTGCCACAGGAACGCCTTTCAAACCCGACACTATTCTTGGTTTTTTTTTCACCCATTGTGCTCTTCAGCGCCATCTGCTGGATCAGAAATGCCCAGAAAACATTTCCAATGTCTTGCGTCCCTTGGATGGTGAATTTGTGGATGCACCGCAGCAAAGAGAAATCAGGCAGTATTTGACGCTCACTCAAAAAGGCGAATGATTGCCTTTATTTGTCACATGATAGCGGCAAAGCATGACTTTTGTCCAAATGAAGCTGCTCAGTCAGGTTAAGTTCCTTGGAACATAGATTGCCACAAGGTCGCGATGAAGCACTGCTTTGCTCAAAATTCTGACATTTTTGTACATATCTGTGCTTGTTTTTTTTTTTGTACTTTTTAATTTTATTTTCGGTAGAATAAAAATCTCGATTTTTTAAAATCTGGTTTAAAAACTAAATTAATACGTAAATGTATATCCAAAATATTTAAAAACATGCACAGACAAAAACTGAACCACAATATATTGATGCATATTACTGGTGTGCATTAAATATTTTACCACAGTTACATGACTGACAGTAAATATGCCAAAACGATGCCACTGAAGGTGAGTGGACATTCTTTCACTTTGGTTTGGCACCTCTACAGTGACAGCTGTTGTTGTTGTTGTCATTATTAAAATAGTCATTTTTAAAATGTTATTATTATTGTTAATGGGATAGTTCGCTGCCATTTTCAAAGTGAGCTAAATATTGGCAGTGTTCCCCCTTGATTGCTGTTTTGTTGGTAGCTTTTGATTCCTTCTCTGTTGAATTATTCATGAAGCCTTTTCTCGACATCACAGAGTGATAAAAATCCACATTTGCCTCATTCATTTTGCATGAAATTTAGACTCGCCCACTTTCTCAAATGTTTACCTTTTGCTTGCCAGTAATGTTAGAGTTTCAAAGATTTGAAAAGGAAAGGGGGTTTGTTTGATTTTCAGCTAAGCTACTGCTGTGGCAATTCAAAGTTATATTCCTACCTGGACAGGGAACCACTTCTGAGCAAATTCAAAAGTAACTGTTCTAACAATAATAGTAACTTAACTTCTAACAAAGACGGAGAATGTTTAAAACTCACTCCAATTCGGATCCTCCATTTTGTCATTTTCGTCGATGCACGTCCTACATCTTCTTCGCGCTCATTTGCCGTCTTCGTCTTTACCTTCTCGGTGAATTGGGGCCACCAAGTGGACAGAGAGAGTGTGGCCTTCCCCTTACCACGCCAGGTTTCTTTTAAGGGGGGGGGGGGGGGGGGGGGATTCAGCCACCGTAGCTCGTATTTGGACTTTGTAATACGATATTTGCTAACTGTGTCGATCATGTGTAGCACACCGAAACAATTCTCATGAAGACATTCCCAAAAGACACAAGAAGGGAGCCATTTTTGTTTTTAAAAGCCAATTTAGGCTCGTTTTGAAATTGTTTCATTTTCTCAGCGAAATTATTTGCAAATAATCATGTAATATTCAAAGTTTCAGTTCCGAAAGCCTGTTTGACTTTGCAATCGGCTTTGAAATCGGTATCAAGAGCTCATGAAGCCACGCCAGAAGACACGTGACGTCGGCCATTTTGGCACAAAGTGCCCAATTCAGCTCAGTTTTAGCCCCCAGTGCCAATTACTCGGAGCAACAACTCAATTATGAGAAGACCCACAAAAAAAGTCTCAAGACCTTCGATCCATAAGGATGCATGAAGGCAACCATTTTGGTTTAAAGTCGCCATTTTAGGCCCTCTTGACATAGATTAGCTTGTGTTATTTTTGTTATTTTGACTTCAAAATGGCACCGCGAGAGTGGCTGCCTTTCCAGCAGCTCCTATATTTTGTTGTTCTACTTCTTACTTTCGTAACTTTGCTGCTGTGAATTGGGAATTTCTCCATTGTGAGACTAATAAAGGTTTTTCTTCTTCTTCTTAGTCTTCTTCAACCCAAACGTGTTTGACTTGACAACATGAAATTTGGTGGACCTCCCTATCATGATTAGAATCTCAAAAGTCTCAAGAAGCCATGCCCAAAGACACAGGAATTGAACCATTTTGGTTCAAAGCGGCCAGTACTGATGTTATTAATTAAATAAAATGTATTATTATTATTATTAGCCGCTTAATAGCGTTTAGCATGTTTCACATTTGACTACCCAAAAGCAAGTTATGTGGTTGTTTTAAATAAACGAGCTGCATTTGTCTTTGTTTTGCGTTGAGAGTAAACATTAATTTGATGCCCTTTTTAGCAAAAAAAAAAACTGCTACTTGTTGAGTGAGCCCATTGCCACCAAAGAGTGATCACATCTCCACTTTTTTGCCTGCCAGTCAGAGCAGGGCTCATTACGCAAAACTCGTATGCAGAGTCACCGCTGAACTTTGTTAACAGGAGTAGCTTCATTGATGGCGATGACGACGATGCATCTCAGCACCCTCCTGGATTGGTCTGGGCGGGCCTAACAAAGATGAGGGTTCAAGTCCACGTCTCTCCCGCCCCATTAAACGCGCACCCGTGTCCTGGCATGGCCCCTGCAATCTCGTTAGCTCTGAGACAAGATTATGGCAGCAAACGCTGGTCCGCCTGCAAGTGGATGGCGTTCTCCACATGGGATGGACACTTGATTAGGTACATAGCATTCACAAAATATCGACGGTCATATTTGATTGGTGCTGTCAATCACTCGAGGATTGCATCATCCTACCAGTGGTTTCTGATATTCCGACTGAAAGCTTTTGAAGGTGGTTGGTGGTGGTAATATAATTCACAGACGATGATGATGATGATGGTGGTGGTGTCATCTTCCTCGGAGGGCCTCTTGAGGATGATTGGCAGGTGCGAAAGAGGCGGGAAATCCTCACACTGGATAATCCTCGCCACTAAATCTAATCCCCACTATACACACACAGTGGAGTGAGCACATGCACGTGCGTCTGAGTGGATGTGGCTGCCGGCGAAAGATAACAGGGAAATTATGAATTATGAATGATTTTTTTTTTTTACCCCTAAAAACACAAACATACAAAACAAACATTTGAGTTTGTTATATTTCCTATTTTTACGTAAGTAGGTTGAAAAAAGTAATTTAATGCACAGTATTTGTCATTAACATTTGCGTGTATTACTTATGATTGATTTATTTTTAACATATTATGTCATTGTTATTTTTAACCGTCACTTTTCAAATGTTATTCAATGAAGACACCCTGAACTTTTCCGTCATTTATTCCGTCCAGTGGTCAACGTGAAATGGCGTCATCTAGTGGAAGACACTTGCCAACGCATGTTTTACTTTGCAGCGCGTGTACACCCGCGCACACGCACACACCAATTTTAGTGTATCAATCGAAGTAGTACTTCTGCACAAAGATGGAGCTGATGCCTAAGAAGACAGGAGAGAAATTGTAGATGAGGGCTTGCTCCTCCTCTGCGGGGCTCGAAAACTTATGCTGGTTCTTCATCGCTGAAAAAGAGAAGACGACGATGGTGAAGGAAGCCAGAAAGGAAAAAAAAAAAAAACAGAAGGCGGCAAGGGAGGACAGTTAACTAAGTAAGTAAGGAATACAGGAGTGATTTTTTTTGTTTCCATTTGATTTTGCTAATCTTAAATGTAATGGATGTGCTGTAATTTAATTAGGCATGCATGAGGTACACAATGACTGACTGATTGATTGATTGATTGATTGATTGATTGATTGATTGATTGATTGATTGATTGATTGATTGATTGATTGATTGATTGAATTATAAAACAGGTTGTATTGATCACGACCCATTCCGTAGTTTCAGGTGTGAAAAGAAAGATGAGCTTGTTTGTGAGGGCAAAGGGCAATTGGGTACGATGACATCACAGAAGAATCTGCCGTTCGGGCAACGGACACAACATCATGCAAAGCGAGTAGACGATCGGCCCAGAAGCCGCTGCAGACTCGGATTTGAAACTTGCTTTTGAACTCGGCATGGGCCGATAATCGATTTTTGGAACTTTGGCCAAGCCTCAGATTAGTTTGGAATCGCTATGTTGTTTAATAAACAAAGGAAGGCAAAGTGGAAATCTGCTAAGAGAAAAAGGTCATCCTTGCTTGTAGCCAACAACAGAAGGCGGGTGGGGACGGTATAGCTCGGCGTTGCATTCACCTTCTGAGACAAAGAAACTGGCCGTGTAGAGGGACACTCGGACAGCCTGGGTGGTGTGGACCATTCCGGGCTTGTCCACCCACTCAAATGGGGATTTCTCGGGGTGCCACTGCACAGCGTAAAATGGGTAATGATGGGCTGAGAACGCAAACACAAACGGATCAAACCCTTTTATCTGGCCCCGAATTCGACAATGGGGGGTGTGGGGGGGGCAGAACCTTCCATGGTAGAGATGAAGTCCGTCGTGCCGTCTGTGTTGGTGGACAGAACCTTGTAGAACCTCTTCAGCTTGTTATTACGGCTGAAGTTCTGACGGGTCAGTACGCGAGCAGCCAGTGACGAGACAGTATTTAGAAAACACGCACGGACGGGAGTAATACGTGCCGACCAAAGTACCTGAAGCGAGAGACTCCAGCTGTGGAAGTTGGGGGTGATGTTGTCCTCGGACAGAGACTGCATCACGTCGTTGGGGAAGTTACGGAACAAACGGCTGGACGAGGAGTCTGGACGGAGGGGAAAAGAAAAGACTCGAGTCGCTTGGCAAGTAAGTTGCTACGTTTTAGCTAGCTAGGTAGGAAGCTAAGTGGGTAGGAAGGCAGGTGGGAAGGCAAGCGATACATTCATTTGTATTACAAGAAACAAATGTCAGACTAATGAAACATTCATCATTCAGTTTTACAGGAAAAAGGAAATGAATCACCATTTCATATGCGAGACAGTTTATCGAGCTACTTCAATCACCGTTGTAAACGTTTTCAATGATTCGACTTGCATCCTCGCAAGGGTTCACCACAACAACTTCGCAAAGTTCATTCATTCATTCATTTTCCGTACCGCTTGATCCTCACTAAGGTCGCGGGGGGGTGCTGGAGCCCATCCCAGCCATCTCCGGGCAGTAGGCGGGGGACACCTTGAATCGGTTGCCAGCCAATCGCAGGGCACACATGTTTTTGGAACATGGGAGGAAACCGGAGCACCCGGAGAAAACCCACGCAGGCCCGGGGAGAACATGCAAACTCCACACAGGGAGGCCGGAGCTGGAATCGAACCCGGTACCTCTGCACTGTGAAGCCCACGTGCTAACCACTGGACTACCGGGCCGCCCCTTGACAAATTCGAATGATTAAATAAATAAATAAATAAATAAATAAATAAATAAATAAATAAATAAATAAAAGTGACAGAATGCTGGAGTAGGCGGGGGACACCCTGAATCAGTTGCCAGCCAATCGCAGGGCACACAGAGACGAACAACCATCCACGCTCACACTCACACCTAGGGGCAATTTAGAGCGTCCAATAAGCCTGCAATGCATGTTTTTGGACTGTGGGAGGAAACCGGAGCACCCGGAGAAAACCCACGCAGGCCCGGGGAGAACATGCAAACTCCACACAGGGAGGCCGGAGCTGGAATCGAACCCGGTACCTCTGCACTGTGAAGCCCACGTGCTAACCACTGGACTACCGGGCCGCCTTCGCAAAGTTATGCCAAACAAATGTGATGTGAACGTAAATAAATGTTTTTCCCCTGAATGCCAAATAATATTATATGGACACATGACGTGTATCCCCATTACCTCTCTTTTTTTTTTTTTTTTTTAACTGGTGCAGAAAACAACATTCAATATTAGCGGCCATTTTTTTTTCTTAGATATTCCCCTCAAGAACTTGCAAGACAGGTATAACACACGGAAAAATGATGCAAGCGCGCCCGACGCGGTAGTCTTGCGCAAGACCTCACCCGCTGTGAAGTTGAGCGGCAGAGCGATGTTCCTGGTGTCCGTGACGGTCAGCAAGTTCCTGTCGGCCGTCAAAAATGTCAGCTGCTGGAAACCCTGACAGGTACCCCATATAGGGAAGTAGTCACCAGCGTTGTTGGCCTGCAGAGGGCGCAAGGGACGTTTGTGCAATACATTAACTCAGGCATGTCCAAAGTCCGGCCCGGGGGCCAAATCCGGCCCGCGGTCGAATTTCATCCGGCCCTCGGCCCCTGTCATAAAATCAGTGCCGTCTGGCCCGCAGGTTGGGCGCAATGGAACACGTGTTGCATTGACTGAGGTCTCGTAGACTGGTGAGTGATGTTTCATAGAGTACTGCTTCCCTCTAGTGGCTAAATGAGTAATAGCATTCACTAAATGAGTAATAGCATTTAGACACTAGAGGGCAGTAGCACTCTCCGAGACATCACTCCGTGTTTATATTGACTGATATGTCATATTTCAAATTCCTGTTTCAAATGAACCAAAAGAAATTCTTAAGATTGTTGAAATTAAAATAAAAATGGAAATGTGAAACAGACTGGCTTACTAAAATTTGTTGAACAATATTGTTGTTCAATGTAAAGAATGTCAGCCAAGGTCGGCCCCCCGACATTTTGCCACATAAAATCTGGCCCCCTTGGCAAAAAGTTTGGACACCACTGCATTAACTGATTGGAAAGTTTCATTTGGTCTTCAAACGACATGGCTTGTAACAGGTAGGAACTCGAAGGAAATTGGATCAAAGTCGGTAGTGTCGCTCGGAAGCTACCTTGAGAGCGAGGCGGTAGAAGATCTTGGCCGCTCGCGTGGACAGCGACGTCTCGATGTCCGCATTTCCGCCCGGTAACAGCAACCTGGACAAAACAACAAGAAAATATACCGTCATGTTCTCAACACCAAAGAAAACGACCAAGAAGCAACTTGCTCAGCTCACCCGTTAATTGTGGAGAATATCCGGACGTATTCCTCTTCGGTACGATTGATCCTGGCCACAAACGTAAAAATGAAGGTGATATTAGGAAGAGGCATGTCATGATTAGTTACTACCATCCGTTACGACACTGCAACAATTGATGACTCGTCACAAGCCCTTCAATGGGATGTTCATTTTGATGTTAGCATTAAGCTAACGGGGGCATTCTTAAGGGAAAAAAAAAACTAAACAAACTGGTGTTTGCGTGTTTGAAATTAAAGGTGTGACGTTTGAGTGTCAACTTGTACAGGGAGTGCCATTAAATAGCTTCACGCCTGAAGCTATTTAATGGCATGGAAAATTTGTGCTTCCTGCTTGACGTTTGCGAGCCGAGCTGACTGCCACCACACTGCGCTTGCACCTCAAGTTGGAGCACTCAAGTGAAATGAACGAACTCGCCGATCGACTCGAGTCAGGCCGCTCGTATTCGAAGGGCACGGCCGCACCTGCTTTGAAGTGAATCGGTTGCGCCTTGAGAAGAAGTCGGGCCGAGCACCAGACGAGAAAAACAGTTGTCACAACATTTCCTGAACGCTTCATCAACGGCTTTCTTCTTTTTGGATGTCCTCAGCTAAGACGGGAAAACCCTCACCTCCAAGCCGCAAAGCATCGGCGCTAACCACCATGCCAACGTGCAGCCCCCCCCCCCCCCCCCCACATACCTGATGGGAACCACGCGTGCGCCGGCGCTCTCCAAATATTTCACGTAGCAGGCGGCGATGTAGGAGGATCCCGTGGCAAAGGGGTCATCCGGCTGGATTTCTTGCGTCAGCACACCTGCGAGCACCAAGCGAGTCGCAAAGGAGAAACACGCTTTGGCCAGCTGCTGATGACAAACATGTAATCGTGTAATCATGAAGCAGTGGCGCAGCTAACGTGGTCGTCTTGGCCACTTCTGGCAAACTTGAGAAAAACGAAGTATGCAACCATGGTTTCAATCCACTATAGGCTGAGTACTAGTTTACCCTCGACGTGCACTTTATAATGTTATATTGCTCTGTTTTGATTTCATTAGAAAAGCTGTTAAAGCAGCTGTTGTGTGACAAAAAAAATTTTTTTCACTGTTGTTGATGGACAGTAATATTGCCTGAGAGATTATGTGTGAACAACTGCTCCAAGTGAAAAATGTTCATGTCAAATTGAAATTGTTATTTCACTGAATATTTGCATTTGTCACATAGAAAACCGATTCATGATTCCAAGTTGATGAAAGCATTAAAATGGGGAAAAATAGAACAAAAAATGTCAAAGGAAATTCAGAAACGATTAAAAAAAATGTGTGAGTAATCACGATTATTTTTTTTTAGTTAATTTGAGTTAATTATGACAGTTGCATTTTTAATTACATTAAATATTTTAATCGTTTGGCAGCTCTATTATTTTTTTCACATGGATTTTTTTTAGACCCCTTTGATACAGCAACTTACTTGTTTGAAGTGCATATTTAAAGAGCTCCAACAGAATTTGTCTCAAAACAACATTTCAATTCTCAGAGTCAACATCAATCAAAATCAACATCAATCTAAATGTGAGTCTATTATTTTACACGAAGGGGTCACTGATGGTGTAGTGGTACACTCGCTTGACTTGTGTGCGGGCAGCGTGGGATCGGTTCCCAGTGTGGATGTGGGTGTGAATGGGTGTTTGTCTCTATGTGCCCTGTGATTGACTGGCGACCAGTTCAGGGTGTCGTCTGCCTTCTGCCCTAAGTCAGCTGGCGCTATTCAGGATAAGCGGTGTTGAAAATGGATTGATTGATGGATGGATGATTTGACCTGAACATTTAGGAGCAAGGTCGTTGTGAATCTTCAACATACTCAAATTGCACTGAAATTTTGGAAAGGAATAAAAACACAAAGATTTAACTCAAAAGACATTTACTGTTGAATATGTTCCAACTGAGCAATCGCGCTGCTTCAAAAGCTTCAAATTCAAATTTTGTATGCATTTCATGTCCTCAAAAATGCTTGTATCGTTTGTGTGTGTATGTACAAGAAATAATGAAGACCCCTACGAAATGATCAATTTCTCAGATGTTGCTATTTAGGCTGCAGGTTTTGTCGTAAGATCCTTTCAAGAACGTCATCGAAGCGTTCCATTTGATTGACTTATCAGACAAATTCAAGATTTAGCAAACCCCCTATTAGCACACCGACGGCAAGCAAAAGTGAAACGTCGTCACCCGGGCAACGCACTGAATCTCGCTAGTCACGGTGACCTTCCAGAACATTCCTTGCATGTGCACGCCACGAACGGACCCCCGGTCGGGACTCACCGATGATGGGCCGCTGGTTGGGCAGCGCGTTGGCCGCCGCGCACAGCAACGCGGCCGCGACCAGCAAAGCCGCAATTTCCGCCCCGGTCGAAACGCTCATCCTGACGTGGGGCCCGCAGCAAGCCAGATGGAGAACGCAGAGGTGGACGATGTGTTCCGAGAGACTTACTCGCCTACGCGCACGCACTAGCAACTGTGGAGCAATGCACACGCGGGTCTCATTTCGGAATACTAGCCCCGCCTACCCAAAAGCTACCGGAAACGTCATTGGGTACGCCGGTCTGCTCGATGCTTGTGATGTTGGGACAGCATCATTCCATCGTGCCTCCATCCATTTTCAATACAGTACAGCTCGTCCTGGAGCGTATAGGATGGGGGGTGAGGGGGGGTGGGTTCGGTGGAGTGGGAACGGGGGCTGGAGCCTACTCCAGCTGAATACGGGCGAAAAGGCGGACTGCAGTCAGTTACAGGGCACATTTATAAGCATCATTTTATTTACAATTTTTTTTGTTTGTTAAATGTAATGTTTTTTTAAAATCTACATTGAACTTTTTGATACTTAACCTTGTCATAATAACCTCAATGAAAACATCTAGACTGTTGTTTAATTAATGTGGCACATGTAACGGTAATCTTCATATTCGTAACCCGACACTCTTCCGTACTCTAAGAAACGCCTGCCATTGCCTCTAGTCTCGGTAACTCCTGTCTTGTTTTAATTTTTATGGTCACGTTGATTCGCTTATTTGCCATTTAAATGGTGTTTTCATTTTACACTTGGTCTCGCACTGCAGGTCAGAGTACACTGGAAAAATTACGCCCTCTGCTGGCAGGTAGTATTATTGCAGTTAAGTTGAAGCTATTCAAGAGTTCGGGCACCGCGGATCCTTTTTTTTTAATGGAAATTAATTTCGTTCATGACATCAGCTCCAGTATTGTCAACAGAGCACAAGAAGCAAAGATTCAGTAACACCGCAATCTCAAAATAGAGTACTCCAAGGAAAAAGGTCTCGCGTGATTTTGATATGAAAACCAGACACATGCAGATAGGCGGCCATTTTACACATGCGAAGGGGTTACAGGTAAACACCGTCTTCAAAAAACAAGCATTCGCTTTGGAAAATACTCCTGCTGTCTGGTCTTCCTTGATTTGCTCCATGACACGCACTACGCACACATTTTTGGCTGTTAAAGACCTGATTATCCAACATGCAATATGTCAAATTGGAAATATTTGTAGGAACACAAGCGTCACGCAATTCAAAAGACAAATATAACTTCTCTCAACTCTGGTGCTTGCCATCGATCTTAAAGAACTCCCGCCACATGTACAACAAAGTCATGTTTAATCGAGAACAAGGGAGAGGAACGAACATGTACACTTATTTACAGGTTGACTGTTTTGATTCTTCTCAGTACTGCTGCACGATGAGTTTCTTCTTGCCGTCGTAAGTGAACCTGTTGGTGCGGAACGGCTCGCTGTCGTAGAACGAAGACAGGCTGTGGATGTTGATCTGACGAGCCTGTAACGCAAGTTGGCCAACGTTAGCTAATCAGGCACACTTAAGAGCGGCGGGGAGTCAACCTTTCGATTTTGAGGGTGCTCTTTTTTTTCTCGTCTCTCATTGCTAACAACGTTTTTTTTCCTCTGAGCAATCAGCATGGGACTTATTTAGTTGATGTCGGCTCAGTACCCAACATTTTAAGGGGGAACATGACAATGTTTCAGCACTAACCAGCTGTTGACGTTCGCAATTAGCATTCAACCACAAACGTTAGCATTTAGCGTTCGCAATTAGCATTCAACCACAAACGTTAGCATTTAGCGTTCGCAATTAGCATTGTTAAGGAATTATTCCGCTAGAAGTAGTAGTAGAACATTGTTGATGAATTTCATCTTGCTATGAAAACTATTGACACTAGTCTCTCTCCTGAACATCTGCTGAAGTTGTTACAACAAAGAGTGTAGGGTGAAGTTGGGGCCCTAATTCCCCTTGGTTGATTAACAGCCACCTGGCTATCTTCTTTCCGCCTCCCACATCGTAAAAGTCCCTGAAGGCTGTCAAGTGCCTTCGAGGAGTAAACCTAGTCTCAAGGTTTGTGAACCAGCAGATATGGTCTGCACTTTGTCAAAATGCCAACATTGAACTTTGCTTGACTTTCTTTGTTTCAAATTTTTACATAAGGGGAAGGACTGCCCACCCCTAATTAACATAATTCACATACTATGCCTATATGTACGTGTGACTGAAGTTGCTCGGGGCTTCCTGATGAAATCTGAGACTCACAGGAGCCCGAATCGATTCGTGTTGCGTTGTGATAAACTGAAGAAAAGACAATGTGGTGTTGGGTCTTCTTCCACCTTATAGAGAGATAAAAGAATCTGTAACCAAGGAAGGGCCAAGAGCAAATTGACAGCTCCCATTCCTCAACAGCATTCAACTACAAACGTTAGCATTTAGCGTTCGCAATTAGCATTCAACCACAAACGTTAGCATTTAGCGTTCACAATTAGAATTCAACCACAAACGTTAGCATTTAGCGTTCGCAATTAGCATTCAACCACAAACGTTAGCATTTAGCGTTCGCAATTAGCATTCAACCACAAACGTTAGCATCTAGCGTTCGCAATTAGCATTCAACCACAAACGTTAGCATTTAGCGTTCGCAATTAGCATTCAACTACAAACGTTAGCATTTAGCGTTCGCAATTAGCATTCAACTACAAACGTTAGCATTTAGCGTTCGCAATTAGCATTCAACCACAAACGTTAGCATTTAGCGTTCGCAATTAGCATTCAACCACAAACGTTAGCATTTAGCCGTAACATTTAACTACCGACTCAAGTATTTCGGCTATCAGCTAAAACCAGCAATTGGCTGCGGACGCAAGCATTTGGCAGCGGTTAGCTTACGAGCGCCGTTACCTTGTCATGCAGATCCTTCTCGGGTATCTCAATGGTGTCGTCGCGCGCTCCATACCGGCTCCTCTGGTAGGAAACGCGCTCAGCCGCCAGCTGCTTGAGGATGAACAGCAGCAGCTCGTTGTTGTCTTTGCGGTACGCCAGGTAGCGAGAGAACGTCTGCGTAGAAGAACGAGTCCGATACAGAAATATCAGCCTATTGAGGATTTTTTTTTTTAAATGTCGATTTCCTAGCTAGCGGTGGCATGGCATACCTTGCGCATGCTGCGCATGACGCTGAACTTTTGCGTGTCGATGAAGCTTTCGAGCATGATGCGGACTGCCATGTTGACGTCGTCCTCCATCACGTAGTCGCGCAAGTGCATCTTGGCGTGCGCCTCCGCCATGCGGATCATCGACTCGATGTGGCGCACCGTGATGGGGATGCTGCCCGTCGCCTGCGAGATGCCACGGGTGCGATTGCGCATAAGCACCGTAGCATACGAACGTGCGTATCGCCACCTGAGCGCGCGTGTCATTTCTGACATATATGAATTTGTAAACCGTGTTTTTCTGAGTGTTTGTGTCAAGCGCGTGTCTCACCATGGACTCTTTGCGCAGGTCGCTGTAGATCCGCGCCACCTTGTCCTGGTCCATCTGGTTGAGTTTGGGATGAACCTGCAAACAAACGTAGGCGTGGCTGTCAATCAGCCGGATCTGGGACCGACACGCGACTGACAGCCCGAGGCTCCGCCCACCCTGTCCTTGGCGTAGATGATGTACTTCCTGAGGAGCTCCTGAGGGATGGGCGCCGCGTTGGAAGAGTTGGGCAACAGCACCTCCTCCAAGGCCACGCCCCCTTCCTTGTTGCTGGGGTGGTGCTTGACGTGGGAGCCGACCACGAAGCGAGCCAGCATCTCGTCCTGTGCAAGCAGCAGGATTACAGCGGATGGAAAAGAACTACAGACCGAAAAGTCAAAGAGCACCTTCGTTGAAATGAAGAAATTCATTCATTCATTTTCCGAGCCGCTTGATCCTCACTAGGGTCGCGGGGGGTGCTGGAGCCTATCCCAGCTGTCTCCGGGCAGCAGGCGGGGGACACCCTGAATCGGTTGCCAGCCAATCGCAGGGCACACAGAAACGAACAACCATTCGCACTCACACTCACACCTAGGGACAATTTAGAGTGTTCAATCAGCCTGCCACGCATGTTTTTGGAATGTGGGAGGAAACCGGAGCACCCGGAGAAAACCCACGCAGGCCCGGGGAGAACATGCAAACTCCACACAGGGAGGCCGGAGCTGGAATCGAACCCGGTACCTCTGCACCGTGAAGCCCACGCGCTAACCACTGGACTACCGGGCCGCCCATGAAGAAATTAAAAAGAAAAATATGGAAAAAAAAATTTTTTAACTACAGCTTATATTAAGTGGGTATTTCTGTCCAGAAGGAAGGTCAAATGTTTGAGAATTGTTGTTTATTACACAAGACTTGGTGTTGTGTACTTTTTTTTTTTAAATCTTGCAATTGACAAATACTCCATATTAAAAAACAAAACAAACCCAAATAAATCTGAAACAAAATAAGGGGAAAAAAGTACAATAAGTAGCGTGTGGTTGAGTGAGCGCGACTGTGGCCAGTGTGTGTACGTGTGTGTTGTTTTTGATGATTAAAATCTCATTTGTGTGTCACTGTGTGTGTGTGTGTGTGCTGTTTTTAATGTGTGGGTGTTTTCCCGGGTCCATACGTGAAGAACTGCTGCTTGTGTACCTGGACGGGGTCCACGGTGTCTCGGACCACACACAGGACATCAAAACGTGACACTATGGGCTCGGTCAGGTCCACGTTCTCAGCAAAGGTCAGCGAGGGGTCGTATCTGCCACCTGGAAGGACACGCCCACTGGTCGTTAGCGCCGGCCAGGTGGGTCGCACGCATGCGAGTGGCACATCGTTTTACCGATGGGGTTAGAAGCGGCGATGACTGTGCATCGGGCCTGCAGCGAAGTGACGATGCCCGCCTTGGAGATGGAGATGCTTTGCTGCTCCATAGCCTCGTGGATGCTCGTGCGGTCGGCGTCGTTCATCTGCACGAACGCCACACGCGTTCACATTTCTCGCGTTTTGCCCGCATGTGCGCCGGCGCGTACCTTGTCAAACTCGTCGATGAGGCAGACGCCGCGGTCGGCCAGCACGAGCGCGCCGGCCTCCAGCGTCCACTCGCGGCTGACGGGGTGCCTCTGCACGTAGGCGGTCAGGCCCACGGCGGACGCGCCCTGGCCAGTGGTGAACACGGCCCTGCTCGCCACCTTCTCCACGTACCTGTGCGCAGGAAGTGACGTCACGGCGAGAAATATTCCCCGCGGGCGCATATTCCTCCATCATGTCCTACTTGAGGAACTGTGACTTGGCCGTCCCGGGGTCTCCGCATAGAAGGACGTTGATGTCTCCTCGCACCTTGTGTTTACCACCTGAATAAAAGGCAGGCGATAACTATGGCGAGATGGCCGACCGGTCCTAAAATGGTTGACGAGCGGTCGGGCGACGAGAATTTTACCGGGATTCTTGGCCTCGCCTCCAAACATGGCCACGGCGAGAGCTCTTTTGATGTCCTCGTGGCCGTAGATGGACGGCGCAATGCTGGCGAAGACCTGGACATAGAAAAAGGATTTGCAGACCGGACTATTTAAAAAAAAAAAGTCCACAAGATTAATTATAAATTAATTGATTAAAAATTAATCAAGGCGGGCGGCCCGGTAGTCTAGTGGTTAGCACGTCGGCTTCACAGTGCAGAGGCACCGGGTTCGATTCCAGCTCTGGCCTCCCTGTGTGGAGTTTGCATGTTCTCCCCGGGCCTGCGTGGGTTTTCTCCGGGTGCTCCGGTTTCCTCCCACATTCCAAAAATATGCATGGCAGGCTGATTGGACGCTCTAAATTGTCCCGAGGTGTGAGTGTGAGTGCGAATGGTTGTTCGTTTCTGTGTGCCCTGCGATTGGCTGGCAACCGGTTCAGGGTGTCCCCCGCCTACTGCCCGGAGACGGCTGGGATGGGCTCCAGCACCCCCCCCCGCGACCCTAGTGAGGATCCAGCGGTTAGGAAGATGAATGAATGAATGAATTAATTAATTGATTAAAAATTAATCAAGGCGGGCGGCCCGGTAAGTCCAGTGGTTAGCACGTGGGCTTCACAGTGCAGAGGTACCGGGTTCGATTCCAGCTCCGGCCTCCCTGTGTGGAGTTTGCATGTTCTCCCCGGGCCTGCGTGGGTTTTCTCCGGGTGCTCCGGTTCCCTCCCACATTCCAAAAACATGCGTGGCAGGCTGATTGAACACTCGAAATTGTCCCTAGGTGTGAGTGTGAGTGCGAATGGTTGTTCGTTTCTGTGTGCCCTGCGATTGGCTGGCAACCGATTCAGGGTGTCCCCCGCCTACTGCCCGGAGACAGCTGGGATAGGCTCCAGCACCCCCCCGCGACCCTAGTGAGGATCAAGCGGCTCGGAAGATGAAAAATTAATCAGTAACTATTTTCATTTGGGACCGGTACTCACAAATCGGTCCTTCTTTTTTGCAGTCAGGAGCGCAATTCTGACAGATGTCAATTCATTTTATTGTGCGTTCGATACAAAATATGTATTTTATGAATACACGGGGGGGGGAAAAGCGAATAGAAATTTTCCCATTAATTTCATTCAATTTGAAGTAAAAGTGCGATATTGGGATACGCGGGTATTTCTTGAAAAATATCGATTAGCCGCGCGATTGAGAGGAGCTGCGGCCATTTCCTCTCACTCACCCTTTCTCCGATGCACTCATCCTTGGACAGAGCCACGATGGCCTTGACGTCTTCGTCCGTCAGCTCAGCCACGGCCACGCCTTCATCCCGCCGCGCCACGTGGTTGGCCAGGATGACGGTGGCGAACACCGGGAAGCCGTTGGCCATGTTCAGAGAGCCGTCATAGTTGTTGTGGTAGATGCCCGTCAGCTCCTGAAAGCGCAAAGGACTTTTGAGCGTCTGGATGGCGGATTTTGTGGAGGCGGCGAACTTACGATCTCGTCTCCCGGCTTGCAGCTATCCACCAGATCGGCGAGCAGGATGGCGTCTTTGGAGCGCGGCAGACGTCCGGCGGCCACCTTGCCGGGACTTTCCTGGATAGTGATCCTCTGATAGTTCTGATAGACCGTCTGGAGGAATTTCAAGAAAAGTCACCGCGGGTGAGACGAGGTGGCGGCGTAAAAGCTCGACGGAGACGTCGTCGTCGTCGTCATCGCTCACCTCCTCCATGTTGATCTCAAAGGGTCCCTGTGACTGACACTCGGGACACGAGCCCGGTTTGACCTCCTGGCTCTGGGACTGGAAAAAGGGCCCCAGTACAAAGTTGCACTTGTTGCAGTTGTACTTGATCATGCCCAGCTGCGGCAGCACGCCGGTGCAACTGCTCACGACACCGCTGGTGCGGATGAGCTGGTTCAGATGGAGCTGCCTGCGGGGAAGACGAGACCATAAATCAGGCATGTCCAAAGTCCGGCCCGGGGGCCAAATCCGGCCCGCGGCCGAATTTCATCCGGCCCTCGGCCCGTCATAAAATCAGTGCCGTCTGGCCCGCAGGTTGTGCGCAATGGAACACGTGTTGCATTGACTGAGGTCTCGTAGACTGGTGAGTGATGTTTCATAGAGTACTGCTTCCCTCTAGTGGCTAAATGAGTAATAGCATTCACTAAATGAGTAATAGCATTTAGACACTAGAGGGCATCACTCGCGAGTTAACAAGACATCACTCCGTGTTTATATTGACTGATATGTCACATTTCAAATGATCCTTGCAGTTGTGGATATGTGTATTGCTTGTTCATTTCCCTGTTGTTCGAGTCAAAGGTTTTGTGACTATTGAAAAGTCATGGTGATACATTTTATGTTTCAAATCAATCCATTTGCACTCAGGAGACTTCTGTTTAAGAAAAAGTCAAGTGAATAAGCAGTTGCATGTGATATACCTGTTTCAAATGAACCAAAAGAAATTCTTAAGATTGTTGAAATTAAAATAAAAATGGAAATGTGAAACAGACTGGCTTACTAAAATTTGTTGAACAATATTGTTGTTCAATGTAAAGAATGTCAGCCAAGGTCGGCCCCCCGACATTTTACCCCATAAAATCTGGCCCCCTTGGCAAAAAGTTTGGACACCCCTGCCATAAATGGCAAGCTTAGGCCACAAATGCCAAACAAACCAACCAACTGCAGTGCCGCCGAACCAAAAGTGAGGCTTCAACGCAGACCAAAACAAATTTCAACTTTTTTTTTTATTACCCCCCCCCCCACCCCCCAATTTTAGATCTTCTGCAAAGTCCTTCCAATGTACCCGCACTACCCCAAAAAAAAGGAGCACAATGGCTGCTTCAGCGTGGACCCGGTACAATGGAAAGACCCGCCCCCTTGGATGCATCAGCTCCGCCCCCCCGCCCCATCATTCCCCAAAACCTGGACCCCCTTTTCCAAGTGTGTCTTGCTTTCATTTTTCACTGTAAGTATGCCCCCCCCCTCCCCCGGCCCCAATCAATAGAAACACACCAACAGTCAGCCGGGATGTTGCCCTCACCTGAGCGAGCGAATCTCCTCCACCAGCGGCAGGTTGCAGATGCGCACGTGGATCTCGTGAGCGATGCGTTCGTATTTGGGGTACATGGCCAGCACCACCTCTTTGGCCGCCTCGTCAAACACCTGACAGGGAAGGGGAAAGGAAGAGAGGAATGAAAGAAGGGGAAGACGTGCGGATTGGTTTTTGAGTAGCGAGCGATTTCTTCTGCTTTTACCTTCAACATCTCCA
The DNA here is from genome assembly GCF_025434085.1 of Hippocampus zosterae. NCBI lineage: Eukaryota > Metazoa > Chordata > Actinopteri > Syngnathiformes > Syngnathidae > Hippocampus > Hippocampus zosterae. The sequence goes on from NC_067459.1 coordinate 24,613,836, forward strand.
TGGGGGCTTCAGGAAGGAAGTAAGCCAGCACGTGCTCCCTGGCTGCGAGGTCTTCGTAGTTCACCCCCAAACTCTCCTTGTTCTCTGCGCGCGCACACAAAAAACACGCACTTGAGTTTAAAAATGACACGCGCGGAAGATAACAACAATTCGGTTGACGAAATTAAAAAAAAACACTTTTAGGGAAAAAAATGAACTCACTAAAAGGGCATCATACATTTATAAAAATAATTCAAGTGGAGAAAAAAAATACGATTATGAGCTTCCAGGCTTCATTCAAAATGAATTGATTTCGCTGTCCGTCTGTTATAGAAGCCAAACAGTCGATTGGGAATCACACGTTGCTTTATTACGCAATAATTACACTCATCTTACTCGTAACACCAAATGTTGAAAATAAAATGAACAAAACATTCCTGAAAAAATAAATCAGCGTGAATAATGTAAAAAAAAAAATTGTAATGAAAATCCAAAACTATTCACAGACACACACACACACACGGATAAGCCTGGGAATCACATGTTGCTTTATTACGCAATAATTACACTCATCTTACTCGTAACACCATCTGTTGAAAATAAAACGAACCAATCATTCCTGAAAAAATTAAATCAGCGTGAATAATGTAAAAAAAAAAATTGTAATGAAAATCCAAAACTATTCGCAGCCACACACACACACACACACATGGATAAGCCTGGGAATCACATGTTGCTTTATTACGCAATAATTACACTCATCTTACTCGTAACACCAAATGTTGAAAATAAAACGAACAAAGCATACCTGAAAAAATAAATCAGTGTGAATAATGTAAAAAAAAAATTGTAATGAAAATCCAAAACTATTCGCAGACACACACACACACACACACACACACACACACACACACACGGATAAGCCCCGCCCCCCTCACCTTTGCACATGTCGCTGATCTTCTCCTTGAAGACGTTGTGGCCGCTCTCGTCCACGTGCGTGCGCAGAAAGTTCTTGAAGCGGTTGTAGATCTCCAGGCGGGGGGCGGCCATGGACACCCACTCCCTCACCGTGTGACCCTGACGAGGAAGAGGAGGAAAGGTGAGCGCGCCAAATGGCTAGCGGCCGCCGTCGGAACTCACCTTCATGTCCTCCAGGTTCTCGATACTCTCAATCATCTCCTCCTCGTCGCCATCGGCCGCGCCCTCCGCCGCGCGCTCGGCCAACCGCCGCCGCCGCGCCGCCGGACGCTCGTCGTCCTCATCTTCGCTGTCTGACGAAGCCAAACAAACACCCGGACCAAAAAAAAAATCACGCATATCGTTCAACAAAACGATTAGAAGAATTAAAAGAGTACGACAGAGTCAAAAGGAGCGAAAAGGCAATCAAGTGCGGCGCGACGGGTGGGCGTGTCCGACCGTAGAGCAGGCCTCTCCTGAGGCGCGTGCTGAAGCCCCGCTCACGATCTCGCCTCCTCATAGCCTCCTCGGCGGCCGCCCGGGCTCCCGGGGATAGTTCGGCCAGGTCCTCCTCATCCAAGTCCAGACCCTCGGCCTCATAGCGATCCAGCGCCGGGATGGGCCGATAGTCACTGCGGCGGCGCCGCAAAAAAAGGCACAAATGATTTCTACAAAACCAACGCACGCTTGCAAAAAATTTCACCAAGTTGGAGACGTGAATCGAGCTTTCAAGGAACTAAACATGAAGCTTGTTCTTCACACGTTGACCGGCAGCTATTTTCAAAACAGACTTTGACGCTGATATTTTTTTTGCTCGTTGCGACAACTCAAACACGACCGTAAGAGGCCCGTTGGAGGCTTCATTTGGACAACAGTAGTGCTTTGCTACAATCTTGGTGCCCGAAACATTTTGATGGTCTGAGTACTTTGCCATCACCCTAAGACAGCCATGTCCAAAGTCCGGCCCGCGGTCGACTTTCATCCGGCCCTCGGCCCCCGTCATAAAATCAGTGCCGTCTGGCCCGCAGGTTGGGCGCAATGGAACACGTGTTGCATTGACTGAGGTCTCGTAGACTGGTGAGTGATGTTTCATAGAGTACTGCTTCCCTCTAGTGGCTAAATGAGTAATAGCATTTAGACACTAGAGGGCATCACTGACGAGTTAACAAGACATCACTCCGTGTTTATATTGACTGATATGTCATATTTCAAATTCCTGTTTCAAATGAACCAAAAGAAATTCTTAAGATTGTTGAAATTAAAATAAAAATGGAAATGTGAAAGAGACTGGCTTACTAAAATTTGTTGAACAATATTGTTGTTCAATGTAAAGAATGTCAGCCAAGGTCGGCCCCCCGACATTTTACCACATAAAATCTGGCCCCCTTGGCAAAAAGTTTGGACACCGCTGCCCTAAGACATCATGGTGCCCAAGAACTATGTAGAAGTGAATAGATGAGCTTAATTTGCAAAAGAGTTGTGCTTTTTCCATCATCTTAGAACCAAGAAACTGTGCTTGTTGAGCCACTTCTTCACGTCTTGACGGCATAGTGCCAAGAACTTGTGAATTGAGGAACTTCATTTGGTCAAAAGATGTGCTTTGCCACCCTTTTCAGGCAGGTATAATTATTTTTGGGGGATGGGGGGGGTCTAAGCTTTCTCCTTTTATGTTGGGCCAAGGTTTCATCGTTTCCTGATAGGTAGTTGAGTTGCTGCATTTATTAAATATAAACACATAACGGGGTAGAACTAGTTTTTTTTACTTCTTCCTACTCCCTTGAACATAACTGTGTTGAATGAAGACTGATTTTGCTTTTTTTACCATTTTATTTAACTTATTTTCTGTCAAATTATTACTGTATATGTTTTATGTTCAATAAACAAACCAAAAGACAAAAGTTGTGCTTTGCCGCAATCTTACGGTAAAATACAGGCAACTGCACACCTTTGATCAGGGTGTCAAAGAGCTGATTTTGACAATTTTGCAGCATTCAATGTCACTCTGTGAGCTGCAGCAGCGCTCCTCACCGTTCCATGCCGTCCCCGATAAGTTCCTCGCCATCGCTGTCCTCCTCCTCCTCGTCTCCGGGCAGAGTGACATCCCCCAGCAGGCCCTCGGACTCGTCCTCAAAGGGGGGCAGGTCTCTGCCAGGGCTGGAGGTCAGGTCTCCCCTCCGGGAATGCGGCTCGGGGCTGCCTGCGCCCATGTGCTGAGACTCGGATGAATCCTGCCCGCGGCACATGAACTAAAAATGAGCCCTTTTTGTGGTATTTTACACATTTTTTAGACAAAATGTACCCCCCCCCCCCCCACCCCCGAAACCCAAACACAGACACAATTTTACATTTTTGGAGACACTTAGATGGAGCAGTGGAATAGCGACGATGTCAGCGACGATTGTCTTTGTTGAAGACGAATCGGTGAGCTGACCGAACTCGTTTTCGGAGCCACGTTAGACGGAAAAAAAGACGGGCGCTAACTAACAAGTAAGTGTCACTGAACGTCGCTTTAAAAAAAGCACTTGGAGACATTTCGTCCTGAACGAATCGCCACCTATTGTTTCAACGAAGCCGCATCTCGTTGGACCAACGTTCCCCACACGCCCAAACTCCACTCGGCGAAACATGACATCTAACGTCGCCGGTGTCCACGCGTAAACCCCAACAGCGCGTATAAGAGACAAAAACAAAGACGGAAAGCGCCTCACCGCCATTGTGAGTGTACTCCTCGCGTCCTCAAGAGCTTCTCCTGGAGTCCTTCACTTTCCCGCCAAACTGAGTCACGTGGTACAGAAAGCCCGCGAAATAACATGAATATTCAGACAGATGGTGACGTCGCGATCTTTGATTGGTTGTGGCGAACCGATAGGCGGGGTTAGTCACCCAGAAGCTGTCGATCAGACATACAACATCGACGACCAATGCCTAAGTCGCGTCACGGGAGGAAAATACCAACTTGACGATTGTGTCACAAATTTATTAAAATTATTTGTAATACAGTACCTACAACCATTCAGCTCTTCATATTGAGTTTAGTCAATTGTGAGACTCCTGGCCAAAATATAAAACAAGTTAAAATGACATAGCAATAATAAACTCGCCGCCAGAGGGTGTTGCAACTGCACAAACAAACAAAAAAATAATATTTGAAAGACACTAAACGATTTTGTTACAGTATTTACAATATCCACTTCCTTGGTTTCATGGTCACTCGCTCAAGTCAAATGTTTCATGAAAATGTCTTCAGTTACGCAAATGTGTTCTGACTTGACGTTCCGAGAACATCATTACCAGACAGGGACATTTTCGAACAATAAGAATAAGACTGTGGGGGGGGGGGGTATTAATTTAATAAGGAGGTTAAAAATAAATAAATAAACGAGACACCAAAAAAGTTCTTTTTGACTTTTATTTCAAAACAACTAGATGAGCGTGAACACCAAAGACTTGGACACAAGACAAAGCGAACGACGTTTGCGAGCCTGCTCACTTCCTCTTGAACCTGATTGACAAACGAGAGCAACCCCAACGGTCAAACATATGTGAAAACAAGAAAAAACAAACACAAAAAAGTAGAAGATGACAACAAAACAAGAAAAGAAGCACACAAAGACAGAAAAGAGAAAATGAAAGTACCTGGAGCCTCCTGAGCGCCTGCGGTCCATACCAAGACGTTTCCTGTCTGCAAAGGACGGCCTGGAAAAGGAAACATATTTAATTAAAGTATTATGACTTTGAGTTGAAATATTTTTTTTTTAGACTTGCAGCAAGGGTCAAGCGCTGTCAAAAGTAATTGATTAATCGACAACTAATCGATTCCCAAATCATTTGTGCGTGTTGTCACGTGTTCTTGCCATTCACGAGAACATTTGTTCAAATGTCAAGGAACTCATGGCGCCGTAGCCTCTCCGACCGAGCCCGAGCGTATCGAATCCAATCGTTCCACGTGAAAATGTACCATCTTGAAATTGTATGGGCACCCCCCCCCCCGTGCCTCAACATCCATATCCGACCTTGAGGGAACTCTCACCCCGCTCTGTACTGTTTGATGGCTTTGTTGCTGACGTTGGTCAACTCTTTGTCGAAAGCAGACTTGTGTCCCGCATTGCCTCCTTTTTTTGTCTTCTGATTGGCTGTACACACACACAAACACACACACACACACACACACACACACAACAGGTGAGCAGGATGCTTACGGTGTGTTGAGGGGCATTCATTCATTTTCTAACCTTTAGGGGGCGCCTGATCCTCATCCTCAGCCATGGCTCGGGCTCTCTTGGGCCGGCGCTCGCGCTTTGCGGCTCGCTCGGCGAACATTTGTGCCTTCAGGATCTCAAACTGAGCGCGTTCCTCCGCCTGTGATGTGCACACTCCTGTCAGCTCACGTGTTCTTGAACAATTTGAGCAGATGGCGTGCTGCAGCAAACTCCAAAGACACCGACCGTCATGTTTTTCTTCTTGCTGTCCTTCATAAACTTGGCGCGCTTCTTCTTCCCTCGCAGAGCCAAGTCAAAGTCCTGCAGCGCCTTGTTTACTGCACGCACACGTGTCAAGTCCAACGAAAGAGATTCAAGCATGGTTGGCAATCAATCAATCAATCAATCAATCAATCAATCAATCAATCAATCAATCACGTCACAGGCTTGCCGGGCATTCGGAGAGAAACTTTTAAAGTTGGGGGAAGCCAAAATGGAAATCAGCACATGACATTTTGCTGAATGGCCCCCGCCCGGGTGTGTGGACTTGTACTCACTGCGGCTCTGCTTCCTTTCTTGCTGCGTCTGGAACCAAACTCGCTGAGTGTCGTTGGTGCCGGAGCCATCCAGACGCTTCTGGGCCACACTCAGCTACACAGAGACGCACACACAGAATTGGGGACCAAAAAAAAAAAAAAAGGGGGTGGGGGGTGATGACATCATGCCTGTGAAGACACGTGGCTATCCTCGATGAGCGGAGCCACCAAAAAAAAGGGCCAAATAACACATTTCACTTTCTTACGAGCAACCATCCATCCATCCATCCATCCATCCATCCATCCATCATCTACCGCTTATCCGGGGCCGGGTGGCGGGGGCAACAGCTTTAGCAGGGAAGCCCAGACTTCCCTCTCCCTAGCTACTTCTTCCAGCTCTCCCCGAGGGATCCCGAGGCGTTCCCAGGCAAGCTGGGTGACATAGTCTCTCCAGCGTGTCCTGGGTCTTCCTCGGGGTCTCCTCCCGGTGGGACATGCCCGGAACACCTCACCGGGGAGGCGTTCAGGAGGCATCCGAATCAGATGCCCAAGCCACCTCATCTGGCTCCTCTTGATGTCTCGACGAGCAACCAACTGGTCTTCATTATTTGGTCAACTTTTTTGCGTGCGGTATCAAATGGATTTTCTTATCCAAAAGAAAAACGAATCGCTGAGATTTTGGGCTTTGAGAAGAAGTGACGCCCGAAAGCATTGCGGCGATTTTGCTGGCAAAAACAAAACATTTGAGCAAGCCTGGTTTGTTCTAGCGGCCCGGTAGTCCAGTGGTTAGCACGTGGGCTTCACAGTGCAGAGGTACCGGGTTCGATTCCAGCTCCGGCCTCCCTGTGCTGAGTTTGCATGTTCTCCCCGGGCCTGCGTGGGTTTTCTCCGGGTGCTCCGGTTTCCTCCCACATTCCAAAAATATTCATGGCAGGCTGATTGAACACTCTAAATTGTGTGAGTGTGAGTGCGAATGGTCGTTCGTCTCTGTGTGCCCTGCGATTGGCTGGCAACCAGTTCTGGGTGTCCCCCACCTACTGCCCGAAGACAGCTGGGATAGGCTCCAGCACCCCCCCGCGACCCTAGTGAGGATCAAGCGGCTCGGAAGATGAATGAATGAATGAATGGTTTGTTCTATAGATCAGTAGTGAGGGACCAATACCCTTTCGATTACTAGTTGATTTTTTTTTGGGGGGGGGGGTAGCATTAAAGGGGGGGGGGGGGGAATAGAATTATTATTATTATATATAAGAATAAGAATAAGTCTATTTTCTGGCAAAAACTGCAGGGAGCCCGAATTCGCCGGAGCCCGTTTTTACAACACTCAAATGAAACGCAAACTTTTCCTGAAATGAAATCTAACCGAGATGTGCACCTTTCCCTTCTCACTTAGCGGTTTTTTTTTCGTCAAAGGGAAAAAAAAAAAAAAAAGCAGCCAGCGAGTGCGTGCGTGTGTACCTTGGCCTCCGTAGCAGCCATCTCTTTCTCTTCCTTCTCCAGCCTCACCACAGCTTCCACGTCATTCTCCAGTTTGGAAATGAGGTCCCGGAATTTGAGGATGACGTCTGGAACGGACGCAACGCAGTTTTTGCTACAAGAACGCGAACGTGGTGCGCGGGCGCAGGCGCGCTTACCCGGAGGGAGCACGCGGGCCTTCACGGCGCTCTTGGCCGACTTGACGACTTCCTTCAACGTTTTCCTCTCCGACTCGCCGACCAGCGAGACGGAGCGTCCCGAGCGCCCCGCTCTGGCCGTGCGGCCCACGCGGTGGACGTAGTGCTTGACGGTGGACGGCATGGTGAAGTTGATGACCTGATGAGTGCGCGGTCAATGAGCGGGCCCGCTCCGTTTGTGAATCCCCGGAGACACCCCCCCCACCCCCCCCGCGCAGCTTCTCACCGTTTTGACGCCGTCTATGTCCAGACCTCTGGCCGCCACGTCCGTCGCCACCAGGATGTCAATCTGGTCGTCCTTAAAACGCCTGCGCAAAGTCCTCGTGGTTATTTTTCCTCAAAAGTCAAGATTGTCTTTTGAAAGCAGTCAGGTAGCATATAATGTCATTTTTGAGGGGGGGGGGGGCAGGGTGCGGCGAAAACCTCCCGGGTTCTTGGCTTCTGTACCTGAGGTTCTCCAGTCTCTGGTTCTGGCTGAGCTCTCCGTGCAGCTCCCCGACCTTGAGGCCCATGAGTCCCAGCAGGATGTGCAGTCGGTGCGCTTGCTTCCTAGTCTGCGTGAAAACCATCACGTGGTCCTGGAAGGTTCTGGTGAGCAGAGCTGGGGGGGGGGGGGGCACACAAGCGTGACAAGTCAGGACGCGACAGGAGCGTCGGGATGGTGGCAACGAGGAGACGCTTACCGGCCACCACCGCCTCTCGGTCGCCCTCGCGGTTGGCTCGGATCCGCACAAACTCCTGCCGCAGGTACGGAGCCACGTCCGTGTTGCTGTTCACGAAGATCCGGACGGGCTGCTTCAGCGAGACGGCCGCGAGGTCTTTCACCTGCGGAGGTCATGTGACGGTTGGAAAGGATATCTTCAATATAAAGTGAGGCCAAGGCATATGTCAGCTGGGAGGGGGGGTGGAGTTTTACATGCTTGAAGATATTTCAACTAAATTAAGAATTTCTACCCCCCACCCGATCCCCCAACACCACCAATTTTGACACCAAAGCGAAATCCTTTGACTGAAAATGAACGGTCGATACCTCCTCGGTCATGGTGGCGGAGAACAACATGGTTTGTCTGTTGTACGAGCACAGCCTGATGATCTCCTTCATCTGCTCCTCGAAATACTCGTCCAGCATTCTGACGAGCAAACAAAAACATTTGAGCCGGACCAGCTCGCTCGCCGATTACCGCTTTGAGGATTTATCACGCAATAAAAAAAATTAAAATAATCATAATCATAAGCGGGCGGCCCGGTAGTCCAGTGGTTAGCACGTGGGCTTCACAGTGCAGAGGTACCGGGTTCGATTCCAGCTCCGGCCTCCCTGTGTGGAGTTTGCATGTTCCTCCCCGGGCCTGCGTGGGTTTTCTCCGGGTGCTCCGGTTTCCTCCCACATTCCAAAAAATATAGGGTGGGGGGGTTGAGTTAATATTTGGATGTAGGCAGCCCAGTGGTCCAGTACTTACCACGTCGACCTCACAGTGCAGAGGTACCGGGTTCGATTCCAGCTCCGGCCTCCCTGTGTGGAGTTTGCATGTTCTCCCCGGGCCTGCGTGGGTTTTCTCCGGGTGCTCCGGTTTCCTCCCACATTCCAAAAACATGCGTGGCAGGCTGATTGGACGCTCTAAATTGTCCCTAGGTGTGAGTGTGAGTGCGAATGGTCGTTCGTTTCTGTGTGCCCTGCGATTGGCTGGCAACCGATTCAGGGTGTCCCCCGCCTACTGCCCGAAGACAGCTGGGATAGGCTCCAGCACCCCCCGCAACCCTAGTGAGGATCAAGCGGCTTGGAAGATGAATGAATGAATGAATGCTAAGCAAGGGACAATATGATTGGCGCCTTGCAGAGTTGCGTAAACCAGCTGCCACGTTCACATGAATTGCCTCCGAGTAACTTTTTTGTTTCTCCTCGTCAGTCGGGCAGTTACACCCGGATGAGGAAGGGAGGGAGGGTTAGGCGCCACCGTGTACTAGTTAGCCCCAAGGACAACATGAGAAGGCCGTGGGTCTGTTGTAAAAAAATAGCTCACCCGGTGATGGGACACCGTGACTTAGAAAGGCGTAAAACTGAAAAAAAAATGTTAACGCTTATTTGGATTTAATATGCTGCACAATTCTTAATGTGACAAATATTCTCACTTTTGTTTCAAAATAAAATAGCGGTAGACCGTGTTCAGTGGGCAGGAAAAAAATTTGGTTTCATTTCCGATATACATTTCGGAAAAGGGCATTTTAGAGTTGTAATTTTAAAACTGGGACTTTGGCAAAATGATCAAAACTAATATAAAAGTGCAAATGGATTGGATACAACTTTATTGTCAAATGTGCTGTAATTACGCAAAAAAAAAAAAAAAAAAAAAACGCAAAAACTAACGAAGTCAACCATAAATTTGTAAAACCAAGAATTTCCTTTACGCGCTTTTGGGGTTCATGTGAAATCTTGTGGCATTCATTGAAATGATTTTGCTGCACAGGGTTCGCGTTGCGTTCTACCTGTCCGCTTCGTCTAGGATGAGGATCTCGATGTGCGTGAGCTCAAAGCTGGGCGTGTTGTGGAGATGGTCGATGAGTCGGCCTGGGGTGGCGATAAGGACATCCGGACCGGCCCTCAACGCCGCCTCCTGAGACTTCAGGTCCAGACCGCCTGGAGAGAAGTCCAGAACAATGCGGTCGTTGTTGTTGCAAATGTGTTATCTTGATGAAAGATCAAAGATAGTCAGCCACACAAATCGATGAATAGTTACGTACCGACAGTCAGGCACGTCGTGATGGAGGTGAACTGGGCCAGCTGCCGTGCCACCGTGTGAACTTGGATACCCAGCTCACGCGTCGGGACCAGAACCAGCACCCGGGTCACCTGGGACGTCCTGGGCTTGTAAACCAAGCGCTCCAAGACCGGTAACATGAAGGCGGCCGTCTTTCCTTGTGGTCAGAAAGAAAAAGAAGAAGAAGAATAAAGTGGCATCTGCTCCATAAGTTGAGGCCCGGGAGTTGGCGTACCCGTGCCGGTAGCGGCGCAGGCGCAGAGGTCTCGGCCGAGGAGCCCGACGGGAACGCAAGCCTTCTGGATTGGAGTGGGCTGCTTGAAGCCCATCGCCGTGATGGCCTGCAAGAGACGCCACACCCACCGGTGAGGAAGCACAACCGGACCTGCCCTCGGTGCGGCGGTTTCCCCCCCACCCGCAGTTCACTTTCGTCTATGTTGGCCATTGTCAGTGTGCTACTCATCGGCGCCCTCTAGTGGTACATGAAAGACTCACTGTTCTGACTTCAGTTAGGCCAGGGGTGTCCAAACTTTTTGCCAAGGGGGCCAGATTTTATGTGGTAAAATGTCGGGGGGCCGACCTTGGCTGACATTCTTTACATTGAACAACAATATTGTTCAACAAATTTTAGTAAGCCAGTCTGTTTCACATTTCCATTTTTATTTTAATTTCAACAATCTTAAGAATTTCTTTTGCTTCATTTGAAACAGGAATTTGAAATATGACATATCAGTCAATATAAACACGGAGTGATGTCTTGTTAACTCGTGAGTGATGCCCTCTAGTGTCTAAATGCTATTACTCATTTAGTGAATGCTATTACTCATTTAGCCACTAGAGGGAAGCAGTACTCTATGAAACATCACTCACCAGTCTACGAGACCTCAGTCAATGCAACACGTGTTCCATTGCGCCCAACCTGCGGGCCAGACGGCACTGATTTTATGACGGGGGCCGAGGGGCGGATGAAATTCGACCGCGGGCCGGATTTGGCCCCCGGGCCGGACTTTGGACATGCCTGAGTTAGGCGGATCGAACTCTCAGACGCCCCCCCCCAAGATTCAAACCCAGTGCATTTCGATGGACTGCACTTATTTTCCTCCTTATTCTCCTTTTTTCAAATAATTTTGAAAATATTTTTAGTTTTGTTTTGTCCTCCCCCATCAAGTTTACCTTCAGGATTGGTCTGGACAGGTTCATGTCGTCAAAGCTGAGTGTGTCGTCAAACTGCGACGCATCTTCGTGGAATGACTGCACCTGAACACACACATGTACATAAAGAGAGTCATTAAACACACACACACACGCTTGCGTGTACACACGTGCGGTGACAAGATTAGCCCCTCCTCCTCCAACCTATGCCAACTGGTCTTCTTTACCTCTGCCTCCTCGTCTGCCTTCCTCTTCCTCCCACGACGTTGCTTCTCCTTCAGCGTGTCTGCCGGCAGAAAACAGGAAGTCAGAAGAAAAACGGAGGAGACACCGTCAAAATAAAAGCCTTACCTGCTTGGGTGAGAACTCGCTCGTCATCAGAGTTGAACTCGTCCTCGTCATCAGTGTCCTCGTCACAAGGCTTCACGTCCTCCTCCTCAGCCGTTTCTTTCTTCACCGCAGAGTCTTCTTCACCCGCAGACACTTTCTCCTGCACAGCGGAATCGGAAGTAGAAACTCAGTCGCCTGGAAACAGAAGCTCAGCCGATGGGAAGTAGATTAGAGACGTACTTCTGCCTTCCTCTTTTTCCGGACCTTTTCAATCTTCTGGTCCAAAGTGGTGAGACTTCTCTGCACACACCAGCAGGAAAATCAAATATTAACCGCGTCACTTGATAACTTGACAAATTCACAAATAAACAAATTCGATAATATCTCATCTCAATTTGGGATTTTTTTCCATTCTTTTTGCGAAAAAAAAATCTGTTTTAATCACAGGGTTTTACAGTAAATAGTTATCGGAGGTTATCACAGGTAGAAATTGATCTCATATCGTCCGTCAGATTAAAAAAAAAAAGTCAGGTTTTCTTTATCCACCTGATTGAAAAGTACTCCTAAATTCATTATGACATGTTAAAAATGGCGGCGGCCCGGTAGTCCAGTGGTTAGCACGTGGGCTTCACAGTGCAGGGGTACCGGGTTCGATTCCAGCTCCGGCCTCCCTGTGTGGAGTTTGCATGTTCTCCCCGGGCCTGCGTGGGTTTTCTCCGGGTGCTCCGGTTTCCTCCCACATTCCAAAAAACATGCGTGGCAGGCTGATTGGACGCTCTAAATTGTCCCTGTGTGTGAGTGTGATTGGTTGTTCGTCTCTGTGTGCCCTGCGATTGGCTGGCAACCGATTCAGGGTGTCCCCCGCCTACTGCCCGAAGACAGCTGGGAATAGGCTCCAGCAGCCCCCGCGACCCTAATGGGGATCAAGCGGCTCGGAAGATGAATGAATGAATGTTAAAAATGCCAAATGTCAGCCCAGACGAGAATCGTTCTCTCTCATTTAAAAATGTTCAAAACATATTTTCGATTTAATCAAAAATATTCCAATTTGTATTCTTCTATTTTTTTTGGTATTTATTTATTTAACCTCTATTGAACCGGGAACATCCCATTGAGATTAAAAAATCTCTTTTATAAAGGGAATCGTGGCTCAGAGGCTGCAACATAATTAAAACGGCGTGCCAGAAAAAAATGTCAAGAACTTTTAGTGTGGCGACAAGACAGGAGAGATGCAAGGTCCAAGGCGTACCTTCTTCTTGAGCTGCTTCATGACGTCGGCCATGGCCCAGTCGTCTCCGTGGTCCAACGCATCTCGTTCTCCAAACACAAAGTCATGGTTGAAGTCTCTGGCGCCGCCACTTTGGTTGCCAAACTTCTTCTTCCGGTTCAGGACGATCGGTTCTTCCTGGGACGCACGGCCATCACAACATCACATCAGCGACACAATCCAACTTCAAATTTCGGCTGTTGTTTAGCAACATTTTAGGTTTCGGAACATTTTCAAAATCGTCCACAAACAGTTGACATCCATCCAGGAATGAGCCTGTAAATCTAATTCTCTTGTTGTATTTGGACTCATTGACTCAGTTCAACTTTATTTATAGAGTACTTTGTAAACAAACAGACATAAATCAGAATATACTTCCTATTGTAGGTCTGAAATGACAGAATTTGGACAACCTTCAATCAAACAAGGTCTTCAAATGATTCATTTACCACAATAATTCTGAATTAATTTGACGTGATGAGTTGTCGAATAATCTTTGCACCCGTTTTCCCTGTCGTGCAATATTTTTCTTAACCGGTTAAGTGTAGAAAACTACATTTTGACTGACAGTATATTAATGGTTAAACATATAGCAGGTCACATGAATCAGTTATAATTTTAATTGCAACCTGACCAATGGAAAAAGGCCAAGAATACAAAATGTGAATACAGAAAATATAAATGTAACATCGAATGTACAGTAGTTATTTTCAGGTGATTTATTTGTTAAAATACTATTCAAAGCTACCTGGCCCTTTGTGAATCGGCAGTATTCAGACGTGTTCAAATTTTGCTGTTGTCGCTTGGTTGGAGTTATTTTCGCAAGCAAATAAAAAAGATTTATAGAGATATCCATTGCGCACTTGATAAGCAACAACAGGATTATATAATCCATTCCGTGCATAAAATTGATCACATCAAGTAACTTTCACGACAAACCAACTCAGTGCCATCACACTTGCTGGAGAATATTTCATTTCATGTAAACATATAAAAAATTAGGGGGACAAAGACCATTCTATCGATTGTGTAGCAAAGTTTTTCTTCCCACATTTCTACTTTTCTTTTGAGGACTGCTTCCACGCACTCTGGCTGGCTTGATCCGACCGGAAGTGCAACTTCACCGGGCAGTCAGAGCGACCGGAGCCGGGCTCCCTCACCTCATGCTCGGACTCGCTGTCGGATTCTTCCGGACTCTGCTCGTCGTCCTGGATGGTTCCGATCAGACCCAGTTGCTCCAACATGGCTAACTAATAGGTTGTCTTTGGGTTCTTGTTTTCTACGTGACTATAAAAATACGGGTCGGCACGTACACAACGTGTGGCGACGAAACAGGAAGTGACGAAGCAATGAAACAGGAAGTGACGAAGCAATCTGCTTCCGGGACACTGGCGTCTCTCGCCAGCTCTCTCCAAAGATCCACACTACACTCTACCGTCCTCAATGAGGTTTACATCGAGTAGAAATGGACGTGTTGTTGGAGAGCGCAAATTAAAATCGGCGAAAAACTTCAGGATTGGGATCGTGCGTGTTGCGCCATCGATTTGCGTCACTGTGTTGGACATACGTCATTAAACATGGCGACATTCGTTTGTTTGTTTTTTTTAAAATGCACATTTTCAATGCAAAACATAAAAGAAATAAAACACAACTTTGTCCAAGGTTATTCACGCGCAGTAAGAGTACACAGTGGGTCATAAAAACGTTCATACTTTTCTGTCTTTGTTTTGTAGATTTGATTGCACTCATGAAAAGTAATCACCGATGGCTGTGCCAGAAATTTGTTTGTTTATTGAACATAAAACATATACAGTAATAATTTGACAGAAAATAAGGTAGATAAGAAATAAATCAGTCTTCATTCAACACAATTATGTTCAAGGGAGTAGGATGAAGTAATAAACTTATCTCGTCCTACCCCGTTATGTGTTTATACCTACTAAATCATTTTTATATCAATCAGAAAAGAAAAAGTAAGAAGAAGTGGATCAACTTTGGCTGCACGTTGGGCCCTTTGATGAAGTCTGGCCTCCTGTCGAAGTGAGCGAGTGGTCAAGCTGGTTTTTTCCCCTTTTTGGGTTTTGTTTGAACCACAGCGGGTTGTTCGGGAGGTTTGCAAAATATGCAAGCTCTACAAATGTACAACCGTTTTCCTCTGCACAATTGGTCATCCCAGCTGCGGTACAGGTCACTGGCAGCAGGGTCAAACCTCATGACCACGCAATCAGAATCCAGGACCACATTGTCACTATACCTTTGCGCCATGTTGTTTGGCTCCCGAGGCCGCCAAAATACCGGAGTCGTGAGCGGACTCCCGTCGACCCAAGTGAAGTTACCTTCCACCACTTGGTCCGACAAGCCGATCCATACCGGTGTGATTTTTACTCTTTTCTGCTCATCGCTTAGACGATCGTTTTTTGGCTCCCAGTAGCTTTGGTTGATAAGATGGGTTAGAAACGTCTGCTCTTCAAAGTCATCAATTTGAACTAGAAGACTATTTTTTGCAGCACAATGTTTTCTGGCGCCTGCCCAAGTTCTTGTGTTTTCAGACAACCAGTAGCAATGTGAAGCGTTTTTCACCCAATCGTCCATGCAGCATCTGATGGGATGCCCTCGTTCTTCAGGCGTGCCGCAAAAATTGGCGTACAGCGTGGCAAGTTGCTCCTCCAGTTTGATTGAAAGAAGCTCCTGACGCCTTTGTACAACGCGTTTCACAGCGGCCAGATCATCCTTGAGCAAATTCACCGAGGCGTTGACTTGTTCATGAAAGAGCTGCAGTGCATCTACTTGCAGACTTGCATTTTGTAGCACTCGTATATCAATTTTAGCTACGTCTAAAGCGTTGAGACGTCCCCTTAGCTGCTGATCCTGTTCCAGTAGATAATCCACACGACCAGGTATGCGTTGCACCATTTCTATCAGGCTTTCTATGAGTAAACTATTTTCTTCCAGGGAGTTCAGCTTTTGTTTCAGATGATCCAACTTGGAATGGTTGATGAACCAGCCAGTCACGATAGAAAGGAGCATTAACACAAGTCCCAGCAAACAGCAAAAAGCTCGCCCGGGCACGCAACGCCCAACTTGGATTTTAAAGGCCTCGTCTTCGTCCGGAGCGTCATACAATATGCTGGCGAAAAAGAAAGGAAGATTGGAAGCATTGCAACGGACGAATGGTGAAAACATGCGTAAAGTTTCGACCGTGGCACTTTTGTGGAGCTATCGGAATAAAAGCATGGTTTCTTTGAGTGGGACACCCACAAGTGTTTTCCTTAACCATTCACCATTCACCTTCCGTACCGCTTGATCCTCACTAGGGTCACGGGCGTGCTGTAGCCTATCCCAGCTGTCTTCGGGCAGTAGGCGGGGGGGACACCCTGAACTTTTTCCCAGCCAATCGCAGGGCACACATAGACGAACAACCATCCACGCTCACACTCACACCTAGGGACAATTTTTAGAGTGTTCAATCAGCCTGCCATGCATGTTTTTGGAATGTGGGAGGAAACCGGAGCACCCGGAGAAAACCCACGCAGGCCCGGGGAGAACATGCAAACTCCACACAGGGAGGCCGGAGCTGGAATCGAACCCGGTACCTCTGCACTGTGAAGCCAACGTGCTAACCACTGGACTACCGGGCCGCCTTTCCTTAACCAGATAATGAGATTTCAAATCCCTCTGCCAAGCACTTTGTCTTTGATTTGTCATGTGGCCTCTGAGTAAGCAAACTTGCAAACTTGGACGTCGAACCGGAGACACCCAGGCTAGCTTAGCACTAGCTAATAGCAGCAGGTACGACGCAATGAAAATTGGTCCGAAAGAACACTGTGGGTTCTCGTTATCTCCGGCAGGTCGATTGTGAAACGGATAGGCGCGGCTACCCAACACAAGGCCGTAAGTTTTCCAGATGGAAAATTTGGAAAAGGCGTGATGAAGAGCTCACCTCATTTCCATGCTCTTGCCACTCAGGCTCTCGGGGGCATCAACGCTAAAACGAAAAAAAAGCACGGATGAGTCGGCAGCAGCAGCACACAAATAGGAATACATTTACATTCCAACATATGCATGTCACATGGAACGCTGTGGCGTTGAATTGTCTTCTTTGATGGAATGGAGACAGCACCTTCATCGGGGACGAGGGGCCTTACATGTTCCTACACAACTTGGGGACAACCAAGTTCGCCACCCAAATTCACGTGCACAACATCACCTAAGCACACGCCAACGTCTGGAAATATCAAATCAATCGCCACAGTACAGTGATCCCTCGCTATTTCGCGGTTCGTTTATCGCGGCTTCGGTGCATCGCGGATTTTTTCAAACATACATAATTGCAGGTGAGTGTCGGTGTGTTGTTGAGAGAAAGAAAGAGAGAAAGAAAGAGAGAAAGAGAGAGGGACTTACAGGAACAAAAGCAGATCTCTCCATCCTTAATTGTCTAAACAACCTTAATTGACTAATCATAAACACATCTGATGCACACTCATGGGATCCTGGCCTGTGTGTGTTAATGTGTGTGCGTGTGTGTGTGTGTTAGTGCGCTCTGCTTAAGCGTAAAGGCCCACGTGGGGCAATTTTTTTAAAGAGATATATTAATTGGTCGCTACTTCGCGGATTTTCGTTTATCGCGGGTGTTTTTCGTCCCCACTAACCGCGATAAACGAGGGATTACTGTATTTGACATTTCATTTACAGTAAGTGGGGTTTTTTTTTGTGCCGCTTTACATTGACATAAAATTTGAGAAGGACCGACGAAAAGCATCAACTAACTCAGAAACTACTCACGGACGTGTCTCCGTTTAAACTTCATTTTGTTCTTGGTTTTACCGTTTGGTGCTTGGTGGTACTGTTTATTGTATATGTTAAATTGCTCCATTTAAAGCACTTTGTATGTAGCGATGGCTGTCTGAAAGTGCTCTATACATACAGTTGAGCTGAGTTGAGTTGTCATTATGCTTCACGATGATGACGATTTGGGCGATTGTCTTACTTGTCTTCGCGCGCCGCCTCTGTCGCCTCGCTCGGGGCTTCTGCGTCATCCACTTGCTTGCCACGAACATTTTCTGCCTCCATAGCGAGAACAAGACGATGCGATCAAAATGAAAAAAAGAGAAAATTTTAAATATAAAGAAACGCACACCCCGGTCCTCGCGCATGCAGCCGCCGCTTACGTCTGGCCTTTCATGACGTCATTTGTCAGACTTCTTTGTATGATTGCGAGTCGGCCGCCTCGTCAGATTAACCTCACAAGCGTGTGAAAGTTGGCCGACGGAGATTCTAGAAACTTCATGTTTGTGGTGGTGGTGATGTGATCCCGGACAATACGTTTTGCATGGGCGGAAAAAAGTCGGCTAGCTCGGTTGCACGAGATGGAATTGGGCCAAACTCAGCAACTTGCACATTCTCTGACGAGACGGCGGACACACGCAATGCAAAGGCGTCCGGTAAATGACGTCACGACGACCAGGGCGTAAAGCGCAGCCTTGGGTGTTATTTTTATTTTTTTTTTTAAGTTTGGTGTGGGGTGGCGGGAGGGTGGTTTGTTTTGTTTTGTTGTCGGTATGGACAATCAGACAGAAGAGCCAGAAAATGTTGTTGATGAGCAACAAGTGGATGAACCAGCAGTCGTGGCTCCAACGACAGGGGCTGCGCAGGACAGGTAACAGTCCACGAGATCCTCCTCCTCATATCTTATCAAGGATAATTGTGAAATTAAGAGTGCTGCATGACGGACGACGAGATAACACGTCCGCCTCATAGTGCAGAGGCCGTGGAATCGAATCCGGGCTCCGTCCTTCCTCTGTGGAGTTGGCATATGCGTGGCTTTTCTCCGGGTATTCCTGTTTTTCCTCCCACATTCCAAAAACATGCATGGCGGGTTCATTAAATACTCTCTAAATTATCACGAGGTGTGATTGTGAGCGGGCGGCCCGGTAGTCCAGTGTTTAGCACGACGGCTTCATAGTGCAGAGGTACCGGGTTCGATTCCAGCTGCGGCCACCCTGTGTGGAGTTTGCATGTTCTCCCCCCCGGGCCTGCGTGGGTTTTCTCCGGGTGCTCCGGTTTCCTCCCACATTCCAAAAATATGCATGGCAGGCTGATTGAACACTCTAAATTGTCCCTAGGTGTGAGTGTGAGCGTGGATGGTTGTTCGTCTATGTGTGCCCTGCGATTGGCTGGCAACCGATTCAGGGTGTCCCCCGCCTACTGCCCGAAGACAGCTGGGATAGGCTACAGCACGCCCGTGACCCTTGTCAGGATAAGCCGATTAGAAAATGGATGAATGGTTAATTCAACAGTTATCAGGGTTTCCGCAGGTATCAGCAAATCCGAGTTGAATGATACCATTTTTTTTTGTACAGAAGAGATCAAGGAAGGCGGCGCCAAATTCACACACGCAGTACTTTATAAGAATCAAAACGTAACATATATGGGCTGATTGCAAAACCCATCATCCTTGAAAGTTTCCACGGCGGCCATCTTTGTTCCAAATCGTGCGCTGCCGCCGTCAGCTCATCCGTGCCGTTTTGGTTTCAGCGTCGAGGAACCCGATCGTCCGAGTGCCGAGGGCATGGAAACGAGGTGAGCTCGAGGATGGGGCAGGACAGCTTGTGGCCAAGTAGTTAAGATCGTCACAGAGGTGACCCTGGTTCAAGACCCCTAACCAGCTCACTTCACGGCACTGCCGGTGTACGGCAATATCGCCGTGTGGGAAAAGATGGCGTGCGACAACAACTTCCCAAAAGAGTTTCTGGGCCTCGTGACCAAACCAGGAGCATTAAAAAAAATGACCTTCTTTGACGGTCACTGGGAATATGAGATTACTTGAGAAATACAAAGTTGTCGTAAAAAGTTTGGTTGCCTTGAAAATCTAAATAATGCAATGCTTTGATCCATGTAACTCAACATCGGTTGCCTCATCAATCCCATCTTCATTCCGCAGTGTTGGAGATGCCGAGCGTCTCAGCATGGAGAGCATTAAAATGAGGTGAGCTCTTCACGCTGTTCTCTTTCTCAGTCTTCCGGCCATTTTTAGTTGTAATTAATGTCACGCTTTCCATAGTTAACTCGCTCGATATCTTTTCTAAATGTACGATCGTTGACATATGTATTGAACGTTTCCACGTTTGTTCATAAACAAATATGTTTACCATATACAAACATCGCTAGATATTTAATTTCATTGATTCAGTAATTTTATAGTAAATCATGAGGTTATTTAAAGTGCTTTGTATGAAGGAGTGTCAAAGATTTGTGTTGATGTTATTTTTCGACCACCAGGTGGCGATAACGTTCCGTGTTTGACATTGGGAACAGGAAATGTTTCTTTTCAAATTAAGAGTCCCGGTAAACTGTTGATGTTACTGACACGACCGATTTTCTGGAGTCGCCGGGTAAAATGCGCCCCATGTCTAAAGAGCACTTGGAGGGTGTGGGGGGGTCCACTCCAAGGGCAATTCATACGTGGACTGCTGTCACTTTTTTTTTCTCCCAAATATGGGGCCTGCATTCATCGCATATTTAAAAAAAGTTACGTTAAAGAGCGTTTGTGTAATGAACGCGGTTAGCTTGACAAACTTGAGGAATGGGAAGAAAAAAAAAGAAACTTTGGTGGGGGTGCTGACTCACCCATGCCGTCTTGGTTTCAGTGTCGGAGACTCCAAGCGTCTGAGTGCCGACAGCATTGAAATGAGGTGAGCTCCGTTCACGCCGTTCGATTTTTCAATCTCCCCGCTGGAAATACTTGGCCTGGATGGAGAAATGGCGCCGATTCACATCGTGCTAGAGTGACTTTGCTATGCTACCACTGATGTTAGGATGTGGAGTCATTAGAGTCCATCATACGGTAGTGAACAGACTTTTCAGCAATTATTTCCCATAATTTCAAATATAATGAGACACAAATCTGTGAATTTAGGGGCCTAGCTCACTAGCTTGGGGACCTGAAATAGAGACTTTAGCGCAAGACATTGTGGAATGTTGTGGCCTCCGTTGGAGCGCTTGGTACCTGAGCACCAAGTAAACAAGACTTCTAAATGTATTATTTCTAATTTTTTTTACATTTGAATACCTTCACTTCCTTCCTCCAAAAGATATTCAGCTGAAAAACCCGATAACAAATGAACACTTATACATACGAAAATGACCTCTCAATGGTGAACAATGGCTGTCACGTTTGCGAACTGGCGGTGGACCCCAAAAAGCAGGCAGGAGGAAGTACTTGACGAATTGTATTAAACGTAGAGAAAACTCAATCCGAAACCAACAAAGTCCAAAGTATCGAACAAAAATCATGACTGAAGATACTAATGAAGGTACTAATCACATAACGACCAACAGGTGTGCAGCTGCAGCGAAAAGCCCCACAGTGCCACCTGTTGGTCACAAACCGAAACATTTCCTACCGACTGCTGTCAGGCTGCTGAATAAAAATAACAACAATAATAATAATTATTATTATTATAATTAAATGATGTGAAAGACAATTGTAAATAGCAGTGCGATTTATCCATTTTGTGTTGGATGTTTTGTGTTGTTTGTTGTTGTTTTTTTCTTTCTACCTACATTCTTGCTGCTGGAGGCTGTAAATTTCCCCAGTGTGGGACAAATAAAGGATATCTTATCTTATCTTATCTTATCTTATCTTATGACAATGGCCAACATGAACTTCCCGGTTCAACTTACTAAAATTATTTCGGCGGGTGTATACCGTACACTACAGTCGTAAATCATCAGTCGTACTTCATGGAAAACAGAAGGTAAGATGCATAATATTTTTCTTTTTCCCCCTGCCGATGTCTTGTTACATCTTGAAATCATCCGAACAAAATAATACAACACAACCGCCCCTCAAAATATAATCACAGACACACGACAGCACAAATCTCAGCTTTCAGTATTGTAGTGAAATCAGGTGAGCAATGGTAAAAGGAAAAAATATATATATATTTATTACATATTTATATACATATATATTGACTCTCCTTGACATTTCTTTTCTCTTTCCGTCAGCGTGTTGTACGACGCTTCTATAAAAGACGAGGCCTCCAAATGCAACGTCACGTCCTGGGTGTCGGGGCGAGTTTTTTGCTGCTTCGCGGGCTTTGCGTTGATTCTCATTTGTACCTTGGCCGGCTGGTACATCAACGATTCAAAGTTAGACCAGATGAAGGAACAACTGAAAGCCCGAAATATGCTCCTGAACAAACTGGTGAAAAACATCGAAAGCACGCAGCAACAGGTGGACCTTCTCCAGCAGCGGTATAAGCACCTCCGGGATGAAATGAACGCCATCGAGACGAAAGTGAACGCGGCATCTGAAATTCAGTCGAGCCTGCTGAAGAAGATTCCTGGACTACAGGCCAACTTTGAACAACTCAATGCCACGGCGAACTTTTACTCCGGCGCTCTCCGATCTATGAAAGTTGCCATCGAGGAGTGTCAGTGGCACCTTTCGGACGGACTGAAGTTGCCCACCGATTTGATGTACACACTCTTTTGTGGGAAAAGCGCCGATCTAGCGAGACTCCAGATATGCTGCAAGGAAGGCTGGGTGAGGCACAATTTACATTGCTACGTCTTGTCCACCCAAGAAAAAAGATGGAGCGATGCCGAACGAGACTGTAAGGAAAAGGACGGCGAATTCGTTGAAATCCACAACCCCCGCGAGCAGAAGTTCCTCACCAAGCTTTTACTGGAAAAGGCCGGAGCAAACTACGACGCGTGGATCGGCTTGTCGTACCAAGACGGCGGCTACAAGTGGTCCGACGACCGCCCGCTTTCCAACGTCTCATTTTGGAAGGCGGACGACGGGCGCGCGGTTGAGGACGCGCGAGGTTCCTGCGTGGCCATCAAGCACTCGCCGGGCGCCGCGGAGGACAGCTGGGATCACAACTGGGACCCCTTCCCCTGCGCCGCCAGGAAACGCTACCTGTGCAGAACTTGCATCTTTTGCGAAAAGGGGAGCAAGCAGTAAAGTTCCTGGGGAACCTCATTTTTTTTCGCCGCGCTCTGGCATTCCAATGCTTGCAGTCTCCCGAGTTTGGAACGAAAGAAGACGTGAATCGATTCAACGGTTTAGATCAGGCATGACCAAAGTCCGGCCCGCGGGCCAAATCCGGCCCGCGGTCGACTTTCATCCGGCCCTCGGCCCCCGTCATAAAATCAGTGCCGTCTGGCCCGCAGTTTGGGCGCAATGGAACACGTGTTGCATTGACTGAGGTCTCGTAGACTGGTGAGTGATGTTTCATAGAGTTCCCTCTAGTGGCTAAATGAGTAATAGCATTCACTAAATGAGTAATAGCATTTAGACACTAGAGGGCATCACCCGCGAGTTAACAAGACATCACTCCGTGTTTATATTGACTGATATGTCATATTTCAAATTCCTGTTTCAAATGAACCAAAAGAAATTCTTAAGATTGTTGAAATTAAAATAAAAATGGAAATGTGAAACAGACTGGCTTACTAAAATTTGTTGAACAATATTGTTCAATGTAAAGAATGTCAGCCAAGGTCGGCCCCCCGACATTTTACCACATAAAATCTGGCCCCCTTGGCAAAAAGTTTGGACACCCCTGGTTTAGATTGAATCACGGTGGCAGCAAGGTGGCCCGAGGCAAACGTCGGCCGTGGCTTAGCTCCGCCCCCTGCCCGGAGACGACAGCTCTGCCCGCGACTCTGTGCGCCGAGGCAACCCGATTTTGCAACTATGCAGCGTATTGGATGTTGCTTTTTTTTTAAATTCAAATGATGACAGAAAGTTTGGTTGGCTGCGGGTGCGCAACTCAAGTTGTGCTTGAATTTCAGAAATGCAAAGACTCAAGCAGACGTAGACTGTTTTATTTGAAAGCTTCAACCGAGTGACTGTTTAGTTTGAAAGGTTTTTTTTTTTTTTTGCTTCATGCAGAAATTAAATATTTATCTTCTTTGATGCAGTGTATTAATTTCATAAATGCAACACCATTTTCTAGATACTGGTCAAAAGACAACAATGATAATGTACATGCAGTTTTAACATCATCACTTTCTATGATCGGTGGCTCCCCGTGTGGATTTTTATTTTCTCATGCGAGGCAAAAAAGGCCATTTGAGTATTTTGGTTGCCGACCCCTGCATAGGAACAATTTTTTTCCCCCCCTCAAAATGTTTTTCAAAATATGCAAATGCTCTCCAAAAGACAACAATTCACAGCAGTTGCAATAATCTGAATAAAATATAAATATTTTTTTAATGCGGCAGATGATCCAGACAGAAATGTAGTCGGCTTAGCGGCTTTGTTGCCGTTCGCGCCATCAGTCTTTGTTCTTGCTCCTGGCGTCTGTTTTGTTGTTCTTGCTCGTCATTTCCGCAGAGTCAGTGCCACTCTTGCAGATCAGGTAGCGTTTGAGGTACTTCCTGAAGCACTTGTCCCTCACGCCGTAAATCATGGGGCTGATGGCGCGGGGCAGGACCTGAATGACGAGATAGCAGGCGAACAGCATGTCCACGGAGTTCTCGGGGAACCAGCTCTGCAAAGCTTCCCGGAGGCGCGGAGCCACGTACGTGCTCATGCACAGCAGAACCTGAACGCTGTGCAGGACGACGGTCCTCCGAGCCTTCTTGGCGTGCTTGCTGACCGACTGGACCGCAAAGAGGATCTTGAAGTACGTGAAGAAGATGACCGACCACACAAGCAACTGGTAGCCAATGTACGAGAGCTCCTGCTTCCGAACCAGCAGCGGATTGGGGAAGACGTTCGGGCGCATGCAGAAGACTCGAGATGAGAAGAACTCGAGAGGCTCGGTGGCCAGCGTGACGAAGAGGTCCGGAAGGGTGGAGATGAGGCTGGCGGTCCAGATCAAGGCGATGAGGAGCAGAGTCCTCCTGACGGTGCAGATGCGGGCGTGGTGAAGCGGAAGGCACACGGACACGTAGCACTCGGCCGCCATGCACGCCAGGTTGAGGGGCGTGTTCTCGGTGGTGGTGGCGGCCATCAGCATGAGGGGGGCGCACACAAACACGGCGATTGTGTACAGGGCGTAGCTGATCACAAAGAGGATGACGCTCAGGCTCATCTGGATCATGTCGTTCAGAACCAAGTGGAAGAACAGGATGTAGCGAGGGTTGCTGTAGAAGATCTGAACATGGAAAGTTGCAGTCAGCCCGCTGTTGTATTGCAGTCCAACGCACGCACTCGTTTTCCTTTTTTTGAAAATCAATCCCTTTTTTTGAGAGCACTAGTGGCTTGCAATCCTAGCTTCCCTGCAAACCCATAAAAGGTTGTTTTTCTTAGAATGATAATTGCCAATAATTAAAATAACCCGACGAGTAAAATTCGCCGATTTCCAAAAGGAAATTAAGCGGGGTATGTCGTCAGTGTCATTGATCAAATTACATGAGAATCCCGAGATATCCAGTGTGACCTGTAATTTCACACGCTCTTGTAATCCTGGTCGCTTTTGTTCACAAATTTCAGATGCAATTTGAGATGCAACAAGATGAATGTGAAAAAAAAATGTACATATGTACGGTAGGAACTCTAATGACAGCCCCGCTCGAAGTCAAAGGGCCACCCAAGTCCAAGACGGTGTCCAACCTGGTGCTTGCAGAAGGTGTAAATGAGGCCGACGTTGATGTAGTTGATGGAAAGCGCCATGGCGAGCACCAGCAGGTTCTTGGCCACCGCTTTGCCTAGCGAGTCTCGGTATTGAATGACGGCGCTGGCGTTGGCCGATGCGATTCCGCTCATGTCGCAGCCTACCAACGAAAAAAAAGCACAACATTCGGTTTCAATGGAGGATTTTGTTGAACATTATTTTACGGTCAATCGCAGAATTCCGACAGTGAAGTCAGTGCCCAAATCGAGACAATGTAACATGAGAAAAAAAACATGTCACGCGAATGCGAGTTGTTGTTGTTCAACCGAGCGGCCCTGTTCGGTTGAAAAAAAAACCTTGCCATGGAGGAGGAGTCCTCGTGTTCCGTATTGCGCCGGCAGCTCAATTTGACCATCAAACGGGAGCTGCTCGCCGTTCTTCTGCCGCTCGACGGCATTTGTCACGACGAGACGTACGTAAACAGATAAACGACGTCAAGGATGATAACGCCGGCACGAAACGCCCACCATAACGTAATTTGGAAAGCACGGCATTGACATCACACGAGCTGTGGGGCAATCTATCATTAAAAAATAAAAAATATAATCTCAATATTCACAAAGACGTGTCGTGTAGGGGCGTGTGCGCAGGCGACGAAAAAAAAGCCAAGCCAAGACTCACCCGTGTCAGGTGGATTCACCTGTGACCCGTTCCCGCCAGTCAGCCATCTTTTATAGCCCAAGATGGATGATCGTCAAACTCGCGCATGCGCAGACGCGCCCACAAGTGACGTGCGAGTGAGATCGGCGTTTTCGATGCCGACAACTTCGAATCGCACACTGTTAAAAGTGTGTTGACAACATTGACAAGAAGCCGTCTGATCAGTACAGAATCAAAAAGTAAACAGTATAAATTTACATTAATATTTTGTTGCTATTTTGTTTACGATTATCTATTTCCAGGGTATAAAGGTCTCTTAATTACACCGGTGTGTCAGCGTGTCACGAAGAGGTGACGGTGGCTATTTAAAGAATAAGAAAAACCTTTATTTGTCTCACAATGGAGAAATTCCCAATTTACAGCAGCAAAGTTATGAAAGGAAGAAAGTAGGAGAACAAAAGGTACAGGACTTGCCGCAAAGGCAGCCACTCTCGCGGCGCCATCTTGAAATCATCCTAACCAAATAATACAACACAACCGCCCCTCAAAATATAATCAGAAACACGACAGCACAAATCTCAACTTTCAGTATTGTAAGCAGTGGAATCTGGTGAGCAATGGTAAAAGGAAAAAAAATATATACCGCGTATATAGTATATATATATATATATATAAAACACATTTAACAGCAAATCCTGTTCGATTCGACAGAATAATGTACTCTTAAAGTCTGGAAAACGTGCCAAAAAATGCAAAATATTGCTTTTTTTAAATAAAGAAATCCAATTAATATGTCGAATTTAGTTCACCCTTTTGATCCGGCCCTCTGTGCGCCAAGGCAACCCGATTTTGCAACTATGCAGCGCATTTGATGTTGCTTTTCGAGTTCAAACGAGAACAGAAAGTTTGGTTGGCTGCGGGTGCGCAACTCAAGTTATGCTTGAATTTCAGAAATGCAAAGACTCAAGCAGACGTTGAACATTTTATTTGAAAGCTTCAACCATAATGTTTTGGAGAGCATTTGCATATTTTGAAAAAGACAATTCACCGCAGTTGCAATAATACGAATAAAATGTGTATAATTTTTTTTAATGCGTGAGATGATGCATAATACCTTGATAAACAATTTACAGCAAGCCAATATTAAAACGGCCCCAATCCAGACAAGCCTCGACTATAACCATCCACTATGTTTTGGACTCTTAACTTTTCTTTCTTCAGTCTACATGACTGGAAAAAGTGGGGGGAGTTGGGTCCCGACGTCTTCGACCCCAGCCTGAGGGCAGGTCCGTTCCAGTCGACGGCAGAATGTCGTCTGCGTTTTTCATCCGGTTAGCGGCTTTGTTGCTGTTCGCGCCATCAGTCTTTGTTGTCGCTCCTGGCGTTTGTTTTGTTGTTCTTGCTCGTCATTTCCGCAGAGTCAGTGCCACTCTTGCAGATCAGGTAGCGTTTGAGGTACTTCCTGAAGCACTTGTCCCTCACGCCGTAAATCATGGGGCTGATGGCGCGGGGCAGGACCTGAATGATGAGATAGCAGGCGAAGAGTGTGTCCGCGGAGTTCTCGGGGAACCAGCTTAGCAAAGCTTCCTCGAGGTGCGGAGCCACATACGCGCTCATGCACAGCAGAACCTGAACGCTGTGCAGGACCACGGTCCTCCGAGCCTTCTCGGCGTCCTTGCTGACCGACTGCACCGCAAAGAGGATCTTGAAGTACGTGAAGAAGATGACAGACCATACAAGCAACTGGTAGCCAATGTACGAGAGCTCCTGCTTCCGAACCAGCAGCGGATTGGGGAAGACGTTCGGGCGGATGCAGAAGACTTGAGATGAGAAGAACTCGAGAGGCTCGGTGGCCAGCGTGACGAAGAGGTCCGGCAGGGTGGAGATGAGGCTGGCGGTCCAGATCAAGGCGATGAGGAGCAGAGTCCTCCTGACGGTGCAGATGCGGGCGTGGTGAAGCGGAAGGCACACGGACACGTAGCACTCGGCCGCCATGCACGCCAGGTTGAGTGGAGTGTTCTCGGTGGTGGTGGCGGCCATCAGCATGAGGGGGGCGCACACAAACACGGCGATCGTGTAGAGGGCGTAGCTGATCACGAAGAGGATGACGCTCAGGCTCATCTGGATCATGTCGTTCAGAACCAAGTGGAAGAACAGGATGTAGCGAGGGTTGCTGTAGAAGATCTGAACATGGAAAGTTGCAGTGAGCTCACTGTTGTATTGCAGTCCGACGCACGTACTTTGACCCTTTTGTTAAAATTCTTCAGGATTCCACGCCCCTGGTTTTGGAAAATCAATCCTTTTTTTTGAGAGCACGACTGCCTTGCAATCTTAGCTTCCCTACAAAACCACAAAAGGTCGTTTTTATTTGAATGATAACTGCCAATAATTAAAATAACCCAACGAGTAATTTAAGCGGGGTATGTCGTCAGTGTCATTGATCAAATTACATGAGAATCCTGAGAAATCCGGTGTGACCTGTAATTTCATACACTTTTGAAATCCTGGTCGCTTTTGTTCACAAATTTCAGATGCAACAAAATGAATGCGAAAAAAAAACGTGACATATGTACTTGTAATTATTTACACCAAAAACGGTAGGAACTCTAATGACAGCCCCGCTCAAAGTCCAAGACAGTGTCCAACCTGGTGCTTGCAGAAGGTGTACATGAGGCCAACGTTGATGTAGTTGATTGACAGTCCCATGGCGAGCACCAGCAGGTTCTTGGCCACCGCTTTGCCTAGCGAGTCTCGGTATTGAATGACGGCGCTGGCGTTGGCCGATGCGATTCCGCTCATGTCGCCGCCTACCAACGAAAAAAAAGCACAACATTCGGTTTCAATGGAGGATTTTGTTGAACATTATTTTACGGTCAATCGCAGAATTCACGACAATGTAACATGAGAAAAAAATGCGAACACGGACGGCCCTGTTCGGTTGAACAACAACAAAACTTAAAAGAAAACCTTGACAGGGAGGAGAACTCCTCGTATTGCGCCGGCAGCTCAATTTGACCATCAAACGGAGCTGCTAGCCGTTCTTCTGCCCCTCGACGGCATTTGTCGCGACGAGACGTACGTTAACAGATAAACGACGTCACGGATGATAACCCCCGACACGAAACGCCCACCACAAGGTAAATCGGAAAGCACGGCAAGCAATGCGAAGCTTGTCATAGACATCACACGAGCTGTGGGGCAATCATATCATTAAAAAATAAAAAATATAATCTAAATATTCACAAAGATGTGTCGTGTAGGGGCGTGTGCGCAGGCGACGAAAAAAAAAAAGACAAGCCAAGACTCACCCGTGTCAGGTGGATTTACCTGTGACCATGTTCCCGCCAGTCAGCTATCTTTTATAGCCCAAGATGGATGATCGTCAAACTCGCGCGTGCGCAGACGGGCCCACAAGTGACGTACGAGTGAGATCGGCGTTTTCCACGTAAATAGTAAATAGAAGACATTTACGTTCACATTTTGTTGCTATTTTGTTTACGTTCACAAATTTTCAAATCCAAATACGTTCAAAGAATATTTCTCTGTCGAAATTAAATCAAACTGTCTACTCAATTAGTGAAAACATATGTCAGACTTGGGTTTAAATTTTCCAACTGTGGCGTTGATAATGTTGCTATTTTTTTAATCTTTGGCCAAAGTTTTTTTACATTTCTCGTAAGACTTACATAAGAAAGCAGTGCCGACCAAGCGTTTAATATTTCATTGAATTAGCAGCAGAGTTAGCTCATTCCGAAAAGGGACATTTAACGTACCACTTTAAACTATTATTCTGGGTCGACTCGGAACGTGTTTATTCTGTAAAATGTATCGTGTAGGGCGGCCCGGTAGTCCAGTGGTTAGCACGTGGGCTTCACAGTGCAGAGGTACCGGGTTCGATTCCAGCTCCGGCCTCCCTGTGTGGAGTTTGCATGTTTGCCTGCGTGGGTTTTCTCCGGGTGCTCCGGTTTCCTCCCACATTCCAAAAATATGCATGGCAGGCTGATTGAACACTCTAAATTGTCCCTAGGTGTGAGTGTGAGTGCGAATGGTTGTTCGTCTCTGTGTGCCCTGCGATTGGCTGGCAACCGATTCAGGGTGTCCCCCGCCTACTGCCCGAAGACGGCTGGGATAGGCTCCGCGACCCTAGTGAGGATCAAGCGGTTCGGAAAATGGATGGATGGATGTATCGTGTATTTTTTTAAGGGTCTATTCCAGCAACAGAGCTGCCAGATTTGAATTGATTTATTCAAGTGCATCCATCCATCCATCCATCGTGCAACGTTTTTGGGGCGGTCATCCTGAGAATTATGCGTGCTACGCGCTCCTTTTATTTAAAGCGAGACATCTGAAGGTTGCTGTTGAAACCATTCTTTCATTTCTCTACTCCGCTACAAGCCTTGACATTCACTTGAATGTTGTGACGTTTTGCATATATGTCCAATTATCCAGCCAGTCTGGAGTGATTGATTGATGAGGTCAAGCAATTCAAAGTGAAAGTAGATTTTGCCACATAATGTCTTCCTGGGTTTCTGTTTAATTGACAGTCCACATGGAGGGGGAAAAAAAGTTGTGTTGTGCTGAAGGCAAGCCTCAAGGGAGAACGTTTTTTTTCGTCATCATCATTATCATTAATTTAGGAAGGCAACGGAAAAGGTCCTCAGACGCCGCGCGACCTTTCAGGTTGTTTTTCCTCAAAGGATTGTCAATTCTCGTAGGAACATTGAACGGATGACTTGATGAATCCACGGAGGACAAATAAAAGGGCAAGCAGCTCATTAGCAGAGATGGGGAAAAAGTCACAAAGTGCAAATACTTGCATTGTGTACTTGAACATTCCCCCCCCCCCCCAGGACTTTAAACTTCACTGAATGTTTATGAGTCTACTTTGTCCTTTTACCTGTTACATTTCCATGAAAAGCTTGCTGATCATTTGAATCGAGTCTGCTGCAGCAGTGAGAGATGGAAAACATGCATGAAAGCGGCCCTCAAAGGCCGGAGTCTGACATTGACGAATTACAACGTTCAAACTATCAGGCATTATTTTTATCGGAATGTGGGTGGAAACCCGAGTACCTGGAGAAAAGCCACGCAGGCACGGTGGAGAACATACAAACTCCACACAGGAAGGCTGATGCCTGACATCTGCACCACAGATTCATCCATCCATCCATTTTCTGAACCGCTTAATCCTCACTAGGGTCACGGGGGGCGCTGGAGCCTATCCCAGCCGTCTTCGGGCAGTAGGCGGGGGACACCCTGAATCGGTCGCCAGCCAATCACAGGGCACACAGAGACGAACAACCATTCACGCTCACACTCACACCTAGGGACAATTTAGAGTGTTCAATCAGCCTGCCACGCATGTTTTTGGAATGTGGGAGCAAACCGGAGCACCCGGAGAAAACCCACGAAGACCCGGGGAGAACATGCAAACTCCACACAGGGAGGCCCAACCACTGGACAATCGGGCCGCTATTTATCAATTTTGTTTCACCATTATTATAAAATGCATTTTGTGTGTGTGTGTGGGGGGGGGGGGGTGGCATATTAAAATGACTTTGCTTGACAAAAGCAACAAAACACACAATGTACCGGTACTTGGGTTCTTAAAACAGCCCAAAAAGCAAAAGTATTCCCAAATAAACACGAGGAAGACATGAGTAGATTCAACTTGGGCAGAGACCACCGACACAATCAACAAACCGACAAGCACAGAAAGAGACCATCCACTTATCCGTCCATCCATCCATCCATCCATCCATTTTCTGATCTGCTTATCCTCACAAGGGTCACCCGCGCGCTGGAGCCGATCCCATTTCAACACCTTGAACTGCTTGCCAGCCAATCGCAAGGCACACATAGACAAACAATCATTCGCGGTCACAATCACACCTCGGGACAATTTAGAGTGTTCCGTTAACCTGTCGGGCATGTTTTTGGAATGTGGGCAGAAACTGGAGCACCCAGAGAAAACCCACGCAGGCCCGGGGGAGAACACGCAAACTCCACACAGGAAGGCCGAAGCCAGATTGGAACGTTGCACCTCTGTGCACTGCGAGGCGGAGGTGCTAACCAGTCGACAACCGTGACTGACGCAAATCAAATACAAATCATATTCCGCAACGCTTATTCATTTTAATCACAATCACGTTCAGACGTGGCAGATAAGCACACAGCTAATCCGCTGACAAACTGTCGCCGAGCCAACGCAAAGCAGCCGCCGTGTAAAACGCGTGGCGGATCTCATGAGGGAACACGTCATTCTTCATGTCACCCTGTAGATGACAACGCACTCGAGTGTGTGTGTGTGTGTGTGTGTGTGTGTGGCTTTCGGCTATAAAAGATGTCTGGCGGGCGGGCGGGGGGTCAGAGGTGCGTCCTGACACGGGTGAGTATCCGCTTCATCTTTTAGTCTTCTTCTATACACGTCGCGGAAATGCATGATACATCTTTAAAGAAAAAGAAAATAAATTCCTAGGTCTATTTTTCAGTTTTCATTTGCTGCAAATAAATGCCATATATTTGGAGTTTGGGAGTTATGTTGCAGTAGTTTATGATTCATATTTGCGTAAGAGTGGTGTCTTCATTTTAGCCCTCCCGTGTCGCTGCATATTACGGAAACATCTGGATGTCTCATTTCACTATATTATTACCATATTATTACTATTAATATTATTATATTAATATTATTATATTATTATATTTATATTATATTATATTTAATATAATATTATTATATTAAAATAATTTTAATTTTTTATATCTTTAACTTGTGCTTGAAACAGGTAGTGGTCCATACATATCCATATTATCGTTATTATTGTTTCAACTTGAGACGGACACCAATCATATTCATGATAAAATAATAATAATCATAGTAACTAATAACTGTGATTGAAAGACGTGTGTGTGTTTGTTTTTTTTCTTTGCCTGCCCAGTGTTCATGAAGTGTATTTCTTGATGTGTCATTTCTCAGTTTGCTTATTTTAATCTTCTTGTTCTGGTTATCTTTTTTTTCCCTGATCGGCTCTACATCTTAATTCATTTCCTATATTGATTTTCTGCAGAGAGGGTGATGAAGTCAAATGGCAGATTTATTTTATTGTTCCATTGAATGATATTATACTTGGTCTTAATATGCCTTACGTTCTCACTTTTGCCTTGTTACCTTGTAATTACATCCATATGCTTTCTATGTGATTATTTCTTTCTGATAAATTTGATATTTTTTGTCCCAGAATATCCTTTCCTACGTTTGAAGCAGGAAAGATGTTCAACGTGTGAAGTTTTTACAACAACTTGGACCAGATTTTTGTCACCAATACTTAATATACTGTTACACTAGCCTACTCCATCAATTGATTGACAAGATTTTACCTGGATCAAAGTTTGAAATGTGACCCACCCTCCACATTTTGGAATGACTCTTATGTTTAATAATTGATTCCGCTGTTATTGTTAGTGCGCGTGCGTAGGTCAAGATGGGGGACGCTGCCTTGGCCAACACGAGCGTGGTCATCCTGTACCGAGACTCGCTCGGCAAAGCGGTGGTCAAGAATGTGGTGTTGCTCGCCATGGGACTGTCCATCAACTACATCAACGCCAGCCTCATGTACACCTTCTGCAAGCACCAGGTACTAAATCTGCTCCATGTTTAAAGTGCCCGCAGTCAACTTTTGTCGTGATGTGGCGCGATATAAATAAAATCAAATTGAATTGAAGACAGGGCTGAGAACAGAGCCTTGAAGAACACCCTCTGAGGGGGCATTTGGTGTTTTGATTTTTAGGTTTGGATGTCTTCTGAGTGTCAAAAGCTCATTCATTCATTCATTCATTCATTCATCTTCCGAGCCGCTTGATCCTCACTAGGGTCGCAGGGGGGTGCTGGAGCCTATCCCAGCTGTCTTCGGGCAGTAGGCGGGGGGACACCCTGAATCGGCTGCCAGCCAATCGCAGGGCACACAGAAACGAACAACCATTCGCACTCCCACTCACACCTAGGGAAAATTTAGAGCAGGGGTCACCAAACTTTTTGAGAGTGAGAGCTACTTCATGTGTCCTGATTGTGTGAAGGGCTACCAAATTGATACGCGTCTGAAATAACATTTGTACAAATTACATTTAATAATATTAGAACATTAGCTAGCTAGATATATACTGTAGCTAGCTAGTTAGATAGCTAAATAGGTAGCTATAGAATCTATAATACGGCCCATGTTTGCATTTTTAAATCATAATTTCTACGAGCAAATCACAATCCTAGCACTGGCGGGCTACTGGTGTGGTCCTCACGGGCTACCTGGTGCTCGCGGGCACCACGTTGGAGACCCCTGATTTAGAGTGTTCAATCAGCCTGCCACACATGTTTTTGGAATGTGGGAGGAAACCGGAGCACCCGGAGAAAACCCACGCAGGCCCGGGGAAAACATGCAAACTCCAAACAGGGAGGCCGGAGCTGGAATCGAACCCGGTACCCCTGCACTGTGAAGCCCACGTGCTAACCACTGGACTGCAGGGCCGCCCTGTCAAAAGCTCAGTTTTAAGTAATATTTAATTGGAGGAAGTTGAACGTAAAACAGGTTGTGGTTTCCACAAGGCTTTCAGGGACATGCTTAAGAGTTTGGGTGGGTGGCATCTGCGTACAGTGCAATTCCGAACATTTTTTTTTTTCTGGATATTGGACCAAGTGAGAAAAGAAGGACAAGGCCGAGAACAGAGCCTTGAGGAACACACCGTTTGGTGACGGGTATGGGAGATCGATAATGTTGTGACTTTGGCTTTTTGTCCCCCCTGTGATTGGCTGGCAACCAGTTCAGAGTGTGCCCCGCCTACTGCCCGAAGACAGCTGCGATAGGCTCCAGCACGCTCTGCGACCTTCATGAGAATAAGCGGATTAGAAAATGAATGGTTGGATGGATGTTGGCCCCCTTTTGTGCGGTTCGGCTGAACTACGATCGAGCGTCAACTTGTTCCAACTCGCTGTCTTCCAGATCTTCTACTACAACCCACGCTACATCCTTTTCTTCACCCTGGTTGTGAACGACATGATCCAGATGAGCGTGGGCATCGCCCTGTTTGTCATCAGCTACGCCCTCTACAAGATCACCGCGCTATCGTGCGCCCCTTTCATCCTAATGGCCATCATTACCACCGAGAACACGCCCCTCATCCTGGCGTGCATGGCGGGCGAATGCTACGTGGCCGTGCGTCTTCCGCTTCACCACGTCCGCATCTGCACCGTCAGGAGGACTCTGCTCCTCATCGCCTTGATTTTCACCATTAGCATCACCTCCGCCTTCCCGGACCTCTTCGTCACGCTGGCCACCAAACGACCGGACTTCTTCTCGTCCCAAATTTTCTGCCTCCGAGAGACGGCCTTCCCCAGCCCGATGTTGACCCAAAAGCGGGACATCACCTACATCCTCTACCTGGTCATAGTGTGGTCAGTCATCTTCTTCACGTACTTCAAGATCCTGTTCACGGCCCAAACGGCCAGCAAGGATGCCAAGAAGGCTCGGAGGACCATCGTCCTGCACGGCGTTCAGGTTCTGCTGTGTATGACCATTTATGCTGCGCCTCTGGTCAAGGACGCGCTACTGCGCGTCTTCCCCAAAAACTACTCGGACTCACTCTTTGCCGTCTACATCGTGGTGCAGATCGTGCCCCGCTCCATCAGCCCCATCATATATGGTGTGAGGGACAAGTGCTTCAGGAAGTACCTCAAACACTACCTCATCTGCAGGACGGCACCGCACGGTGACTTATCCTGATCTGGCAGCCCACGCCCCCCAAAAAAGGTCAGACCGTCAAAATACAAAAACAGAACCCAACATGAACGCGATCATAGGCCACTTAGCAACATTATGTAGCAACAGGAAGTGCCACGGGAGTGGTCTTTGGTGGAAGGGGACCTTCGTGGGTGGTGGTTTGTGGTGATATTATTCCAGCCCCCAAACCCTGCACCCACCCCCACACCACACACACACACACACACACACACACACACACACACAATATGACCCAAACTATTAAATGCCCCGTTTTTATTTTTTTCTATCTTTAATTGTCAGGTCTTTCAAAGTAAAAAAAAAATCTCTTCAGATTGGTTTTTTTTTATGTGTGTACCCGGGCAAAGGCTTACAACAATAAATCATGAATTGCAAAAAGGCCTTTGCACTTTGTAACTGTTTTACAATAGTTTACTTTTGTGCTGACCTACCAATATTTATTGAGAATTTCGTATTATGAAAGAAAAACACATTTGAAACGGTTGAAAACATGAGCTCAAGTTTGTAAATGAACTCAGAAAATAAAATAAATGTCAACACCCCCACACACACTTGTAATATTATGCTTTGTTTTCTCTCCAAAAATAAAAATACTGGAGGGGCGGCCCGGTAGCCTAGTGGTTAGCACGTCGGCTTCACAGTGCAGAGGTACCGGGTTCGATTCCAGCTCCGGCCTCCCTGTGTGGAGTTTGCATGTTCTCCCCGGGGCCTGCGTGGGTTTTCTCCGGGTACTCCGGTTTCCTCCCACATTCCAAAAATATGCGTGGCAGGCTGATTGGACGCTCTAAATTGTCCCTAGGTGTGAGTGTGAGCGCGGATGGTTGTTCGTCTCTGTGTGCCCTGCGATTGGCTGGCAACCGATTCAGGGTGTCCCCCGCCTACTGCCCGGAGACAGCTGGGATAGGCTCCAGCACCCTAGTGAGGATCAAGCGGCTCGGAAGATGAATGAATGAATGAATGTTTATTGGTGTTTGGTGCATACGTCACAAATATGGAACACCAAAACATGATCCAAATATTTTTCATACAAAAGTTACATGTTTCTCTTTCTGCGATCCACACACATGCAAACTTTCCTTATCGTGGTCGCACAAAAAGTCACGTTGGAGGTTTGAATGGTCGAGTGGTTGTCATCTTGACAACCATCAAAAGTAAACATTTCGGCCCCAAAATTGTAAAAACGACACGACTTCCTATCCTTCGCTTCCAGAATTACGCACGCTACAAAAGGAAGCGGGAAGTCCTCGAGGCTTCTTGTTTTGTTGTTGTCCTTGTTGATTTGTTGTCCTTGATCTCGTTGTTTATCGATGTTGTTGTTATCTGTGCTGTTCTTGCTATTGCTCTTGCTGTCGTTGCGACCGGTCTTGCTGCCGCTCTTCTTCCCGTCGACGTCACTGTGCAGAATCGGAATCACAATTCCGATTCCCGTCGTTGATGATGATATCTTTGTTCGTTCTTGTTGTTGTCATTGTTGTTGTTCTGCTTCACGCTTCAGTTGTTGTCCTCGTCACTGTTGATCCT
Organism: Hippocampus zosterae; assembly: GCF_025434085.1. Taxonomy (NCBI): domain Eukaryota; kingdom Metazoa; phylum Chordata; class Actinopteri; order Syngnathiformes; family Syngnathidae; genus Hippocampus; species Hippocampus zosterae. Next base: position 24,651,226 of record NC_067459.1, read on the forward strand.
GCGGCGTCTCTCTTGCCGCGAGGGGGAGGGGGGATCGGGGGGGGGCAAGGCCCAAGCTGTCTTCCCGCTTCCTGCGCATCACTTCCTGTTAAGCAGCTGCTGCTCCAGCTGCACCAGTCGGACGCTCATCGCCGTCAGTGGAAGCCCAGACGCTAAGGAGCAAAACCTCGGTGGCCAATCAAGAGGTCAAAAGGTGAATAGATACCAGGTCTCCTTGCATTACGACTTCCAAGTTGTTTCAAGTCCTTTTATGGCTGAGATTCGCGTGTTTCTCTAGTCAGATACCTCGGAACTCTGCGTAAAAGGGGAATGCGGTGTCGATGGAAAGCGGAGCGGCATGCATGAAAAGGATATGCGACTGCGTGATGCGGTCCAGGTTGCTTATGGTGGCTTGCTGGAACTCCACCAGGTTTTCGCAGGCGCACGGGTCCTTCACTTCGATCTCACCTTGACTTTCCTCTGTGGATGCCGATAAAATCAACCAGGAAAACCATTGCCAAGCTTTTCACTGCCACTTTTAACAGTTAAAAAAAAAATTTTTTTTTTTAGTACCTGGACACACGTTTAGTTTAAGGTTGAGCGCGATGGTGCTGATGGCAGTGAAGTCGGAGGCATAAAAGAAATGCTTCTCCAGAGGCTCCGAGGCGATCTGGCGAAGCTCCTCCTCCAACGCTTTGCCGACGCCCACCGCATACATGATAATGCCTGGCGGCAAGCCAACGTCGTACGGTCAGCATTCCGACGTGCAAATGTGCGGAAAAAACAAAACATGGATGAAACTGGGAAGCAAACGGGAAGGAAAGGGTACGCGGAAAAGGAAGTGCTCAGAAACAACAAGTAAAAAATTTTTAAAAAGTGAATGCGAGGAAATCAAGAATCAAAGACAGAAATGGGATGCTAACAGGTGGGATGCCGCAAGTAAATGGGAAGAAAATGGCAGGAAAAGTGGGACAGGAAACAAAATTAACGGAAGCAAAAAGGAATCAAACGCAATGGGGGTGGGGGGGAAAAAGTGGCGAGCAAATCGGGAGGTAATGCGAAGCAAGCGAGAAGAAACTGGGAGCAAAAAGGAAGCTGAGGCAAAACCAACAGGAAGCGACAAGAAATCAAACATGAAGGGATAGAAGCGGGCAGCCAATGGAACGCAAACGTGAAGAAGTTGGGTAGCAGATGAGAGGAAACAGGAAGCGGATGAACAGGAAACAGGAAGCGGACGGGAAGAAGTTAGCTCACGTACGGAAAGAAAATGGCAAGCAGGCGAGAAGGAAAGAAGAAGCGAATTGGCAGCTCCCAATGGGAAACGAAGAGGCGGCGTCCGGCTCCGACCGGCTTGTTTGGCCTTCTTGGCGAACTCGCTGATGTCGTCCTGCGAACGCCCGTCGGTGAACACCAGTCCGATCCTGGGAATCCCTCGGTCCGGCGGTCTGGCCCCTTCCGCCTCCGAGAAGCTACTCTCCAACATGTGCTGCAGCGCCATGCCCGTCATCGTGCCCTTCTCCATGTACGCCATCTGCGTCCGATGCGCATACAACAAAAAAAGAATACAGTCCGCATCTCGATGTCAAAATAAAAGTCTTCCCTACTCCATGGAGACCATCAAAATAAATTCGTTCTGTCTCGACTCTCATTCTATGTCTCGAAATGAGGCTTTTCTCGTTCGTTTCGCTTGCAACATTTCACTCATTCATTCATTCATTCATTCATCTTCCTAACCGCTTGATCCTCACTAGGGTCGCGGGGGGTGCTGGAGACTATCTCAGCCGTCTCCGGGCAGTAGGCGGGGGACACCCTGAATCGGTTGCCAGCCAATCGCAGGGCACACAGAGACGAACAACCATCCGCGCTCACACTCACACCTAGGGACAATTTAGAGTGTTCAATCAGCCTGCCACGCATGTTTTTGGAATGTGGGAGGAAACCGGAGCACCCGGAGAAAACCCACGCAGGCCCGGGGAGAACATGTAAACTCCACACAGGGAGGCCGGAGCTGGAATCGAACCCGGTACCTCTGCACTGTAAAGCCCACGTGCTAACCACTGGACTACCGGGCCACTTTTCAAAATAAAACACAAAATCCTTCCTTCCATTCCTGGCCTAGCCTTTTGCCATTTCACAATAAAAGAGGAAGTTGACCTTCATGACAGCAGCCTTGATGTCATCTGCGCTGTGGAACTGGTTTAGGGTGAACTCGGTCCTGACCCGGCTGGAGTACTGGACCAGACCCACCCGAGTGCCGTGCTCCGACACGTCCAGCGTGTCCACCACCTGACGAAGGGACGGCAAATCCACGTCAAATCGCACCTCGGACAAAATCCCCAGTCGCCATTCGGGAGTCGACAGTCGGCCGACGAGCGGGCGGGCGGTGTCACCTCATTGACAAACTTTTTGACCAGCTCGAAGTTGTGAGGGCGGACGCTCTTGGAGCCGTCGATCAGCAGCACCAGGTCGATGACGGCCGACTTGCACGCTGAAACGCCGCGACGGCCACAGCGACAATTAACCGAGTGCGTGTGTGTGTCTTCCGTGTATGGACGTATGTGCATGCGTGCGAGTGTGTGTGCCCGTACTTCCGCAGTTCTTGCCGTCCTCCTGCAGGAGTTGCCCATCGGGACAGACGCAGTAATACGAGCCCGGCGTACTCACGCAGCGATGCTCGCATCCGTGATCCAGCGAGTTACACAAGTCCAATTCTGAAAGAAAAAAAAAAAAAAACAATGAAAAGATGCAAATCATCTCATGAGCAAATGACTAAAATGTGTCCGTGAATAAAACTTGTCTGAGTTGGTGAACGTGTGCGTACGCGTGCACGTCTTCTTGTCCTGGTTGAGCGCGAAGCCTTGGTTGCAGTCGCACGTGAAGGCGCCAGGAGAGCTCACGCAGATCTGCTCGCAGTCGTGTTTGCCTTCGGCGCACAGGTCGATAGCTGCCAAACACACACACACACACACAGATACAAACACACGGAGTTGAGTAGACATTTCCACGCGCTACGAAAACTTGCTCATGTCTTTGTGCCTCCCCGGCGCTGCGGCCGTCTTGAGATGCGGCTTGAATTCGGTCTATGAGACTCAGATCACAAATCATCTTTCCCCATGTTTGAATGATGCCATTAATCTGCTACAACCACCACTACTCCCCCGCCAAAAAAATCTTTTGGGTGATTTGGTTTATTTCTCCACTCAACAAAAATTGTACCTGATAATAACAACGGCTTCACAGTGCAGAGGTACCGGGTTCGATTCCAGCTCCGGACTCCCTGTGTGGAGTTTGCATGTTCTCCCCGGGCCTGTGTGGGTTTTCTCCGGGTGCTCCGGTTTCCTCCCACATTCCAAAAACATGCGTGGCAGGCTGATTGAACACTCCAAATTGTGTGAGTGTGAGTGCGAATGCTCGTTCGTTTCTGTGTGCCCTGCGATTGGCTGGCAACCGATTCAGGGTGTCCCCCGCCTACTGCCCGGAGACAGCTGGGATGGGCTCCAGCACCCCCCGCGACCCTAGTGGGGATCAAGCGGCTCGGAAGATGAATGAATGAATGAATAACAACAACTTAATTGAATAGAACGGAAAGAATTTGATTGTCTGTGTGTCAAGATTTACGGCTTCGAGCCAATTCATTGCGTTGTGAACTCTCAGACGGCCTTGGCCAGCAGGAGGCAGCATAATACAGACGTGCGCAAAACATATAGTACACAAAGAAGAATTTGACTTCTTCTACAGGACTATGACGCGGTAAGATGCAGTAGTAGAAGTCAAATTTTTTGCAGAGGATAAAGAATATATGTACCGATGAGGATTACAATTACGAATTGTTCTGCTCTTCAAACTGGCTTGTAAAACTACACCTCTCTAGGCTAACTGTTAGCATGCCAATGTTATTTATCGTTCATGTTCGGATCAAGCTGGCAGTTTGTTTTTGTACTGGGAATGTTCACTATGTGTGTGGAAGAAAAAAAATATATGTGCACGTACGCGTGCACGTCTTCTTGTCCTGGTTGAGCGCGAAGCCCTGGTTGCAGTCGCACGTGAAGGCGCCGGGAGAGCTCACGCAGATCTGCGCACAGTCGTGGTCGCCATCGGCGCACAAGTCGATGGCTGCGACAATCACGCACGCACGTACAAAAAAACAAAAAACAACATTTTACTTGAGCACTTGAGAAACGGTGAGTGGCATCTGACAAATATTGCTAAACATCAAAAGTCAAATGCGGCAAAAGCCAAATCCAAAACGTTTGCATCTGTGTCACCCTGGCAGGAGGCGCCGTCGTCCATCAGCCGGTATCCATCTTTGCAGCGGCAATGGAATCCGTTGAGCACACTCGCACACTCGTGCTCGCACGTGTGATTACCAAAGGAACAAAAGTCCAACACTGAGCAACGCAAACACACAAAGAGAGCACAACAACATTTCTGATACAATCGACACATTATTTTTTTTTTATATATACAGTATATATTTTTTGCAGCTGCTACATACTGGTGCACGTCTTCATGTCGAGGTTGAGCGTGAAGCCTTGGTTGCAGTCGCACGTGAAGGCGCCAGGAGTGCTCACGCAGATCTGCTCGCAGTCGTGTTTGCCTTCGGCGCACAAGTCGATGGCTGCCACACACGCACACACGTTGATTATCGCGATTGTTAATTTTTCTCTTCTTATCGCGATTGTTATTCTTATCATCTTCATCATGGCGCTCACCTGCGCAGGTCTTGTCGTCGTCATTCAGCGTGTAACCGGGCAGGCAGAGGCAATGGAAAGAACCCGGAGAGCTTTCACAAATGTGCTCACAGCCATGCTCAGTCTCCACACACAGATCCATACCTGCAAGAAGAACAACAATAACATCAACGAGGTCACAATATCAACAACATTGTTGTCAGAGTATCAGGGATAATGATATTGCTGTGAAATAAACATCTCGTAGTATCGTGATATCGTAATGTATCGAAATGTTTTTCTTGTTAAAGTGCCAGTGAAATATCGCAATAGCGTTGTCAAAGATGGCAATGGAATATTTCCTTGCGGGATATTAAGGTTCGGTGTGGAGCCAGAGGAAACTTTGACGGGCGCAGACTTCTCACCGCAGAGTTTATCCTGGAACTGAAGTCCAAACTGGTGGATGAGGTCAAATGTCTCCACCAGGAAAACGTGGTCCTCGAAGGGCGGGGACGCCATGGCCCTGAGGGACGCCATGTCAGCCCGGGCCACACCCACAGCGAAGATCTCAATGCCTTTCTGGCGAGCCTCCGCCGCCACCTCCGACACGCGGTCCTGAGGACGCCCGTCTGTCACGATCACCGCCACGTTGTGCACCTGACAGACGGGTGAAACGTCAGCAGAGAGACCATGGGAGGCGCGCGCGTGGCGTGCTTTACCTGGGGTCTGTCGCCTTGCTCTAGGTTGAAGGCGTTGTTGATGATGTAACGGATGGCCAGGCCCGTCATGGTGCCCTGCGCCAGGGGGACGATGCGGTGGATGGCGTCCACCATACTGGACATGTTGCCATAAGAGTTCAAGGAGAACTCGTTGCGGACCTGAAAAGACCAAGACGTTCTTTATATTCTCAAAGAAGGCCACATTGGATAAAACGGCTGCAATGGTAAAAAAAAAGTGACTAAAATGGCCAAATGGTCAACACAGCCTGTACATTTGTAAACTCATTCAATTGTATTTGCTCATATTACTTTCTTTTAAAAACTTTATAAATAAGATAAGAAACCCTTTATTAGTCTCGCAATGGAGAAATTCCCAATTCACAGCAGCAAAGTTATGAAAGGAAGAAGTAGAACAACAAAATATAGGAGCTGCTGGAAAGGCAGCCACTCTCGCGGCGCCATTTTGAAGTCAAAATAACAAAAAAAAAAACACACAACACAACACATAGGACACAGGCAGTCGTGCAATCTTCACCAATTTTCTGCATACACTTTGTTGTCTGAAGCAGTTATAGATGAAAGAGGAGAGGATCAAAGTGTCCTTTCACCAGTGGATCAGAGGTGAAAATGTGCACACGTCTGCTACAAGCTAAGTTTTGAAAGCAAACACGAAGCTGTAGCATCCACTGACGAAAAGAGATTAGTTCACTTCTCCTGTCCCACGTAATCCACGTAAATGTTTAAAAAAAAGAATTAATTTGTCCTTTAGGAGAAGATGCTATGTTGGAAAAAAAAAATCCCGGAGCAAGCTGAAACTTCACCGTACATTAGTTTCGAACATCTTAAGTGTCGAATTAGCAAGCGCCCACCTGACTAGAGTATTGGACCACGCCCACTCGGGTGGCGTTGAGTCCGACGTTGAGCGTGTCCAGGATGTCGATCATGAACTTCCGCATTGTCTCAAACTCGTGAGGTCGAACGCTGCGCGAGCTGTCGATCAGGAACACCAGGTCCACCGGGCCTGACTGGCACTTTTGCTCAGAAACTGCAACAAGACACAATGGTAACAAGGCGCAGTTTTTTTTTTCCATTTGGACTGAAACTTTTATTTCCTTAGTGGCAGCGCCCCCAGTTGGCAAACTGTTGCTATAGCCAGACAAATAGGACGTTTTGTTGTTATATTTGTCAAAATATCATGATAGTATTGTTTTCAGAGTATCATGACGATACTAGTCTCAAAGTATATTGTTTACATCATTGTAATTTTTAATTTTAATATTAATCTAATTATTGTGACAATATCACTGTTATCGAAGTGTATCTAAGTAGTTTGATATCGTTTACACAACGTATTTTGATATTATTTTCGTCAAAATACCACATTATCACGGCTATCGTGGAATTGTGATATTGTTGTGATGGTATCCTGATATTATTGTTGTCATACGGAAGCGAAAATTCTCAAGATATCGTGATAACATTATTGTGTGCGGGCTCCCCCTGTTGGCCCACATGTGAACATTCCAGACAAACAGGAAATAACTCATCGTGGAGGAATGTTCTGACATTGAACTGGACCCTGATCACAGAACGGATTGCAATTGCCCGTTTTCCCAGTGGCTACAAATCCTTCTCTGCTGGGGAAACGTTTAGGATTTTTTTTTTTTGGAGGGGGGTGGAAATGCTATCAAATAATCTCACTTGGAGCATTTGTGAACGTCAATGCCGAAAAAGGCAGACTTTGTAGCTACAGTAACACTGTTCAATGTCAGTCAAATATATATACTGTATATAAAGGGTAAAATTGTGTACATCCTTCAAATTTGAATCTAATAATTTGTTTTGACCTGCTTTGGGCCGGGCGGTGGTGATGGCGGCCATGCTGAGCAGCACCAAGGCGACGCCTGCACCCATACGCCTCATTGTCATGGCAACAGCTGACTGCAACACAAAGCATCATCGGGGTTTAACTGCAAAATTGGTGCTTGGGCAAACACTTGGGCTCAAATAGACATTTGGACAAAGTTATTGGGACACAGATGTGTGGTCAACATTTTTGGGACACCCGTGAAAGGGAAGAGAATGTGTAAAAAGTTGTGTTTGTGTAAACATTTGCGTGTATTCCCAGATGGCCTCTTTCTGCCCCATCAACTTCTCAGTCGTTAACGTTGAAAAATATTTTAGGTTTTTCGCTGCTGATGAGAAGCTGCCGAAGAATTCCAGACAACGACGTTGAACATTCCGGTCCTGAAACGTGAAAACAGCTGGCGCAGGAACGCCTTGGCGCTCCTGAACTGAGCTTCATGACAGCGGATGACAAAGGTGAGCGATCGCAGTCACGTCACGAGCACTCCACTCCCGAAAAACAAAGAGCGCTTGTCCGTCCGCTCGTCTGCTTCTCGGCTCACATCTGCTCACATTTCCTGGCCGCCAACTCGTGCTTCCTGACGACTCCTTCGGTCACTCAAGCCAAAGTTCTGCTTTTGCTCCAAGCGGGTCGTCGGCAGGCACTTGCGCAAAAAAGTGCACCAAACACAATCATTTGGATGGGAAGATGACAAATACATGGAACATCTCAAAAACAATTTGGACAAACCGTTTTTGGATTTAGCAACATCAAAATACCGCAATGGGTCGTGACCGAAAGAACGAGATCCCGGATACAAGCGGCCGAAATGAGTTTTCTCCGCAGGGTGTCCGGGCTCTCCCTTAGAGATAAGGTGAGAAGCTCAGTCATCCGGGAGGGGCTCCGAGTCGAGCCGCTTCTCCTCCACATCGAGAGGAGCCAGATGAAGTGGCTTGGGCATCTGATTCGGATGCCTCCTGAGCGCCTCCCCGGTGAGGTGTTCCGGGCATGTCCCACCGGGAGGAGACCCCGAGGAAGACCCAGGACACGCTGGAGAGACTATGTCACCCAGCTGGCCTGGGAACGACTCGGGATGCCCCGGGGAGAGCTGGAAGAAGTAGCTAGGGAGAGGGAAGTCTGGGCTTCCCTGCTAAAGCTGTTGCCCCCGCGACCCGGGTAGATAATGCGGTAGATAATGGATGGATGGATGGATGGAAAATACCGCAAAACCCTTGTCACTTTCTTGATACCAAAATATGTGTTGATCAGCGCAATTGATCGATGGCTCGATGATGAAAACGATTGCTAAGTGCAGCCCTACTTCAACTGCATACACGCCCCTTTTCAAAACACATCCAGGCATTACAATTCCTAGAAAAACAAGAAGCACTTCCTTTCACACATCATACAACGCCGCATGTGTGTGCATGTGTGAGCACAAAGAGACCTTAGAAAGCCCCCCCCCCCCCCACCCACAGCCTGCTCTCCGTGACCCCTTCCTGTCTACCCCCACCACACGCCAACGTGCTACCGTCCTGCTGAACACACTCACACATTCATTTATCAAATACAATCTTTCAGGCTGGGAAAAAAAAAAATAAATCCAAAGTTAGCGCCTGTGGAGGGAGTCGCTCCCTATGCACTGTGGAGGGGCCGGGTACTGTTTGATTCGGGCGCGATATCAAAATAATCCATTTATCGTTTCACCCCGAGGGTCGACTATATGATCCACCATCTGAAAATCGCTAGACAGAAATGAGGGAGTATTCGATTCATTTTTTCAGCCCTAAAGTGAACCCCATAGTACAGGGGTGTCCAAACTTTTTGCCAAGGGGGCCAGATTTTATGTGGTAAAATGTCGGGGGGCCGACCTTGGCTGACATTCTTTACATTGAACAACAATATTGTTCAACAAATTTTAGTAAGCCAGTCTGTTTCACATTTCCATTTTTATTTTAAAAATAAATGAACAAGCAATACACATATCCACAACTGCAAGGATCATTTGAAATATGACATATCAGTCAATATAAACACGGAGTGATGTCTTGTTAACTCGTCAGTGATGCCCTCTAGTGTCTAAATGCTATTACTCATTTAGTGAATGCTATTACTCATTTAGCCACTAGAGGGAAGCAGTACTCTATGAAACATCACTCACCAGTCTACGAGACCTCAGTCAATGCAACACGTGTTCCATTGCGCCCAACCTGCGGGCCAGACGGCACTGATTTTATGACGGGGGCCGAGGGCCGGATGAAATTCGACCACGGGCCGCATTTGGCCCGCGGGCCGGACTTTGGACATGCCTGCCATAGTACATTAGATTAAAAAAGAAAAAAAATCCATATTTCGTGATTAGGAGATATTCGATTAATCGTCTCAGCCCGAGATGCAGCTATTGCAGGAAATCGTCTCCAATCCCCTCTGAAAGCCTTAAACGCATCATGACTGCATTTCAAATTGTTCACTCAGTCATGGCTGCCAAGTCACTATAATGGTGTCATGATTCGGTTTGGGGCGGCCCGGTAGTCCAGTGGTTAGCACGTGGGCTTCACAGTGCAGAGGTACCGGGTTCGATTCCAGCTCCGGCCTCCCTGTGTGGAGTTTGCATGTTCTCCCCGGGCCTGCGTGGGTTTTCTCCGGGTGCTCCGGTTTCCTCCCACATTCCAAAAACATGCGTGGCAGGCTGATTTGAACACTCCAAATTGTCTCTAAGTGTGAGTGTGAGCCCCGATGGTTGTTCGTCTCTGTGTGCCCTGCGATTGGCTGGCAACCGGTTCAGTGTGTCCCCGCGCCTCCTGCCCCAAGAGGGCTGGGATAGTCTCCAGCGCGCCTCGTGACCATAAGCGGATCCCCAAAAAAAACGGATGCCGTGTGTCAGCGCTCGCGGGCTTTTCTTGCGTTGCTTGTTGGCGCTTTGTGTTGTTTGTTGAGCTGCTTAAGCTAACTTCCGTCGCGTTGCCGTAACAACCCCCCCGCCCCCTCCCACACACACCCCTCAGCTTTGTGGGGGACGGCTCCCTTCACCAGGGCCCCCGCGACGCCAGTCCAAACATTCTTAACCATCATCACAGAATAGTTGTGAAGGTTCTTTACTCTGTTTGACCAGAAGGAACGGCGTGAGAAGCTAACAGCTGACTATCTACTGTATGTTTGTATACACAAACGCACAAAGACACACACTCGTGCACGCGGTACAAAGTACCACACACTCGGTCTCACACTCCGACAAACACGTTTTTGTACACACACACACACATCACTTGCTAGTTAATGATCAACGGTGGAGAGAAGACGTGAGCAAGCGAGAAGAAGAAGAACCAGAAGTTCTTCTTGAGGGCGACTTGAGCTAGGCCACGTCAAATGGACGCCGTTACCATGATGGGCGAGCTGGCGGCCGCCATGGAAGACGCACACCAAGGTCGGATCGCACGTCGCCGTCCGCTCTGGCGACGTCCCGCCAACTGTCTCGATGGCGTCCTTCGCAGCATGTCTTCATGTCTGTCTCACGGCACGTCCCTCTTATCATCTCACTGCTTCGAACCGTCTCGCCGAATATCGCTTCGTCTCTCTCTCGCTATCTCGCAGCAAGTCGGAATGTCTCGCTGCCAGCTTTATCGCCACGCGTCTTGCTGCGTTTGTCTCTCACAATTTACTGAATCTCCCCGTCTCTCGCTGCACGTCCATCTCGGAACATCTCGCCAGGCGTCTTCGAGACTGTCTCACGCACGTCTAATCTTATCGTCTCGCCGTCTGCCTTCTGGCTGCCTCAAGAAATGTCGATGACCGTCTCGCTGCATGTGCCTCTCACTGTCTCACTCTTTGCTTTCTCACCCTCTCACCGTCTCCTTTGATGTGTGTGTGTGTGGGGGGGGGGTGGGGTGGGCGTTGGACTGAGGTCATCACCTCCAGGTCACCTTGTGAACCTGACAGTCTAACAAGAGTTTTGGACACATCTCGCTGAACCACCGCTGACGAGTAACTCTTTGGCTCTTTTGGTCATCGAGTAATCTGACCAGCATGTTTGGGATGAGGTGGCTTGGGCATCTGATTCGGATGCCTCCTGAGCGCCTCCCTGGTGAGGTGTTCCGGGCATGTCCCACCGGGAGGAGACCCCGAGGAAGACCCAGGACACGCTGGAGAGACTATGTCACCCAGCTGGCCTGGGAACGCCTCGGGATCCCCCGGGGAGAGCTGGAAGAAGTAGCTAGGGAGAGGGAAGTCTGGGCTTCCCTGATAAAGCTGTTGCCCCCGCGACCCGGCCCCGGATAAGCGGTAGAAGATGGATGGATGGATGGATGGATGGATGGATGGATGTTTGGGATGAATTTATGATTCCGATTTTTTTTTTTTTTTAAACAACAAATAATGAGAATTGCAGGACCTGATATCAAATTGAGAAAATGCACAACCATGAATCGGTGATTCACTTCCTGGTATTGGCTGTAACATCTGTCTGAAGATTGGCCAAAATGTTGCTGGTTGCTTGGCAACGTCAAATGACTCTTTTTGGGAAGTAAAAAAAAAAAAGAAGCACAAAGATAATTCGTCCGTGTTCATGGAAATTGGAGGATATTTGTAGTTGAGAGGCAAAGATTCAGCGACACCATTTTAAGGTGTCGCGGAATGATTCATCGATTCTCAAAATGGTTGTTCATTTATTATTATTTGAAGGTGTTAATGAATTGTTGGACCTCTCAAATTGGTTCCATTTTTTTCTGAAATTGATACCCACCGTTGTTTTTTTTTGTTTTTTTTTAATGTTTTCAAATTGTTGACCAAGGCATTTTTGGAGGATGGGGGATCGATGGAGGGGTCCGTTCTTGGAAAGCAATTTTGAAGATTTGAGAATTCTGCCCGCCCGACGGTGGCGAGAAAACTACAGCAATCCGAAATGTTTTCCCTTCCCAAATGTGTTTCAGATGTTTCCCTGCATCAGTCCTCTCACTTCCAAACCGAGGCGTTCACTCACCTACTGGACGCGGACGTGGCCTGGGACAGGTGGGATGCACACGCGTGGAAAAAAAAAAAAAGTCCTGTTCCACACACACATACGCACACATGCACACACACAAAACCCACAAAAAAAAAAAACCCACAAAAAAAAACACGAATGCACGCAAATCCCCGGCTCGGCTCAAAGGGAGGTGAGAAGCGTTTATCCGGGTGTGCTGCAGTAGCGGACTGTGCGCAGGCCGGGATCTCTCTTCTGCTGGAATGTGGCGTCGGACGGGGGCGATGCGCGGTTATAAGAGCAGCCCACCCTCACGTACGCGCACACTTGCGCACATGCACATGCCCCACCTTTAAAAAAAAAAAAAAAAAAAAAGACCTGACTTTTTGCTTTTTAAAAACATAGTAGGTATCTATTTCTCCACATTTTGCAATCAAGAGGACTTTTTCAAATACGTAACCCCAAAAAGAAGAGTAAAGCTGACACAACCTGCGCCCCCCTCCAAGAGTTTTCGCTTTGGTTATTTTGTGTCTGTCACAATCCACGCTGAAAAAAAGTTTGTTGGGCTTACTTCCATGCGTCCATATTCCGATCGAATTTATTCTCACAAATCCCGGGATCGGCGGCCCGGTAGTCCAGTGGTTAGCACGTGGGCTTCACAGTGCAGAGGTACCGGGTTCGATTCCAGCTCCGGCCTCCCTGTGTGGAGTTTGCATGTTCTCCCCGGGCCTGCGTGGGTTTTCTCCGGGTGCTCCGGTTTCCACCCACATTTTAAAAATATGCATGGCAGGCTGATTGAACACTCTAAATTGTCCCTAGGTGTGAATGTGAGCGTGGATGGTTGTTCGTCTCTGTGTGCCCTGCGATTGGCTCGCTACTAGTTCAGGGTGTCCCCCACCTACTGCCCGAAGACGGCTGGGATAGGCTCCAGCACCCCCCGCGACCCTAGTGAGGATCAAGCGGTTCGGAAAATGGATGGATGGATATATATATAGGGCGGCCCGGTAGTCCAGTGGTTACCACGTCGGCTTCACAGTGCAGAGGTACCGGGTTCGATTCCAGCTCCGGCCTCCCTGTGTGGAGTTTGCATGTTCTCCCCGGGCCTGCGTGGGTTTTCTCCGGGTGCACTCCGGTTTCCTCCCACATTCCAAAAAACATGCATGGCAGGCTGATTGAACACTCTAAATTGTCCCTAGGTGTGAGTGTGAGCGTGGATGGTTGTTCGATTCTGTGTGCCCTGCGATTGGCTGGCAACCGATTCAGGGTGTCCCCCGCCTACTGCCCGAAGACAGCTGGGATAGGCTCCGGCACCCCCCGCGACCCTGGTGAGGATTAAGCGGTTCGGAAAATGGATGGATGGATGGATGGAAATCCCGGGATCGAATCCCCGACCTCTGCACTGTGAGGTCGACATGCTAACCACTGGGTCACCGGGCCGCCCGGACTTGCATTTAAAAATTATTTTTGCCAATGTCCATATCGCTGGCGTCGGGCGGGGGGGGCCCAAACCTTATAAGTCACAAATTGGTCAATTTAATTTTTCATTCATTCATTTTTTTTCCCCAAAAATTCATACAATTGGTCAATACGCATTATGGCTAAGCTTCAGAAAACTGGTGAGACGTGATTGGTCATTACCTGAGCAACTGTGATGTCATTTTCAGTGGACAGCAAGTGGAAAAATGGCCACCGAAATGGACAAATTTGGGTTAGCTTATATCATATTCCACAAACGCGATATTAATCAGAATGTCGTGGTTAGACTAGCAGGGATGCGTCGAACATATTCTCGTGCAGGACATTTTGGGGTTGACGTCTCCTTTAATGTGAATCCACCAGACTCCTCACCCCCCCCCCCCATTATAACATGTTGCGTCATATTTTAGGTATGCGCGTCTAAGGTCAAAAATGATTTGATATACACGAGAGAGAGATCACCGCATGCATATTTAAAAGGAACAGAAGCTTTTGACATCCTGTGTTGAATTGCAAACAATAATAACTTTTTATTATTATTATTATTATTATTGCAAACAATACGGCGACGGTCACCATGTTAACCGTGTTAGCCACTTTAGCGATACAAGCAAAAAGTCTTTCCTGGGGATTCTTGCTGTCCGCTCCCGTGCTTCTTTCTTTGTTGGGTGTCCCGGTGTGAAATAGTTAACCTTTCACCCTTCAGGAGGGGAAGGTCTAATTTGGACAAAATCTGGCACCCTAGTGACTGACCACCTACACACACACGCATACACACACACACCAAAATGCGACAATGTCCAGCATCCCAGCAGGGTTTGCCCCTGTTAAGAATGCAAAAGGTCAAGCAGGAGCCCGCTTGTGTGCATGAGCGCGGGAATGTTCTCAGGATTACAAAGTGGACGGCGACTGAAAACAACCCGTCCACTCAGGGTTGACAAAACGAACTTGTTTGGGTTCCTGGAGCACAAAGAAAAGAAAGAATGTGTCATAAAGACGCACTTGGATGAGTTTGGGTGCGGAGCAGGACCTCACATCGGCGGGTTATGACCTCACATTCATTCATTCATTCATTCATTCATTCATTCATTCATCTTCCGAGCCGCTTGATCCTCACAAGGGTCGCGGGGGGTGCTGGAGCCTATCTCAGCTGTCTTCGGGCAGCAGGCGGGGGACACCCTGAATCGGTTGCCAGCCAATCGCAGGGCACACAGAGACGAACAACCTCACTCACACTCACACCTAGGGACAATTTAGAGCCTGCCACGCATGTTTTTGGAATGTGGGAGGAAACCGGAGCACCCGGAGAAAACCCACGCAGGCCCGGGGAGAACATGCAAACTCCACACAGGGAGGCCGGAGCTGGAATCGAACCCGGTACCTCTGCACTGTGAAGCCCACGTGCTAACCACTGGACTACCTTGACCTCATATATGGACAAAAATTAAACTCAATACTTTTTTTTTTTCAAAATTGGAGTGATTTGTCAAGTACATTCATGAAAAATGTGACCGACGACCCTCTTCATCCAATCAGACGAGCGGAGCCGGCCTGCCAGTGGTTTGCGCCTCGAGGCGGAGCGCTGGACCAACAGAGCGTCGTCATATTGCACGCCAAAGTCGCTCAGAAGTCTTACGGCAACGAGAAGAGGTTCGTGTGTTCGTCTTATCCATTCCAGCGGGTCTTCATGTGCGTGGCTTTCTTTCTGGTTGTCAGTCGTAATGTTTCATGTTGTCTTTTGTTCGTGTCTTGAATGTAGATTTGTGAGACTTTTCTTCATTTGTCTTTGTGTACTTTGTATTTCTGAAAATTAATCCCGTTTTCTGTCCACTCGCGTGCGTTTTCATCCCACCTTTCTTGCATCTTCAGGTTCTTCTGTCCTCCTCCGTGCGTTTACATCGGCGGCGATATTTG
Organism: Hippocampus zosterae; assembly: GCF_025434085.1. Classification (NCBI taxonomy): domain Eukaryota; kingdom Metazoa; phylum Chordata; class Actinopteri; order Syngnathiformes; family Syngnathidae; genus Hippocampus; species Hippocampus zosterae. The sequence goes on from NC_067459.1 coordinate 24,666,787, forward strand.
GAGGCTGATGCAGGACCTCCTCAAAGGTTGAACGCCTTTGTTTGTCCGAAGGGGACGGCCAACCGCGTCCCAGCCGCGTCTCACTTCCTGTCTGACTTCCTGTGTTGCGTCCAGTGGGCGCGTGCGGCGGCGGCGGCGTGCGTGGCTACATGTGCGTGGACACTGCCGCGCTGACCCACAGCGACGCCCACAAGCTCAACTTTGAAACGCTCCCCAACACGGTCAAACGCTTCATGTTGTTTCGTGTGTGGAATTCTGTCAAGTCGTATGTTCTTTACATCCGCTCGGGTTCACGCCCATTCATGTGTCAGTCTTGACCGTTCTGTCCACGTCGGTCCATCTATGAATTGTGTCACACCTGCTCCACACACACTTTTGCCCTGATGGCCGCCGCTTGCCTCCTCTTTTGGGTTCTCGCTGCCCTGCCAGTGTTCACGTCACGCGCTAATACAACGTTAGCACCGTTAGCCACTTCAAGCAACGTCGCATCTACGTCAAATTATTAGCAATGTCAGCTATGTTATGTGTTTTATGTTAGCGAATGGTGACAAGAGCATTGTTAGCATAGTTAGAACTGTTATGCTAATTGACAGCGTTGCTGTTTGTTCCGCGCTAATACAACGTTAGCACCGTTAGCCACTTCAAGCAACGTCGCATCTACGTCAAATTATTAGCAATGTCAACTATGTTATGTGTTTTATGTTAGCGAATGGTGACAAGAGCATTGTTAGCATAGTTAGAACTGTTATGCTAATTGACAGCGTTGCTGTTTATTCCGCGCTAATACAACGTTAGCACCGCTATCCACTTCAAGCAACGTCGCATCTACGTCAAATTATTAGCAATGTCAACTATGTTATGTGTTTTATGTTAGCGAATGGTGACAAGAGCATTGTTAGCATAGTTAGAACTGTTATGCTAATTGACAGCGTTGCTGTTTGTTCCGCGCTAATACAACGTTAGCACCGTTAGCCACTTCAAGCAACGTCGCATCTACGTCAAATTATTAGCAATGTCAACTATGTTATGTGTTTTATGTTAGCGAATGGTGACAAGAGCATTGTTAGCATAGTTAGAACTGTTATGCTAATTGACAGCGTTGCTGTTTATTCCGCGCTAATACAACGTTAGCACCGCTATCCACTTCAAGCAACGTCGCATCTACGTCAAATTATTAGCAATGTCAACTATGTTATGTGTTTTATGTTAGCGAATGGTGACAAGAGCATTGTTAGCATAGTTAGAACTGTTATGCTAATTGACAGCGTTGCTGTTTGTTCCGCGCTAATACAACGTTAGCACCGTTAGCCACTTCAAGCAACGTCGCATCTACGTCAAATTATTAGCAATGTCAGCTATGTTATGTGTTTTATGTTAGCGAATGGTGACAAGAGCATTGTTAGCATAGTTAGAACTGTTATGCTAATTGACAGCGTTGCTGTTTGTTCCGCGCTAATACAACGTTAGCACCGCTATCCACTTCAAGCAACGTCGCATCTACGTCAAATTATTAGCGATGTCAACTGTGTTATGTGTTTTATGTTAGCGAATGGTCACAAGAGCATTGTTAGCATAGTTAGAACTGTTATGCTAATTGACGGCGTTGCTGTTTGCTCCGCGTGACTTTTCCAGACTGGGATGTTGGCGTGTTCCAAGTCTTTGTTCATCTCGGACCAGGATAAAAGGAAACACTTCCGTCTCCTCCTGAGGCTTTTCCTGGAAGTGGGCTCCATTAGACAGGAAGTGGGCTCCATCAAACAGGAAGTGGGCTCCTTCCACAGCCGCCTGATCAAAGTGATCTCCAAACCGTCACAAAAGAGACAAACCATGAAGAATGCAGACCGTTAGTACACACCGCATTTTAATTCCATCAACTGCTTCCTGTGTGCACGGGTCTCAAATACTTTTTTTGTGTGTGTTTGTGCTTTTGTATGTGTGTGTGTGTGATGTCTTCACATCTGTGTGCTTGTGTTACACGTGCGTGTTTCAGTGTGTATCTCGGCGTGTTCTCGTGTTGCGTTGTTTAATCGCCTGCGCTCTCAGACAGTCAACACTCGCTACCTGGCCGTGGAGGGCGGGGCCTTTGTTGCCAGCGCCCGACAGTGGACCGCCTTCACCATCACGCTAGGTGTGTTAGCCACGTTAGCCACAGTAGCATGGTTCGCCACATTAGCAACGTTGCTAGTGTGACGAACATGACTAAAACAGTGTCACAAATTGATTTAGCCATTTATTTTTCCACATCAGGCAATTGCGAACATATTGTAATTCACCCCGAAAACTACGTTTGAATTGACTACTAAGCTAGTCATTTGGGTCAGCGATGCCCACGATGTTAGCGGCATCAAATATGTTAGCGATCCTTGTGATGTCCTCGTGAATTTTTCGACTCTTACAACGTCTGACATTTTAATCCACGTCGGCGACAGCAACAAAGCTAACACTTGCAGCTGGGTTAGCAACATTTATAACGTTAGCAACATTAGTCCAGTTAGCAATAGTCGTTTTAGCGAAGTCAGTAATGTGGCCGACGTCGGAGGTATTAGCGACGTAAGCAGTGAGGAAAGATGGAAATGAAGATGAGAAAATAAGAGTGCAAGGGAAGGAGCTGAAGGACGACGTAAAGTGGTCCAACGACCACCCAGCTTCCATGTGTCTGGTTTGTGTGTGTGTTTTGCCGTGGTCCATGTGTGAGTGCGTGTGTGTGTGTTTGTTTAATTCCCACCTCGGACCACCCGGCAGCGCCGCAAGGTTCACCACTCCTCACTCAGGTCCTCCGTCTGTCCGTCACTTCCTTCGCCAGCATGCTCCGCTTACACGCAAACATACTGTGCATGTGCCAGATGGCTATGCGCGTACCCTCTACAAAGAAATTTGTGTGTGTGTGTGTGTGTGTGTGTACACACAAACGTTTGTGCATGCTTGTGTGTGTGCTTCATGAGTGCTTGTGTGTGCATGTCCCCGAAAGTGTTTCTTTACCGCTGAATGTGTGTTAGTCTTTGGGGGTTCTTGTACCTGTGTGTGTGTGTGTGTGTGTGTGTGTGTGTGTAGTAGAGGAGCAACGCGCTGAGCATCAAGGTGACTTTGTGCTGAGTGAAGGATTCATCTGTTACGGTTCAGTGGTCCAACTTGTGTGCACCGAGTCTGGACTCACTCTGCCCCCTATGGTAACACACACACACACACACACACACACACACACACACCGTAAAGAGAATGCTATCGCCTTGGTGATGCCACGTCCAAGATTACGTTTGTCACCAGTAGTTCCGAGTTAAAATGTCGGTTTGCTGTGCGATGCTATGACGTGGGAATTATTATGTCATGTTATGACATAGGCGGCCCGGTAGTCCAGTGGTTAGCACGTGGGCTTCACAGTGCAGAGGTACCGGGTTCGATTCCAGCTCCGGCCTCCCTGTGTGGAGTTTGCATGTTCTCGGCGGGCCTGCGTGGGTTTTCTCCGGGTGCTCCGGTTTCCTCCCACATTCCAAAAACATGCATGGCAGTTCTGATTGAAGGGCGGCCCGGTAGTCCAGTGGTTAGCACGTGGGCTTCACAGTGCAGAGGTACCGGGTTCGATTTCAGCTCCGGCCTCCCTGTGTGGAGTTTGCATGTTCTCCCCTGGCCTGCGTGGGTTTTCTCCGGGTGCTGCGGTTTCCTCCCACATTCCAAAAATATGCATGGCAGGCTGATTGGACGCTCTAAATTGTCCCTATGTGTGAGTGTGAGTGCGAATGGTTGTTCGTCTCTGTGTGCCCTGCGATTGGCTGGCAAGCGGTTCAGGGTGTCCCCTGCCTACTGCCCGGAGACAGCTGGGATAGGCTCCAGCACCCCCCGCGACCCTAGTGAGGATCAAGCGGCTCGGAAGATGAATGAATGAATGAATGTTATGACATCACGCTGTGATTTTCTGCTTAGACGTCACATTATGACGCTGTCGCCTTCCTGTTATGTCATTTTGACTTTGCAATCATGGCGCCTGCATGAAGCACCCACTCGGGTGTGCGAGTGCACGTGCCTGTGTGATGGCGGACGATATTTTGAGATTTTGCTTTTAAGTTGGTTAGTACTTAGTTTGACTTGTTATTTTTTTCATTTTAGTTTAGTTTCTGTATTATTATTTTTTTTTGTAGTTTTTAAATTTGATTTTGGTAATGAAAACGTGGGCGGCCCGGTAGCCCAGTGGTTAGCACGTCGGCTCCACAGTGCAGAGGTACCGGGTTCGATTCCAGCTGCGGCCTCCCTGTGTGGAGTTTGCATGTTCTCCCCGGGCCTGCGTGGGTTTTCTCCGGGTGCTCCGGTTTCCTCCCACATTCCAAAAACATGCGTGGCAGGCTGATTGAACACTCTAAATTGTCCCTAGGTGTGAGTGTCAGTGCGAATGGTTGTTCGTTTCTGTGTGCCCTGCGATTGGCTGGCAACCGATTCAGGGTGTCCCCCGCCTTCTGCCCGGAGACAGCTGGGATAGGCTCCAGCACCCCCCGCGACCCTAGTGAGGATCAAGCGGTTTGGAAGATGAATGTATGAATGAATAATGAAAACGTTGTTTTAAATTCTAGTTTCTTGTTTTGCTAGTTTTTGTGAACTATACTAACCTTGCATAGGATGTGATCCGCGGCCAAGGCCATTCAAGAAGGTCTTTCTCTTACGACGCTGATTTAATAAAATCAAAAAAAAAATTGGCCATCAGCTGTTTTGGACTTTGCTACGTTGCTTTTGTGCCCGGAAGCACACGTCCGTCACGCTGGCGAGTCAGCAGGGAAGCGGCCAGGCTTCGGAAACCAAAACACACGCACATGCGCACGCACACCAAACCCACCGGCGTCAAGTTGCTACGACAACACTGAGATAGCCATGAGCTGCATTTTTTTGAGGAGCAGAAAGAGTGAGGACAGCATTCCCCCCCCCCCCCTAAGTGCTACATCTGTGCCTCCACATGCGCGAGTTGAACTGGCTCCATAACTAGTTGCGTGTCTCCAAACATTCATATCGCAAATCATTTTTCCCCATTGGAATGAATGCAATTGGAATTAATCCGTTCCGGCCACCCAAAGTCGCACAGTGAGTGGGCGAGTGACCTTTTTTTTTTTTTTTCTAGATAATCCGCAAGGTGAACAAGCAACACGCCGTCCTGTCGGTGGACGAGCCCGTGTCGCAGCTGCACAAATGCGCCCTGGAGATGCGAGACACACCGCAAGCCTTCCTGGCTGTCGCCAATGACGCCGTGGTTCTACACCAGGTAGCCGCCGAACCCGCCTTTCCTTTCACCTCATTTGTCGGCAACATTTACAGAAGCTACTTTGAGTTTATAGACTTAAAAATACATTTGACTTGACTTGACTAAGCGGTCATGCCCCCCCCCCCTCCCCCCTCGACTTCCTCCCAGGCCACGCCCAGCACGAGGGAGGCCGGCCGAGTGCTGTTGAACGACGGCTCCTGCTGGACCGTTATCGGCGTGGAGGTGGTAGAATTCGGTTTCTGTCAGGCAGACGCCGCCTACGTCAGAACTCCTGTCACGCCTTTTCCCGACGTCACAGGCCTGGAAGTCAGTCGGGCATTCGCTCGTACACTCTTTCACAATTCATACCCTGTTATTGATCTCTTTAAATGTGTCAACACTTCACATTCTTTCATTTCCTCACATCCACTCATTCATTTAAAAATGCCAATAAGTATTTCATTCATTCATTCACTTAGGACATATCGCTAAACTGCAAAGTAGTCCACCTGCATTCATTCATTCACACATCTTTCCCCTGACCCACTGTGTCAAAGGTCAGCGGCGGCGGTCACGCAGCCACGTTGGAAGTGCACGGCGAGAACTTGGGGCCTCACCTCAAAGTCTGCTTTGGCCGCAGTGAGGTCGACACAGTCTTCAAGTACGGTAGCTGGGAAACCCCCCCTGTCCCCCCCCCCACTTCCACTCCACTTAACACATGAGCTTTCAGCATTCACACCCACACACAATTTGAAGGATGAACACGGGCTCGAAACCCTCATTTGAAACCGTCACCTTAGCTTAAAACCCGATGTTGACAAATCTCTTCTAAAATGCGGGTTGCACTTTGAAAGTGCAATCCTGACAACCTTGACTTGCAACCTCACCTTGTTGCACGGGCGCCTGGAATGTCGTGGTCGCAACCACGGGTGTTTGGCACCATTGACGGGTCGCAGGACGTGCGCCGAGCGGGCGCCACGAAGATGTTGGCGGAACAATCCAAAGACTCTCTTGCTTCCCCCACCTCCCACCCCGGAGCAGGGGGCCGACAGACGGATGGACGGTTGGCGTCCCGTCTATTCACAATGCAGACCTTGTTGCCCAGCCGCAGTCAATTAGGAACCCAAGAGTAACTGAGGCGGAGTCAAGCCCCCCCCCCCCCCCCCCACACACACACACACAAACTCACACAGCCCTACTTTGAAAGCTCAACTTGAAAGCCTTTTTTTGGAACCTTCATTCTACTTCCAAAAGCCTCATTTCAAACCCTTATTGGAGCTGCTTCCCCGGATTCAAACCCTCATTTGAGACCTAAACCCTTTCTTGAAATCTTAACCCTGGATTCAAAATATGAAAGCACAACTCTGGCTTTCGACTCTGATTTTTAAAACTTTTTTTGCACCCTATCACATTCTTCAATCCCTCATGTTAGATCTAACCTCTGACTTGAGACGCCTACTAAGAAGCCTTCACCGAGACTTAGAAACCAACTCTGAAGGCGAACCATGACCTGAAACCCTACTTGAAAATTTGTACTGTAGTTTTTGTGGGAATCTCACCCTGCCTTGATACAATTATTTATTCATTCATTTTCATTCATTCATCTTCCGAGCCGCTTGATCCTCACTAGGGTCGCGGGGGGGTGCTGGAGCCGATCCCAGCTGTCTCCGGGCAGTAGGCGGGGGACACCCTGAATCGGTTGCCAGCCAATCGCAGGGCACACAGAAACGAACAACCATCCACGCTCACACTCAACACCTAGGGACAATTTGGAGTGTTCAATCAGCCTGCCACGCATGTTTTTGGAATGTGGGAGGAAACCGGAGCACCCGGAGAAAACCCACGCAGGCCCGGGGAGAACATACAAACTCCACAGAGGGAGGCCGGAGCTGGAATCGAACCCGGTACCTCTGCACTGTGAAGCCGACGTGCTAACCACTGGACTACCGGGCCGCCGTACAATTATTTAAAAGCCTCTTATTCTTCATCTGTTGCGTAGGTCCACCAAGTGCCTGCTTTGCGTGGTTCCCGATGTGTGCGCGTTGTGGTGCGGGTGTCACGGCCACGGCGATTGTCACGGCGGCAGCGGCGCGGTGACGGTGCCAATCTCCCTCCGACGCCCGTGCGACGGCGTGGTCTACCGCACGGCCTTCAGTTTCACATACACGCCGGAGCTTGAGCGGCCGCGGCGTCCGACACCACCGGCTGGGGGCGCTCTCGGCCACGACGCCCGCGGGACACCCGCGGCCGCACGCCACGATGACGCCCTGCTGGACAGTATACACCACGAGTTCACCAGGACCAACTTCCATCTCTTCTTGCAGCCGTGAAAGCCTCCTTTGGAAAGCTAACTTGAACGCTGTTTTAAAAGCCTGAAACTAGCATGAAACCGCTACTGTGGTGTGAAACCCCGTACCAAGTTTGAAGCCCTCGTTTTTTAAAATTCTCACTTTTATTTGAAACGTCCTCCCCAGCTTGAACCTCTAATTTGCGATCCTAACTTGAAACCGTAACCCCATCTCATCTTGAAAACTGAGCAAAACGCCATCTCAAAGGGATGGCGTTTGGAAATCTGGAAATCTAATACTGTACTGGCATAGAACTTTCCATTCTTAAACACCCTTCTTGTGTAGTATGGCGTGTCTTTACATGAGTGACCAACACAAATAAAAACGGCAAATGCCAAGAAATCTCATCAGTATGCGTCATGTTTCGGTTTGTGACCAACAGGTGGCACTGTGGGGCTTTTCCCTGCAGCTGCACACCTATTGGTCGTTAGGTAATTAAGATAAGATAAGATAAGATATCCTTTATTCATCCCACACTGGGGAAATTTACAGCCTCCAGCAGCAAGAATGTATGTAGAAAGAAGAAAGGAGAAAGAGAAAAAAAAACAACAAACATCTTTCAATTAAATACAATATGAACACAATGGATAAATCAATTTACAATTTTCCTTCACATAATTTAATTATTATTATTTGCATGTTCTCCCCGGGCCTGCGTGGGTTTTCTCCGGGTGCTCCGGTTTCCTCCCACATTCCAAAAATATGCATGGCAGGCTGATTGAACACTCTAAAAATTGTCCCTAGGTGTGAGTGTGAGTGCGAATGGTTGTTCATTTCTGTGTGCCCTGCGATTGGCTGGCAACCGATTCAGGGTGTCCCCACGCCTACTGCCCGAAGACAGCTGGGATAGGCTCCAGCACCCCCCGCGACCCTAGTGAGGATCAAGCGGCTCAGAAGATGAATGAATGGATATTTATAATTAGTGGCTTTAAAAGGATTCCCAGCCCAAGCACTCATCGTTTGTTCTTGGCTACTGTCATGTTTGTTTGTTGTCGTTTGTCTGCTGCTGTCAAGTTTTGTTTTTTTTTTTGCTCACGGTTCTGTTTTAGCTTCAGTTGTGATTTTTGTTTGCTACTTTGGACTGTTTGTTTTGGAATTTGGTTTCTGTTGTCATACAATTCTTCACGTACAACCTGCTCCTCTCTCGTGCCTACTTCTTGGCGTCCACCACGCAATGTGACTGTGTCTGGTTGCGTGTGTTCACCCTCATGTGAGCCCTGCCCTCATCGTCACGATGAGATCGCCAGATATTTCGCAAATTGGCGTTTCAAACCTGTGGCTGTCTCAAAACCGTGATCTGAAACCTCAATCCTGCCTTGCCATCTGATTCATTTAAAACCCCAATACGTAGTCCGAACGTGAAAGCCCAATTGAAAACCGTCCTGTGACACCGAACTCGGTGGGATTTAAGGCAACATTGCCCCCTAGTGGTCAAATGGATGACGACACGCGTTCTGCAAGTTTGACAGACGTGATTGTTTTTTTTTTCTCCTTCTTGTCTTTTTCCTTGGACAGCAAGTATACGTTGTCTTTATTTTGAGAGGGAAGAAGAAGACTCCTGTGGCAAGACAAACATTTAATAAAAGAGGGAAATCACCCAAACGTGAACTCAACAGCTTCAAACACCACGAAACTACTCCAGACCTTACCCCTACCCTTTCCTTTAAGAACTTAACCTTCACGGTCCCGTAACGTCATGGTTTCTTGCTTTGGAGGGGCCAGCGGCGTGTTGACAGTCAACAGCGGCTCGTCACGTGACTGCCAGAGGGGGCGCGGTCTTTCCCCGCGGACCCTGAAGGCACCGCAAGCAGCAGGTGAGTTCAAGGTCCCGCTTTTGACTTTTGATTGAAAAACGCAAATTAACAGTGCATATGTTGAATTTCTCAAAATGTAAGTTGTAATGAAAGTGCATTTTTCCGCATTGGGAAATGACCGGCAGCAAATGCTAATGTCATAACCTTGAAACCTTAACAATGACTTATTGGAACGATGATTTGAAACTCTTCCCATTCCTTGAAACCGAAATTGAAACCCATATTTAAAACACCAGTGTTGACTTGACACCCTAACAATAGCTTGAAATCATTTGAAACACTAATCATGGCTCAGAAACCTAATTTTAATCTTAATATCCTAAAACTTCTCGAACCCTGAACTGGACATGACATCCTAACAATACATTGAAACCCTAATTGGAAACCTTGACCCATGAATGAAACCCTTTTTTTTTTAAATTAAAAACCCGACGAGAAAGTCTGCGTCTTGTTTGACACCCCTATTTGAAAGTGTAGCCGTGTCTCGAAACACGTCATGATGTTAATGCGTGATCCGTTAACTTATAAGTAGGGAAAACAAAACACTTGTTTTTTTTCGACGTTTGAACTTTTGTCATTTTAGCAAATTATTTGTATTCAGTCGGGTGCACATGGACCAATCAGCTCGCAGTGGGCGGGGCCACGTCAGTGCGCTCGCTTGCTTCCCCAACCATGTGGCGAGAGAGGTGGCCGTTGCCGTGGTAACGACCCTAGGAGGCTGCCTGGGAAACCCCCCCAGTAGGAGCCTACTGCGCACGGAAGCTCAAGTGAGTCAGCGCAGGCACGCATGAGTGCGTCAATTGACAAACGTGTGTATGACCCGCCCCCCCCCCCCCGCCGGATCCCTTCCTCAGGTGAAGTGGACGATGGAGGTTTTGTGCTTCAGCCTAAGCCTACCGCTGGACTCCGACACGGTCCGCGTATGCGTGGACATCTACACGCACTGGATGTCAGTGCTGGTGTCCCCACGAGACTCCATCCCTCCGCCACTCATCAAGGAGCCCAACGTTTATGTCCAGAAGATCCTTAGACACCTTCGGACCTTGTTCATGCCCAGGTATGCCACCACGGAACACAAAATCCCAAGATTACACAACCTTGGCTCACAAGTGTCCGTAATTGCCAGTTTTTCAAGTTACGAGCTGTCCGTCGGTATATTTTATTTTATTAACTTTAAGTTAGCGACCATTCATTTCACTGATATGATATACTGGACAACTAATGAGTTTCAAGGACAGTTAAGGATTGAGCCTTTGAGCAACATGACTCATATGTGGGTCTCGTTCAGGCCGGACCGTTCCAGTCCGGCGTACGCGTCTGTCTGCCCGCGTGTGCTGGCTGCAGTTCAGCTGCTGGCGAAAGAGGGCGCTGGCATGAGCGGGGAGACCTGGGAAATGCTGCTTCACTTCCTGATTTGTATCAACCAATCAGTACTGGACACACTCACCTCTGCACGTAAGCGACAGACCCTTGTGACGTTTATCCATTTATGCATGTAATCAAAATATTTAGCATCTATTCCAGCTATTCATTAATTCATAACTCATCCATCCATTCACACATTCACCTATCATTCAATTAATTTCCCCATTCATTCATTGAGCCATTCATCCAATGAGCATTAGCCTTCCTCTCCCCATTCAGCTATTTGCCAGCCACTGTCCCTACCATCCATGGAAGTCCTGTTCCAGGTTAGTCTGGTGTCCTGTTCCCGCTGTTTCCCACCTCGGTCCTTTTGGCTGTCGTGGAGACAGATGATGACCACATGGCGGTTTCAGCCTGCCGCATTGGACCAGTGGACACGGGTTGTCACTGCTCTAACATCCAGGTGAGCAACCGTCTGCCACATCCATCCTCCAGACCAGGATAGAGGACCATCATCAACACCTTTGGGTGTGCAGGTTGCTGCGTCTGAGTTTTGGTCCTGACTTCCCTCATTTGAAGGTCCCAGATGAGGACGCCACTCTGATCCCTGATGACATGGACCACCAAGTCACCCTCCAGACCTGGTTCAGGTTTCTGCATTTGATTAGGTAATGCATCATGATCACAATCTCTGACCTGTGGTCCTCAAATCCCCTTCACAAGTCAAATACTGCTCTGTGTCCAACCAGTAATCCTGTAGACCTGAAGCGTCCACCGGCTTACGGCCCAGTTCCTCCAGGACAGGAAGACGTCTTCCTCACAGCCATGTCTACCATCAGTAGATTGGTGGATGCATTTCTGGGTACTCAACACAAACCACAGAGCCAAGACCAAGAAGCAGCAAATACGTAGCTCAGAGCCAGACCTCATGATGATTAACTTGCGTTCCTGCAGGTGTCTCTGTGGTCTGTGGAGAACCAGGGGACCAAACGCTGATGAACACAGGTCATAATCTTACCATCAGCCATGTCTCTTCATGTCCACATCACGTGTCTGTTCTCCTTCTCGTCTCTTCTTCTTTTTATTGTTGTGACCTTGCAGGACTTTCAACCAGAATCCATTTTAGAGACCGTCTGCCTTCTCTCGGTAAACCCAGTTGCTCACAAATGATATTTTCCAATCAATAAATTCAAGACTTAATCAGCCTTTTTGTCCTCATTTGGTTGCACTGATCCAAGTTCAAGTTTCTCTTCTTCAGGTGTCGCTGTCACCCGGAGTCCTTTCAGAGACAGACTGCCCTCCTATGGTAGGCAACAAATTCTCAGCTGCGAGCTTCCTGAATGGTCAATCCAGTCAACATTCGGGAAAACCTTTTTGGGGTCCCCTCAGGTGTCTCGCGTCCTCGTTCCGGAAGTGCCCCTCCGAACCCCGTCAACATACTGAGCATGCCCAGCAAATCACCGCCTCCGCCGCACACTAGACAGAAGACATCAAACATTTCCAAGGCCACTGGGAAACCTCAGATAGGATCATCACAAGTGAATAAACATGACGCGTCTTTTCATGTCCATGTGTGCACCTCGCATGTATTATTTTCGCATCTCCTCCCCTCAGACCTCCCCATCCTTCCACCCGTGGAAGTCTTCTAGTGGTCTTTCTGCATTCTCATGGGTGTTGTACTCATACCCCCGTGGTCCCCCGTCCCCTATGAGGGGCAGCGTGGATTCCCTGCTTCACCTGTTTGGCTTCTGCCTGTTTGACGCTGCTCTCGTTGACAAAGACTCTGCCCCTAACGGTTTGTATTAAATACTGAACCTCTCCCAGCAGGTTTATGCACGTATGGCAACAGAAAAGGTGTGTGTAATGTTAGACCGCTGGGAAGATGGACGAGCTGAGGCCTGTGGGACACTTTGTCGGATCTTCTGTTGTAAGAAAACCTCAGAAGATGTCCTTCCCGTGTACCTGTCGAGGTGTGTTACTGTTTGTCTTCTGGAGGGTGGAGGTACTACTCACTCATCCGAATATTTTAACAACTAAGCTCCTCAAATGTGTGTGGTCTGAACGAAGAACTGTTGAAGCCATATAGAAGACTTGTTGAGGAGTAGAGGACCCATTGAAGGCTTGATTGATAGATTTGATTAAGACTTGTAGAACTTGACCATTGGTTATTGTGATGTCGTCAATTGTGTAAGGTCGTCCTGCATCCATCGTCCAGGTTCTATGCAGTCCTTCTGCAGGGTCTGTGGGTGTGTGAAAGCCTAAGCCCTGTTGTGTCCTCCATCCTGCTCCACTCGTCCTCGTTGTTTTGCTGTGATCTGCCTGGAGTCAACCTACTGCTCCCTTCGTTCATCTCCATCTTGGAGAAGGTTCTGCTGGAAAGGTGACACCACCTCAAAAAACTAGACCTCATAAACATCATACAGTAGCACCGATGCAACATGACACAATAAACTTAATAATAAACACAAGGTACCAGTGTACCTACTTGAAACTAATGACTACTTTCCTACATTCTGTCCATGTCTGTGTCCCAGGGAGATGCTGAGCTTGAAGGCCTTCGTGAGCCTGGCAGACTTGCGGCGGGCATCCATCTTGGTGCTGATGTCACTCTTGCCCCTTCCCCAGCAGTTCGGACCAGTCCAGCTGGCGGTACAGCACCTTTCACGTCTTGTCACTTTGTGTCCTTTCATCTCCACATGTGCAGATGATATGTCTTTTCCTGTTCATATATCCACATCATCTGTCCGTCCACGTGACAGGTGACTGCCCACTTGTCTGCCCAGTCAAAATGTTTGTCTTCTGCTAATGTCAATTTACCATTGGTTCACACTGATCTACTATTGGATCCTCAGTCGCTCCGAGACACCAGTGATGATGAAGCCACCACGGGAAGCTTCCAGTCCCACAAGCTGCGCCTGATCGGTTTGCTGATGGGTTCTCTGCAGACAGAGGCTGACAGTACCAACACGCAGATGCTGCTAGGTTGGGTAGTCATGCATTTCTATTGGTTGAATGATTTTTACCCACGTTTACCAATGTTTCTGCAGCGGCCGTCTTGACTCTGGTTCAGGACTGCGCTCTGAAGGAGCTTGAGGGACAAACTCACCAGGCAACAAAAACTCACTATGCCGGACACAGGGGAACCAAACGCACCGACAGATCTAGTGAGTTTCCAGTGTTTACCGCCATATCTCAGATCACGAATGCCGACTGTGCATGTTTTCATGGCAACTAGCCGACCAATCAGCCATGGCGGCAGTCCTGTGGATAGATATTGTGCATCTGCTGACTCAACATCTGACCGTCCAGTGGAGGAACGACTCAGGGGTTTGCCTGGTGGCCATGGAGATTTTGGCAGGACTGGCCAGGGTGAATGTGGCCGTGGCGGAGCAGGAAAAGAAGCGAGTGGTCAGCTCGATCTGTCGCTACATTGAGTTCCAGTGCGGTCGTCCTCCACCGCTTCACTCCAGAGAGCTTCATTCCATCATTGTGGTGGCCTTTCATTGCCTCAGCACTTGGATTACAAGTCACCATGACATCCTGGAGGACCAGGTCTCCACTGCGAACTCAGTTTAATGCGCTAACTAGCCCACAAGTTAATTAGCATTTGTGCACAAGCATGTTTCCTTGTCCACATCCAGGAGTGCTTGCTGGAGCTTTTTGAGATTGTGGAGCTCGGCGTGTCAGGTAGCAAATCCAGACAGGAAGAGGAAGTACGGTGCCGAGAGGAGAAAGAACTGAATCCCGTCTCTTTGAGAGTGAAGGAGGCAGCTGAAGCCACGCTAAATTGGTGAGAAAAACAAACGTACACTAGCTTTTCAACATGAATTTTTGTCTCCATTGAATACTTCTAAAAGACTTGAAGATTTTTGCTGAAGACCAGTGGAAACGTTTTTAGGAGTTGATAAAGACTGTCAGTGAAATTTGTTAAAGACTTGTGAAATACTTGAAAAAGATTTGATGGCGATTTGTGGAAACTCGGTGAAGACCTTTATGTATGTCTATGTTGAAGAGTTGTTGAAGACATAATTAAGTCTTGGTAAAGAATGTTAAGTCCATTCCTACTCCCAAGTGAATGTTCTGAAAAAGTTTTTATCACTGAATTTCAGGAACCGTCCTGGTCACACATGTCTCATCTTGTCTACATGTCAGCATCATGCAGGTGTCTGGAGCTAGCTCATCCTTTGGAAGCTCTTCAGACGAGGATGCACTGATTGGCTGCTCCGGTCTGAGTGACAGAACCCTGAAAAAGTTCAGATATTTTGCTTTGGATGCTTCTGTGATCCTAGGAATTCTGGAACAAGATCAGGGACCTGAACAAGGTGTGTTGTCAGGGTCCACACGGTTCCGGAGACATTTGTTTCTCTCTCTCTCCCTCTCTCAAATTTTTTTTCCTGTTATTTTTGCCGTAATAATTGACGTACGAAGCTTCTGCATCGTGCCCATCACTCATGGTGCTGATTCGAGGACAGTTTTCACATCACTCCTGGATTCTTCAGCAACGTCTTCATCCCAGAGAGGAAAAAAATAGTCCAAAGGTGTCTGATGACCGAGCACGTCACCCTGCACTGAATATTTGACCAATTCATCTTCAGTTTTCCATGCAGAAAGCGGTCAGACTTCAGGAAAGTGGTGGCGGTGAAGACCAGGTGTATGCTGCAATATCACACTGTGGGTCTGGTGTCAAAAATCCGCTGTCTCTGGAAACCATCAACACAGTTCCTTTGGTTGAAGCAGACATGAGTATTCCTGACATTTGGGAAGGCCTGACTGAGGAGGTGAGACCCTGGGGTTTTGGTGCAGAGGAAGGTAATGCTTCACGTGAAGTAGATTCTACTAGTCAAGTGCTTTCATGACCTGCAACGAGGTCAGGTAGAGAAAATACTTTGGGGCCAGGTGCCTTCAGAACCTGCCGGCAGAAGCAGAACTTACTGGAGATTCAGGGCAAAAAATGCAGGGGTATCAAGAGTAGAACCTGCTTCTGGGGTCAGGTACAAAAGATGCTAGGGTTCATGTGCCATCAGAACTCTCCAGGGGGTCAGTTGCAGAATATAGCATGAGGCTGGGTGTCTTCAGAACTTGAGTGGGAGAGGTGTAGAAAGATTCTGCTGTTGTGGTCTGTCAGGAGAAGCAGCGTCTAAATCATCTCCGAGCAACTTTGGAGCAACAGCAGCTGGTGGAGGCGGATATCTGCCGGTCTGTTGCCATAACAACGTGTGCACCTGCACCATGTCCTCGTCCTGCCACTCACGTCCAGAATGCGAGGCTCTTCCTGTCCCACTTGGGCCTGGTGACTCCTGAGACTGTGAAAGTACGCAACCCAACATTACAACCTAAACCTAGCTGAAATCCAAACTTGAAAACCCTCTCTCACTCTTGAGACTCTTGTTTGAAACCCTAGCCCTGCCTTGAAAGCCTACTTTAAAACCCTAAGTCATGTTAGAAATATTAAACTTGTGTGCTCCCTATGCAGGAATTTGGTAGCGGGGATGTTCCAGCTCAGTTGGTATCACTGGATTCATCAATACCAGGATTTTGTGAGGACCTGAGACGTTTAGACCAGCTCCCTTTCAAAACCCAGGACTCTGCCTTCATCTTCTATGTGAGGGCAGGACAGAAGACAGCAACTGAGGTATCCGTTGCCAATTTGAAACCCAAACTTCAAACTCTGTAATGCAGGCATCAAATGCTACTTTGAAATACGCAAAACTATTATATTAAACCCAAACCCAAGCTCAGAACCCTACTTCAGAACACTAACTACTGTTTGAAACCCTAACCCTGATTTCTTTGAACACTGTAGATTTTACATAATGTGGAGTCGTGTGCAAATGTGTCTTGTCACTTCCTGGATTTCCTGTCCAGTTTGGGTCGGCCAGTAGCTCGACGCAGACGCGAGGTTGTAGGTTAGCATTCGCGTTAACGTTAGCAATAGCCAGCCACGATCACCTGCCAGGTTTTCTGAGGTTTTTCCTTCCTTCTGCCTCACAGAATTCGTGGCTGCCCTGGGGCAGAGCGGCGGACACGCGTTTGATGGCGATCGCTTTGTTCTCAAGTACGAGGACGCCCTGACAGACATCACCTTCATCGTTCCGTCTTCATCATCGCCAGGTCAGGATGAAAAATCATGCAATCACTCGTCCTTTGTCTTCGGGGCTGTCTCTTGAAATCCAACTTAAAAAGCTAACTGAGGGTTGAAACCCAAACTTGGAACCCTAACCCAGGCTTGAGACCCTAACATATGCTTGAAACCCTACTTTGAATCCCTTGACTTGATACCTTAACTCAGACTTGAAACCTTATCGGTAATCATCATCATAACTTTTCTCACTTTTCTGTGTTTGCAGCTTGGTCAAAGCAGTGGAAGGAGGCGGATTCAGATCTTCAAAGGTTGGCTGAAGATCGACACAAATCCAAGCTAATGATTGTGTGGGTAGAACGGTTAGAGGACATTGGTAAGCATGTTCTTCTTCTTCATCATCATCAGTAGCGTCATCAGCATCATGTTGTGACGATTCTCGGTTATGACGTCATCCAAGTTTTTTGTTTTGTTTAGAGGCCTTTCCTGTTTGTGAGCTGACCAAAAGCCAATCTTCCAACTGGTAAAACGTGGAGTAGTGACGACACTCTGTGGTCACAAGCAAATATTGCAATCACTAACCGGCCACTTGTCTGTCCATCAGTCCTCGCGACGTGTCTGTCAGTGCATGGGAGACCCAAGTGATGTTCGTCCACGGCCTCCGTAGCGGCCTCTTCCGGATCATCACACGTGGCAATTCCGGCAGCAAGTGGAGTTTGCTGCCGCCGCTGGTGGACGGGATCGTCGTCAGCAGGCGTACTCTCGGTCCGTCTTTTACAACCCTATCCTTCACATTGAAATTCACAATTCAAATTGTCAAGCTTAGCTTGAATCCCTAATTCTTACTCAAGAACTCACTTTGAAAGCTTAAATTGAAACCCTAACCCTCGCTTGAAACCACAAACTAACAGCTTTTTGAAACCATAACCTATTCTGGAAACCCTCATTTGAAACCCCAACTCTGTTTCAAAGCACAACACAGACTTGAAACCCTAAACACTGTTTGACACCCTAATTTCAAACCCCAACTTGATGAATGCTCTGGCTTCAAACCCGAATTTAAAATTGTAACCAAGCTTTGAATCCCGATCTCAACATCCTGATCCCTACTTTAAGACTCTAACCCCGTCTTGAAAACCTAACCTTATCTTAAAACCCTTATTTGAAAGCCCAACTCTAATTCATAACCCCAACAAAATCTCATTTGAGACCATAATCAAGGTTTGAAATGCAAATTTAACACGCTAGCCCTTACTTAAATACCTTGAAACCAGACCCAGTCTTGAAACCCTAATTTTAAACCAAAACCTATTGTTGAAATGCTAATTTCAAACCCCCAATACAAATTTGTAACACTAACCCTGGCTTGAAAAATCACAGCACAGTCTTTAAACTTGAAAACATATAAACAAGTTTGAAACCCTAACTTAAAATCCTAACCCTTGCTTAACCCTTTCTTGAAACTCTGATTAGAACCCCCAACACGGGCATCAAGCCCCAATTTGAAGCCTTTACCAAGTTTTGAATCCTTACTGAACACCCCAACTCTGGCTTGAAGCTCTACTTTCCCCCTTTCTTCCTGTCTGTGTTTGTGTCAGGCCCTTTGGTGATGGAGACTATGTTGAACGGTTGCCGTCGGCGACAGTCGTGCGGCGATTCCGCCCCACCGCCACACGTCAACAGGAAGTTGCTGATCGGCGAGATGGTCGGTCGCTACCGCACCCGCCGCTCAGAACCCGCCGACTTCTACGGCGCCCTATTTCAACAACCCTGAACCACATGCATGATCGCAGCACCGCCTCACGTGATTGGACCCAACCGTCTCTATTTGCTCATTTCCGACTGGGACGACTCAGAGGAAGATCAGCAATTATCATCAATGATTATTCATTCATTCATCTTCCGTACCGCTTGATCCTCACTAGGGTCGCGGGGGGTGCTGGAGCCCATCCCAGCCGTCTCCGGGCAGTAGGCGGGGGACACCCTGAATCGGTTGCCAGCCAATCGCAGGGCACACAGAGACGAACAACCATTCGCACCCTCACTCGCACCTAGGGACAATTTAGAGCGTCCAATCAGCCTGCCATGCATGTTTTTGGAATGTGGGAGGAAACCGGAGCACCCGGAGAAAACCCACGCAGGCCCGGGGAGAACATGCAAGCTCCACACAGGGAGGCCGGAGCTGGAATCGAACCCGGTACCTCTGCACTGTGAAGCCGACGTGCTAACCACTGGACTACCGGGCCGCCATCAATGATTATCACAATTTATAATAACAGTTGAGCCACATAAATAATCGTTATTAGACTCAGTCATTTTTTCATCATTTTCTTACACATCACTCATTATCTTTTCGACCCATAATCCATTATTACAATTAACTGTCATGATTTACTTAAAAAAATAAAACTAAAACCTGACATCCTGATTGGTCCTCTTCCTTATGATGTCATCAAACGCCCACACCCCATCAATCATAATTGACACCTCCTCTCATAAACACTTCTTCCTTCCCTCCTGCTTGAGGGTACTTTCTGTGGTTGTCATGGTAACATGAGGTTGCTATGGTGACACAAGGTCTGACATTAAGTACTTTTACGCACACACACACACACACTGTGTTGTGTCTGGTTGTCATCTCACCTGTTTTTTGTTTTTTGTGGGCGGGGGGCTCATTTGATAGCCACCAGTGACGACATTGCGCTTCCGGTCTGTGCGGAAGTCGCCTCGGAGGAGACAAAACAATTTGCAGATCAGCAGCTGGTTTGTTTGGTCAGCATCCTCTTCATTCATCTTCCTCCCTCTCGGCAGCGATGTTCCGCGCTGACCCGAACACCTGGGCAGCTCCGTCCGCCAGCTTTCGAGCTCACTAGCTCGGCCTCGTACAGTCCGGAGGTCCGTCATGGTGCAGAAGTCTCGGAACGGTGGCGTGTTCCCCGGAGCGCAGGCCGACCAGAAGAAGCTGAAAGTCGGCTTCGTGGGTCTGGAGGCCGGGGGGGCCGACTCCAGCAGGGACGGCGCGCTGCTCATCGCAGGTGCGTTTGTCAATAAATGTGTCAAAAAATAAAGCAGACCAGAGACAAGGTTGAGGTGACGTCACACGACCGTAAAATGGAAGGGAACAAAATCGGATGCTCTTTGTTCCTGATTGACTTGAATGTTATTTCACTTTTAACCCGTAAATAAAATGGATCGAAAATACATTTAAGACTTACACAAATGAATTTAAAGTATGTCATCTATTGTTTAGGTTTTCATTAAATTTACGGTTTGGGTTTTAAATTGGGGGTTTGAACTCGGACCTTCTTGTTTAATTATGATAATTAATGACGTTCCAACTGGGCCTCAACATGCTTGAAAACTCAAAATTGGCGTTATCTTGTGGCTCATAATTTATTTTTTAGGTGTCCCCTTTACCACCCCTTTAAATCTTACTCAATAGCACCTTCTACAGGCAAGGCTCTGACATTTTTCTAATGGGCACATACCTGGATATATTTTAGAATATCAAGCGCCATCTCCCGTCTGTTGGGATTTTTACAAAAACAAAAAACACAACAACCCTGAAGCAAGTATTGTGGCAATGACCACTCGGAGTGTCTTTGATTTTGACTGATTGATTTCGTCGCGGTTTTCCCGATGCTGAGCAAAACTGAGCTTGGGCCCCGTTTGTGTTACACAGCCGAAGAAGGACCTCGGCGTCAGCGCAGCAGTGTGTCGGGGGGCAAGAGAGCTCCTAAGAGGAACGCCCTCTACAGGCGGTTGCAGAATTTCCTTTACAATGTCCTGGAGAGGCCCAGGGGCTGGGCCTTCGTATATCATGCTTACGTGTAAGAATACTCACCCACACACACATGCACACACACACACACTCTCAGACAACTATAGACACGAGCACGTGCACCCACACGCATAGGTTGTCCTTAGCGTGCCGCATGGGTTCCAGCAGCCGAAGCGTCCGGCTGAGTGTCCGATCAATACAATACAATACAATACAATACAAGCGTTCGAGTTTCACACATGCGGACTGGCCGCTGACTTTTCCGAAAGCTAATACGGCCATTGCGCTGCCGCTTCCTATTTATGGCTTTGATTGTCAGTCCGTGGGCTGTGTTTAACCTCTCAGGTTTCTGCTGGTCTTCTCCTGCCTGGTTTTGTCTGTCTTCTCCACCATCCGAGAGTACGAGAAGAGCTCAGAGGATGCGCTCTACATCCTGGTAAAGATGCCGCTGCAGCACATCTTAAACAACAAAGTTGAAGCAAAATGCTGTACAAATGATCAGACGGAACAAACAAATAACTCATAAACGCATTAAATCATACATGGTGAAATTAGCAGTCACTCAGGCTGTGATTCAAAAGCAAAGGAATAAAAACATGTCTTTAAGCGTGATTTAAACACCTGCCCCTCATTGTGTGGGCTTGCCTAACATTCAGAGGTTGCTCTTTCCAAGGTTTGGACGGCCACCGACGATGAAAAAAGCTCCTTCCCACCACAGCATTAATCTGCTTGGTCATCTAGAGGTCATCTGCATAACGTTGGAAGGAGATGTCATGTTTCCTAAAAATAGATCCTATGGTGAGCAAGTATAGCATTAAAAAAATTGGCCCAGGGATTGAGCCTTGTGGCATTCCTCAGAGATACAGTATTCCCAGACTGACATGTGGACCAACAACAGACTGGTCTCCAACCAGTGTCAGGGCACATTCATTCATTCATCTTCCGAGCCGCTTGATCCTCACTAGGGTCGCGGGGGGTGCTGGAGCCTATCCCAGCCGTCTCCGGGCAGTAGGCGGGGGACACCCTGAATCGGTTGCCAGCCAATCGCAGGGCACAAAGAGACGAACAACCATTCGCACTCACACTCACACCTAGGGACAATTTAGAGCGTCCAATCAGCCTGCCATGCATGTTTTTGGAATGTGGGAGGAAACTGGAGCACCCGGAGAAAACCTACGCAGGCCCGGGGAGAACACGCAAACTCCACACAGGGGGGCCGGAGCTGGAATCGAACCCGGTACCTCTGCACTGTGAAGCCCACGTGCTAACCACTGGACTACCGGGCCGCCCTGTCACGGCACATATATGAGAAAAATAGCTGAATGGCTGCCGGGCAGTCTCAGGGCACGTTGGGTCAGCGCTGGCTGTTGACATGCGTTGTGCTTTTGCACGCGTGCATATTTGCGCAGGAGGTGGTGACCATTGTGGTGTTTGGCGTGGAGTACACGGTGCGCATCTGGGCGGCGGGCTGCTGTTGCCGATATCGAGGATGGCGAGGCAGACTCAAATTTGCCAGGAAGCCCTTTTGCATCATCGGTGAGCTGGACTGTGCACACGCATTTTATGCGTGCACATGCGCATTCCAGGGTTGGAATAGTTTTGTAAATTCGGTTTTTCAGTTTGTTTGAAGCCATTTTTACAAGTTGGTTCGTTTTTATTCAGTCACAAAGCTCACGTTGTTGTTTGTTTTATCGTGTTATCTTATTTCATGATTTTCAAATGTTTTTTTTTATTGTAGTTAGTTTTCTTTAGCTATAATCTTGGCGCGCACTCGCATGTGTGTGTATTTTTGCATCTGCGTTGCTGTTCACATGTGCATGTTAAGCATGTCTTTTTTTTTTTTGTATATGTGTGCGTATGCATGCTGTATGTGTGTTTATATTAATGTGTACACGTGTTCCGTCTTCAGACATCATGGTGCTGATCGCGTCCATCTCGGTGCTGGCGGCGGGCACGCAGGGAAACGTGTTTGCCACCTCGGCCATCCGCTCGCTGCGCTTTCTTCAGATTCTGCGCATGATCCGCATGGACCGCCGCGGAGGCACCTGGAAGCTCTTGGGATCGGTCGTCTACGCCCATAGCAAGGTGAAGGACAACTGATTGGTCGCCAGTTAATGTCGGGGCACGTATTGACAAACGACAGGTTGTTGAGACAATGTCAGGGCAAGTAGCAACAGCAATCGACTGGTCTTTGTCTCCAGCAGAGATGTCCAAACTATGGCCCAGGGGCCATTTGTGTTTCGGCATCAATTTTTTTGTTTAATTTTTAAATGGCCGCTAGCAACCATCCATAATCTGATCTGCTCATCTTTACAAGGGCCGCGGGCGTGCTGGAGCCTATCCCAGCAGTCTTCGGGCAGCTAGTGTGTGTGTGTGTGTGTGTGTGTGTGTTTGTATGACCATTCTTGTGAGGACCACTGTGATTATAAGACCAACGTAGTGAGGACATTTTTGACAAGTGAGGACATTTAGGCCAGTCCTCACAAGTTTTTCATTCTAAAGTGTGTGTGTGTGTGTGTGTGCGCGCGCGTGCATTACACAGCAAGTCATATCATGTTATCTTGTGTATTGTTGTGGACAATTGATGTGACTTTCTGAAGCGCCAGATTGAATTCAAGCTTCAAGGACTTTTGGTGCGCGTGTGTGTGTGTGTGTGCGCATGCATGTTGCATTCGCGTGTTCAGGAGCTGATCACAGCCTGGTACATCGGCTTCCTGTGTCTGATCCTGGCCAGCTTCCTGGTTTATTTGGCCGAGAAAGAAGACAACGAACAATTTGAGACGTACGCCGACGCCCTCTGGTGGGGACTGGTGAGACTCCCTCTGATCCTTTCACGACAAACCCATCGAGTGCCGTACCCATCTGATTGGCTGCTCACCCGTTTCTGTCAGATCACGCTGACCACCATTGGCTATGGCGACAAGTTCCCCATCACCTGGAACGGTCGCCTGCTGGCGGCCACGTTCACTCTGATCGGCGTATCCTTCTTTGCTCTGCCAGCTGTAAGTCTGTGGGTGTGCTTGTGGGGGGTGTATGAGTGTATATGTGTGTGCGTGGATACTAATCTGTTTTCTTGTCTGTTTCCTCGCTTGTTGTCAGGGCATCTTGGGTTCTGGCTTTGCTCTCAAGGTCCAAGAGCAGCACAGACAAAAACATTTCGAGAAAAGACGAAACCCGGCAGCTGGACTCATTCAGGTAGCTACAGAATAGCCGCACTGGTCTAGGGTAAAATAGAAAAAACTAAATACAGTAGAGTAGAACAGAGCGGAGGTGAATAGAGTCGAGTAAACGCGACGAAAAGTCACCTGCTGTGTGTATGCAGGCTGCGTGGAGGGTTTACGCCACAAATCTGAGTCGCTCTGATCTGACATCCACGTGGGACTACTATGAGAGGACCGTGTCCGTCCCCATGTACAGGTCAGTCCATTGTATCCAGACAAACGTTAGGTCAAATGTTAAGTCAATCGTATTTGTAGAGACCTTTAAAAATGTATTAATAACTCAAGGCAAAGACGTTGAGAATTAAGCCTCTTGACATTGGTATCTGCTGTAATTTGTGCTGGTAGCGCATCATCAAGGTAAAGATAAACATGAGGTGTGTTATTGTGTTGTTTTTCCAGGTTAATTCCGCCCCTCAACCAGTTAGACTTGTTGAGGAACCTCAAAAACAAGTCAGGACTGTCATTCAGGTCTCACCTTTTTCATTGAGTCAGTCATCAAGAATTCTCTCTTGGGAGTCATGTTTTTTTACTTTAATGATTTTAGAATTAAAATTATTATTGACCTTTCTTCTGTCTTTGCAGGAAGGATGTCCAACCAGAACCTTCTCCCAGGTCAGAATCCACGATTTGATTCTCAAAAGTTTAAGAATCGTCCGGTCCCATTGCTGCAAACTTCATTTTACAAAAACCACCAATACTACCTAAAGCGCAAACGAATAGGTCAATAGACACAACTTTGGTGCCTCTTTATTAATTGCGCCACAATCTTAGTAGGTCACGTGTAACACGACCACCAACCTTTTGACTTAGTCCTGTCCCAACAGTCAGAAGGTGAGTCTAAAGGAGAGAGTCTTCTCATCTCCGCGCAGTTCAGGAACCAAAGGAAAAGGTTCCCCTCAACATGGTGAGTCTTGTCCGCGTAGTCTACCTTTACTCACTGTCAGATACCAATGACTTTCATGTACTTCCGATTGCTAGTGGTCCCGGTAGTTGTTCCAGGTGTGGCTCCCGGAGTTCCTGGTGTGCCCGGGGGTGTTCAGGCCCTGCGCCGCTCTCCCAGCATAGATCCGTGTCTGGAAGACAGTCCCAGTAAGGTTCCTAAGAGCTGGAGCTTTGGTGAACGCAACAGAACCAGGCAGGCCTTCAGGATCCGAGGAGCTGCATCTCGCCAGAACTCTGAAGGTAGGATGGAGGTGCTGGTTAGGTCCATATCCAGACCCCTCTCCAATCATGTGTCCAATCATGTGTCCAGTCACATTTTAAAGGACATCATACGTGCTGGAAGACCATTCACTTAAAGTCCTGTCACAGTGATCCATTTCAACATCAGAAACGATGTCACACTTTTTGGATTTTGATTGCAATGATGTCCCCACGGGGGGGATGCGTGCACAAAGTAAGTAAATCCCTTTCATTCATAAAACACAAAAGAGGCTAGAAGACCATGTAAGAAAAGAGGCAGGCAAGGAAGTGATGAAGGAAAAGGCCAGAAAGGATCAGGGAAGCTTTCACGTTTCAACTCTCATGATCTTCTGCTTCGTTTTGTTTG
This sequence comes from Hippocampus zosterae, assembly GCF_025434085.1. Taxonomy (NCBI): domain Eukaryota; kingdom Metazoa; phylum Chordata; class Actinopteri; order Syngnathiformes; family Syngnathidae; genus Hippocampus; species Hippocampus zosterae. The sequence continues at coordinate 24,692,162 of NC_067459.1, forward strand.
GCATAGTATAGTGGTTCACATAGCTTGTGTTCTTGTGGCTGGTATAGAATCAATTCCATCCTTATGGGTGTGTAACAGAAGGTTGTTTGGAAAGATTTTTGGATGAGTTGATGATGTCTTGTCGGCGGCACGTGGGCGACTGGTTAGCACATCGGCCTCACACTGCAGAGGTGCAGGGTTTGATTCCGGATCCGGCCTTCTTGTGTGGAGTTTGTATGTTCTCCACCGGGCCTGCGTGGGTTTTCTACAGGTACTCCGGTTTCCTCCCACATTCCCAAATCATGCATGGCAGGTTAATGGAACACTCTAAATTGTCCCTCGGTGTGAGTGTGAGCCCGGATGGGTGTTCGTCTCTGTGTGCCCTGCGATTGGCTGGCAACCGGTTCAGGGTGTAATCCTGCCTACTGCCCAAAAACAGCTGGAATACCCTCCAGCACGCCTGTGACCTTTGTGAGGATAAGCGGATCATAAAATGGATGGATGATGTCTGGGTGGATGGATGATGGAGTGATTAAAAAAAGTGATTGATGGATGGATGGATAGATGGTTAAATGACTCTGTGAACTGTGAGGTTAAGACATTGTAGCCAATCAAAGAACTGCCCTGATTGACCAATGAGTAACCAGCGATAAATAAACCACAACATAGCTGATGGCGTTTTGGTTATAAAAGTGGGTGGACCAGATCCATCCATCCATCCATCCATCCATCTTCTACCGCTTATCCGGGGCCGGGTCGCGGGGGCAACAGCTTTAGCAGGGAAGCCCAGACTTCCTTCTCCCTAGCTACTTCTTCCAGCTCTCCCCGGGGGATCCCGAGGCGTTCCCAGGCCAGCTGGGTGAAATAGTCTCTCCAGCGTGTCCTGGGTCTTCCTCGGGGTCTCCTCCCGGTGGGACATGCCCGGAACACCTCACCGGGGAGGCGTTCAGGAGGCATCCGAATCAGATGCCCAAGCCACCTCATCTGGCTCCTCTTGATGTGGAGGAGAAGCGGCTCGACTCGGAGCCCCTCCCGGATGACCGAGCTTCTCACCTTATCTCTAAGGGAGAGCCCGGACACCCCGCGGAGAAAACTCATTTCGGCCGCTTGTATCCGGGATCTCGTTCTTTGGGTCACGACCCATAGCTCGTGACCATAGATGAGGGTTGGAACGTAGATCGACTGGTAAATTGAGAGCTTCGCCCTTTGGCTCAGCTCCTTCTTCACCACGGCAGACCGATACAACGTCCGCAGACTATTGACAAGTTCCGGTGGACCAAATGTCAATAGTATTTCCCAAAGCAAGTTTTTTTTTTTGACGTCTTTGCAACGCTCTCGCTTCTGGTCCCTTCAGAAACACCCAGGTAACATTGCCACATAGCTGGAAGTGTTGGTTCCGATTGGATTTTTAGAGATAATGTGTGATCAAGCAAGATTTCCCCCTCGGTGGACTTTGTTTTGAGATTAGTGGTAGAGAAAAAATATTAATGTATGTGGTGCTCTGTGCGAACACACCACACAATAGGACTAAATCTGTTGAATGCCCGAGTTTTCATCCTTTTGTGGGATCTGTAAGAGACAAAAAAATCTTTTAAGAGTTGGAAAAACCCTTCTGTGTGTACCAGGTCTTAGCCAAAGGTTTCACTTTGACCAACAAGATGCGCCAGTTTGGCTACCTTGTAGTACTTCCTCCGTGGTGCTAAGTGCTAAGCCATGCTAACATTATTTAGGATGTGAGGACTGTGGCGTTCACTGTGGTTTTCTTCGGGTGTTTCTTCCTTGGTGTCTGATGCTGATTCTCAAGCATGTGGTATGTTCTTCTCGTGTAGTGCTCATAGAGATGCAGGATGAAGAGTTCAGACAGAAGAGCTCGCCAGGTTAGCGCACGCATACTAGCATTCGCATGTGACTGCCATCTTCTGCCGCCACCGTAACTCCGCCATGTTGTTGGCCATTGCAGACGCTAGCCTGCCAGGAGAAGACTTGGCCGATGACAACAAGAGCTGCCACTGTGAGTTTGTCCCGCAAGATTTGACACCCGGCATCAAGGTCACCATCCGAGCCATCTGGTATGGAGACTCCCCTTCTGGAACGGTCGCCGCCATGGACATTTTGTCAACTTCACTCATCGCTTTGCTCGCTGTTTCTTTGCCTTTTGATTCACATTTTGGTTCACATCTTGGTTTATTTTGCTCACCCCAGGACCAACGTCACCATCAGCTGTTGGGTAAGAGACGGACTGACACCAGATAGCTTCCTTGTTCTCTTATTGTCTTCTCTTCCGTTCTGTTCTGTCTCACTCCACTTTTTTTGTAGTGTTTTTTTTTTGGGTGGTGCTGTTTTAATTGTTGTTTGTGCTCCTTTGCCCTCTAGATGTCACTGACAGTCTTTCTTTGACAATCAGCCAACATCACAGAAGACCCAACAACACACATACATTTAATCCAAGTGACTCCACAATCTCATTGTGACTAGACCTGACCTTTCCATTGAAGACAATTTATTCTAGACTCTCACGATCCAGTTGATTTGAGACATGAATCCAGTCTAGAATTGAATTATTTTGTACATCTAGGACGTGAATTTAGTTAAGAATCGTAAGACCCTGTCAATTCTAATCTAGTATCTCATGACTCAGCTGTAGTCTAAAAGACCTGTCCGCACTTGATGTCAGGAGAAAGTGTTGACTTCCTTTTTCCTGTCTCCCAGTATCATGCGCTTCATGGTGTCCAAGAGAAAGTTTAAAGAGAGTCTTCGTCCCTATGATGTCATGGACGTGATTGAACAGTATTCAGCGGGACACCTGGACATGCTTGCACGCATCAAGAACCTCCAGTCCAGGTACACTGTCTGCCCGTAACTTTTTCCAGATTGTAGTTGGCTTTCAGAATGCAAAGAATAGTTTTGTTTGTCTTCCTGGTTTTAGGGTGGACCAGATTGTTGGCAGGGGGACACCAATTGCAGACAAGGACCGACCAAAGGCTGCTGGGGAAGAACTCCCTGAGGACCCCAGCATGATGGGACGGTTGGGGAAAGTGGAGAAGCAGGTGACGAGTCACCACTGGCAACCAGCACAACTGGCGGTACTTCGTTTGGTGATGTATGTTTTCCTCTTCGGGTCTTTGTCCTTCAGGTACTATCTATGGAGAGAAAGCTGGACTTCCTCGTCAATATCTACATCCAGCGAATGGGAATCTCACAGACTGAGACGGACGCCTACTTTGGATCCAAGGAACCAGACCCTGCGCCACCTTACCACAGTCCAGTGGACCAGCTGGAGAAAAGCCAGTCTATACACAAGATCCCTCAGTTAGTATTTGGTCCTGGTCACCAGGATCTGTCTTTCTGAGACATGAATCCAAACTAGAATGAATCTAGACTGGTGGTCCATCTAGGGAATGTTTGAGGCCAGACAGCAACTTAATGTATTCAAGATCCTTAAAACTTTGTCCATCTTGAACATGGTTTTAGTCTAGAATGTTATGACCCCTCCACATGGGAATGTAATCTACAATGTTATAACCTGTCCATATAAGGCATTATTGTACTCTAGAATGCGACCCTGTAAATGTAAGGCATGTGTCTTAGGGCCCCTTCCGTCTTAGACATGAACGTTGTCTAAAATCATTTCATCCAGTCCAAGACCTAGAAGAACTAGGGTCTGATACCCTTAGAACTTTCCATTGTTGTTGTTGTCGTTTCAGAGTGTTGCCTGGAGACAATGTGGATAAGAGTCATTTTGGGACCAAGATGGTCAGGTCCAGTAGTTCAACTGCTCCCCGGAACCACAATGCCACCACCTGCCCCCCCTCCACTTCCTGGCAGCCAATCAGTTCCCAGTTTCATCAACAGGCCCCACCTCTCCCCCAGCGTAGCCACGGAAATACCCCAAGTCCGGCGGGGGACGGGTCGCTGGTTCGACTTCCACCACCGCCAGCCGGAGAACGGCACAGTGGGAATCGGGCCAACCGCCATAGTACCGGAGAGAAAGGGGGGGCTGAGAAAGCGGAGAGAGGGGATGCAGAAGGAGAGGGGGCAGGGGAAGAGGAGGAGGTTAAGCCCGACAGCGATCGCTCCTTGTCCATCCCATCTGTGGACCATGACGAACTGGAGCACTCCTTCAGCGGTTTCTCCATCTCACAGTCCAGAGAGAACCTGGACTTTCTCAACAACAGTTTCTACTCATCCGCCAAGCTGCCGTCTAACCTCGGGGGACCAGCAGGGGCCTCCTGCTGCCCTACCATGGGACCCTACATTGCAGAAGCCGAGTCAGACTCAGACTCGGAGCTCTGCGCACCCTCGCCGCATTCAGACCGTGCCTGGAACGGAACCAAGTAGAATCCAGTGGAAACCAGGTAGAACCAGCAGAACTTCAAAATCAATACATGAATAAGTAATAATCAGAGAAATGTGAAAAAAAAACACACCAGCCTGAATAGAGAGTGAAGCATAACGGGAAAAACGTGGAACAGACCAGCTGGTTTCATCTACTTGTTTTATGATCACTGCAACACTGAAGATGTGCTTTCACCTGATTGGTTTACTGCAGACAGATGCTTGGTTAGTATAGGGGTATAGTCACACCTAATTGGCACTGCAGGCACACTCTTGCTCTTGACTTGTTCACTGAAACACTGAGAGGACACGCCCACACCTGACTAGTTCACTGCAGGGATACGACCAATCCTGGTATGTTCGTTGCAGCATTAAGGACACACACCTGATTGGTTCACTGTGACACTGAGAGGACATGTTTCTCACTGACTGTTTCACGGTAGGGACACGCTCACACCTGATTGGTTCGCACTACATGCCAACTTGTTTCTGCGTTAAATACCCTTTGTATGTATCCAAGTGATCGAACAGTAACATGTAATGATCGATTTGCAAAAGGGAGACGAACAGAACCTCGTTGTTAGATTTTGAAAAGTCACGCCACGGATGGAAAGTACTTTTTGGAACAATAAGAACAATAAGACAGAAAACACTTCAACGGTCTTTAAATACAGTAGAAGTACAGTGAAACAAATCAAAAGTGATTAAAGTGTGTGAGCTAGCTACGGTCCGTTCGTAGTCGACGCCAACCTTTGTGGTTCTAAGGCTGGTCAAACAATCCACCACTTGAAACGCTAAAAACCCAAGGCTGTACTAAATATCCGATTGATAATATTTAGACTATTATGCTAAGTGAGCATGGCTTGCTGTGCTGTACTAGAGAGCAGTGCTAATGCTAACGCTAAGGAGTCCAGCTAACGGCTTTAATCCAGGTTTATATAATATATAATCGACGATTACCATGTGCGAAATGGAGAAATGTTTCAAAATGTTATTGTTTTCGAAAGACTAACTTCTTCATCCAGAGGAAACGGTTCGCCCATGACCTGACTGTGCGACTGCCGCGGCTGCACACAACCGTCAAGCGCATTCAGAAAAATGATCAGACTTTCTCACTGCTCACTTCACCAGCGACACGCGTTTGACATCACGACAATTCGGGAAGCTTCTGTTTTCTTAACAGGCAGATTTTCATTGCGCACACCCACTTTCACACATCTCACATTCACTCTCACACATTTTCTTTTTTCTACAACTTAATGGACTCCCTTTTATGTGCCACTCATGAGTGTTGTTGAACAAAAAGCTCTCGTCACGTTTTTGCTCTGCTTACCTTGTGCTTTTATTGATCATGAACAACAAAAATGCTCATAAACGTGCTGACTCAATAAAAAAAAATTCATGTACCTTGTTGGATGGAATGATTGAGAACGCTCCCCTCACACTAACAGAACATTAACTCTGACATAAGTTATTCCAAATATCAATGAAAGTTTGTAATTGTGGCACTTAGGACTTATTCTAAATAAGAGAGTTTAGACCTTGCACAAATGGGTGCCATTTTGAAGCTGCTCACTTCCTAAACATGCGAGAAAAAACTGCGGTTTTCTGAAGCTTAGCCATGATTGGTCATTTTCAGTTGAGAGCAAGTGGCAAAATGGACACAAAAAAAAAATGGTTGATTTTTCTGCTTGATTCATATTCCACAGATTATTAACCAAAATGCAATGTTTAGACTAATGGGGCTGCTTATTATTTACTTTATGTTAACTGTTTGGAGCTGGGAGTCGCGGCTTGGAGTTTGAAGCGGATTACGTGGGACAGGAGAAGTGAACTAATCTCTTTTCGTCAATGGATGCTACAGCTTTGTGTTTGCTTTCAAAACTTAGCTTGTAGCAGACGTGTGCACATTTTTCAGCATGACGTCTCCGATCCACTGGAGAAAGGACACTTTGATCCTCTCCTCTTTCATCTAGAACTGCTTCAGACAACAAAGTGTATGCAGAAAAGTGGTGAAGACTGTCCTATGTGTTGTGTTGTTATTTTTGACTTCAAAATGGCGCCGCGAGAGTGGCTGCCTTTCCAGCAGCTCCTATTTTTTTGTTGTTCTACTTCTTCCTTTCATAACTTTGCTGCTGTGAATCTGGAATTTCGCCATTGTGAGACTAATAAAGGTTTTCTTCTTCTTCTTCTGTTTTGTAAAGGGCTTTGTAATAGCTGCAGCTGTTGTGAAAGCGCTCTATAAATCATGATGTATTGTGTTGTATTGTTAAGAAAATTTGGGGGTTGACTGGATGGATGGATGGATTGAGAGTGGCCAAATAAGGACTTTCTGTTGCCATATTTACTTGACAGTCCATCGGGTGAAGAAATCAGAGCAAAGTTTTGTGTTGATGTTGCATGTAATGAAGGTCTTGTTCCTCCTCTTCCTCATCCTCATCATGATAACAAGTTTGCCAGTCCTCCGATGCAGCGTGCCCTTTCAGGGCGATTTCCCGCAGAGGATTGTCGAACCCGAGCGGGAATTCTCGGAGGACCCTCGATAGGATGACGATGAATCCACAGAGTAGAAATGAAGGTCAAGCAACTCATTAGTGGAACAAGCACAACAACATTTGACGAACTTGTTTGGGTAACAACAAACACTGATGTCACTTTGATGTTCATGCAAGTTTTTGTATAATTTTGCTGTCATCAGGTCAAAACCTTTTCACAATTTGGTCCAGTTCTTTTTTTTTTCACAATCCCACACTAGTGTACGAGTGTTATTTTTCCAAGAGTAGAAAATGGCTTTGTCTACGAGGTTCAACAAACATTTGCTTTCTTGAAAAGTGACTTTTTTTTTCCCCCGAGACATGAGGTTTGCGCCCGTTGCCGGTGAATGACATCAATTCCACATCAACCAACTTCATGTTTTGTATTAAATGCATGGACTTTCATATCAGCCAAACACTAACCCTGAGCCTTCAACCGTAGCCCAAAACAAACCTAGAAGACAAAATCCTAAACCCTCAACCACCTGGAACCAAAGACCCCAAAGCTGACACCAAAACCAAAGACAGAACACCCGCCAACAACTGGCAATGTCAAAGCCTTTTGGAAGGCCGAATTGTAGTACTTCTAGTCGCGGAGGTCGTAGTGGTTGTTATCAAGAGTAGTGATTTAAAACCTGTTTCCAGAAAAATGTATCTCTGAAAGCCAAATATCAAGTTGTTGGTGGTACTTGCGCAGCGCTCAACATTAACCTATTTGTTCCGACATTTTGACGGTTGCGGTCATTTCAGGAGTGCTGGGGCGTTCATAACGCATAAATTGAAGCGTGAGATCAGACCGTGACCTCGTGCACGCCCTCTGCTGGTACAGCAAAGAATATCAGTCAAAGTACAGTTCCCTTGTCTTGAACTTTTTACAGTATAGTATTTGCATGTCATCTTTCACATCTGTTTGCTTTTGAACTTTGATCCAGGGGCATTTTTGTAATTGAATTATGTGCAGTATAACAAAATTGAATCATTAAGAGTGTGTGTGTGCGCACGCTTGTGTGTGTGTATGTGCGTGTGAGTGTGTGTGAGTGAGTGTGAGTTTGTGTGTGTGTAAGAGTATCCATTTTAGGGTATAAAAGACAGCAGAAGGGCAGGGTGTGGCGTCAGAGCTGCGCCCCGCTGAAACGGGTAAGTATTGACTTCATTTCTTGTTCACTCCATGAATCGGGAATTATTTCAAGGTGAAGTACAATAAGACAGAGACGCTTGCTCAGAATATTCCATACAGACAATCCGAAAAGACAGTCTGAAGACGTTTAAACCTTCTTCAATCTTTATTGCGATAACATTGTGTGTGTATATATATATATATATATTCATTCATTCATTCATTCATGAATATATATATATATATATATATAAGGAAAGTCTCTCGCCAAGTGGAATTTTTCAGTTCAGGATTGTTATATATATATATATATATATATAATATATATTTATTTTATTTTTTTTGCATGAGTGGAGCACGACATATATCAGGTGACATATTTCAAAGAGAGATTGTTGTGATTGCGCAGAGTTTGGGTCGTGACATGAGCGCGGCGGCACCGGCCAACGGGAGCCAACTCGTCGAGTACCGAGACTCAATCAGCAAAGCGGTGCTGAAAAATGTGCTGGTGCTCGGCATAGGACTGTCAATCAACTACATCAACGTGGGCCTCATGTACACCTTTTGTAAGCATCAGGTAGGAAACGACACAGCACAACAACTGCAGCGACGATAGCTTCTTGTCACCAGCCGAGGGCTCGCTTTTGTGACATCTGGGAGGTTTTTAGCACTGAGCAAAACCAGCCAAACGGTCAGATGTACGACATCAACGTAAGTCGCAAATATGTGCAGTTTTTCACCTTACCGGGTTTGAAACCGAACTCGGCAAAGTCTTTCTGCCTTGGGGGTTCATAAGTTTGAATATCAAGAGAGTTTGGACTTTGGACTTCAATGCATTTGTTCCAATTTGTGTTCAGATCTTCTACAGCAACCCTCGCTACATCCTGTTTTTCCACTTGGCTCTGAACGACATGATCCAGATGAGCGTGAGCGTCATCCTCTTCGTGATCAGCTACACCCTCCACAGGATCGCCGTGTTTGTGTGCGCCCCCTTCATCCTGATAGCCGTCACCACCAGCGAGAACACGCCCCTCAACCTGGCGTGCATGGTGGCCGAGTGCTACGTGGCCGTGTGCCTTCCGCTTCACCACGCCCGCATCTGCACCGTCAGGAGGACTCTGCTCCTCATCGCCTTGATCTGGACCGCCAGCCTCATCTCCGCCCTGCCGGACCTCTTTGTCACGCTCGCCGCCGAGCCTCTCGAGTTCTTCTCCTCCAGAATCTTCTGCCTCCGAGAGACCGTTTTTCCCAATCCGATGCTGGCCCAGAAGCGGGATATCACCTACATTGTGTACTTGGTCCTCGTGTGGTTGCTCATCTTCTTCCTGTACTTCAAGATCCTGTTCACGGCCCAAACGGCCAACAAGGACACCAAGAAGGCTCGTAAAACCATCGCCCTGCACGGCGTTCAGGTTCTGCTGTGTATGACCATGTACGCCGAGGCTCTGGTCAAGATAGCTCTGCACCGCTGGTTCCCCAAGAACTACTCGGACTTGCTGTTTGCCTGCTTCATAGTGGTGCAGATCCTGCCCCGCGCCATCAGCCCTATCATTTACGGAGTGAGGGACAAGTGCTTCAGGAAGTACCTCAAACAATGCCTCAGTTGCAAGAGCAGCCCTCAGTGACTTCTGACTCAGAAATTGAAACAACATCAAAGACTTTGACAGAGAAACCATGACGTCATTCGTACTGCCACCAGCCAGAGCTTTCTCTGACAGCAGGCCTGCTCAACAAACCCCAAACGAGTCATTGGACCAAGGCGAAGACATTGGTCTAAAACAACTTTTTTCAACTTGATTTGCATGTCCTTGAGAGAAAATAAAAGTCATCTTCGTCTTTCGGTTGAGCATACCTTAATGTACTGACCACAATCAAACACAAAATAAAGAAACCATCTTCTACTGTTTTATATTATGTCATTAATCTGCCAAAGGTCAGCATTCTGGTGCTGGACGCAAGACCAAATGTCAGGTGTGGAAGTAGACTAGGTCAGGGGTGTCCAAATGCGGTCGTGAGAGGCCAACGTGCTGCCTGTTTTCCATCTCTCACTGCTGAAACACACCCGATTCAAAGGATCAGCTCATGAGAGAACTCGGAAGAAGAAAGATAACAATTCTGATCATTTGAATCAGGTGTGTTGTAGCAGGGGGTGATGGAAAACAGGCAGGGCATCGACCCTTTCGGAACGAGTTTGGACACGCCTGCTCTAAGTCCACCAGTGCCAGTGAGGTTTGTCAGAACCATTGAACGTGACAACTGCAGGAAAACGCCGTTCCTCTAGGGGGCAGTGCCGCGCATTGTAAGCATTCTCTCAGAAAACGAAGGCAAAGAAAGAAGCAGTGGTGGAAACAGCAGCGTCAGAAGGAGAAAAAGAAGAAGAAGTTTATCCGGCTGCTGCCAGCGACGTGCTCGTCTTTTCGTTGCTTTTCCCTGTCAAGGTCCAACAAGGTGAGTCTGACTGGGCGCGATTGTGACCGCTCGAACCCTTTCGGTTGGCTTCTCGAAAACATTTCGCACGTTCCCAAAGGCACTCGGTCTCAAGAATTTGCAGGATTTGCACCGTTTTTCAACCATCTCGCGAGCCCGCCTGCTTGTTAGCTCAGCTGTCCTTCGTGGTCGATCGCTAACCGGCGATACCGTGTTGCTGTGGCTGTCCTCCTTATTTCTTATTTAAAAAAATAAGCCAAGTGAACAAATGACTGTCTTGAAATTAAAGCTTTGAAGTCGAGGCTGAGTCTTGAAATTCAGTCTGTCCCACAATAATTGTCGTAATGTTGCCCATAAGATTGGCTGACAACCAGTTTAAGTTGTACCCCGCCGACTACCCGAAGACAGTTGGGACATGCTCCAGCACCTCTGCGACCCTTGTGAGGATAAGTCTATTAGAAAATGGATGGATGTCGCCTGTAATGCGCATAAAGTGCTCGTATTTGTTAGCGGAAGAGTCCGTGTTGCCCCCACTTGATCGCGACGTGTGATTGGTCACTTGTCGTGATGTCATTGATGTTGAGTTCACGACCGCTCAACAGAAATCAATGTTGAAGGAAAAATAACGTTGCTTGGAGTTGTCTCCGTATTGCCCATCAAATTTATTTGTCGTTCAGTCACGTATGTGTGTTTATACCCTAATCGCAGAGAGGACTCCCATAATTGACAAATATGAACGACATAAACCCAGGGATGCAACCTCCCCAGAAAAAATCTTTAGAACTAATGCTGATCGCGATAGTTATTCAACCATTGATGTCTGAATATTTCTCTGAATACGTGCAGTGCTGATCGTTTTTGCCTGTGAAAGTTAAAAAATGTTGTACTGTTTGTTCAAAAGTTAAAAAAAAAATCTTAATTGGTCTGTCTCATCTGCTCAGCATCAGTTTGAAGGTATTGGTCAGTCGAATAGCATTCGGTCATAAGAACCCAGTAACAGCTTCAAGTTGTTGGTTGCTGTAATAAACACACTCTTACAGCTTCATAGAATCATACTAGCAAGCATTGGGCAGTCCATTAAGAGATTCGAGTTATTTGTCATTCCAATACACTCACTAACAGGTTGAAGTTATTAGTTTGTCAAACATGTAACAGATTTGCGTTCTTGTTGCGTCTCACGAATGCTCTTTTTTTCCCCCCCTCATCCAGGTGATTAAGATGTCGCTGCCCAAGCCAGTGATGCGAGGTCTGCTGGGAAGGCGCCTGCGCTTTCATCTGCCCATCGCCTTCGCTTTGTCAATCGTGGCAGCCGCCGCCTTCAAGGTGACACATTTGTTGCTTTAATGCATTATTTGTTTTCTCAATCGCAAACAGCTGCACCTAAACGCTGGTCTTGTCGACTCAAAAACAAGTCATTGGTCCGTCGAGTACATTAAATGATCCAAGTTCTTGGTCGAACTTTCGAACTAACGGGTGTCATGGTTGGTCTGATATACACATTTTCAAGTGTATATGTCACGATTAATCAACAACTAATCAATGATCCACTTTATTGGTAATTATTTTTTAATTTTAAATTAAAAAAAATTCTATTGAAAATATTCCAAATGTAGATATGAATGTAGATTTGTGTTGAATCAAACAAAAAAAACTTACATTTATAAAAATAATATTTTTGCATATTTTCCAACATGTTCTGGACAAAACCAGTCCATTTTCTGCCCTTTGAATTTGAAATACTGACTGGTTTTTGAATAAGGGGATGGAAATTAAAACATGTTTTAAGATATGATTCGTCGATTACTTAAAATAATTGTTTCAGCTGCAATTTCAACTTATTGGTAGGGCTGGCTGTCACCATAACAAATTTTCCCAGATGACATCCTTATATGGCGGCATATTTGGCATTGGCATAACTTCCAATCTTGCGTTCAAGCAACTCAAGAAAGCCTAAGACTGCTGTGTGTGTGTGCAGTATACAGTAACGGAGCCTCGCAAGCAAGCCTATGCTGACTTCTACAAGCAGTACGACGCCGTCAAGGAGTTCAATGCCATGCGGGAGGCCGGAATCTTCGAGAGTGTGCGGCCCTCTGGAGAGTAAATGCCGGTCAGCCCTCACACCACTCGTGCCGTGAGCCACAAAGGCACCACCACTAAACTAATATATGGCTTTTCTTCCTTGTAGTCATTTCCTACCACCCGTTCCTGCTGTGAAGATGTTTCTCTCTTCATTTATGTCAAATAAATGTATATTGATTCAACAGAGTCATTTCTTTCTTTTGCCTTTCACCTTTGTTGTATTACTGTGGAAGTCAGTCCATTTTATTCTTAATCACACTTAATAAAAGAAGAAAGAGGACTCGCAACGTTCTTCAGGTATAATTCAGTCACATGTTTAGAATGCAACAATTAAATTTTGCAGTTTAGAAAAGAAATACTAATCAATTCAATTATATCGGTGGACTGAAGGCCACACCAGAAAAAATAGTTCAACGTAATGTTAGAACGTGATAATTTTGTGCTAAAATGAAAAATAATTCGAAAGAAGAGACACTGGCCTACATAATGGGCCTCCAACATTGATCTGCATCAGCAGGAGTTGCTTCCTTTTGTTTGGATCGATACAAACATTGAGCTTATCACGTTTGCACATAAAATGCATGACGCGATTACGTGATATTGAACCGTTTGTTCATACGCTACCGTATTAATGTAAGAATCACATTTAACGTCCTTTTAAACTGCAGCCTTCATCTTTTTGTCATCGCCGTGAGCTTTTCCCGAAGAAGTAGCGCCTCCTGTCGGTCGCTTTTCTTCTTCGTTTTTCTCCGGTCTTCTTCGTTTCCTCTCCGTTATTCTTCGAGCTTCCTCGTCGGCCTTCGTGCTGCTTCGTTCGTCATCTCGCTTCCTGGTTCCGCCGCTGAAGTGTCTCCGGCGCCCCGCTCAACAAGTCCAAAGTTGTCCAAACACGTTCGGAGGGATGGCCGCCTTGACGGAGAGCCCTGATGCGAGAGGGACGCCAGCGGCACCTCACCGAGAACTGTGACGTGCAAGACGACAGCGTCTCTTTTTGGATTTCCACGAGCGGTTGGAAGCGAAGTAGGCGGGCTAGCTTTTAGCCACCTAGCGCGCTAGCTGCTCCTAGCTAGACAAACGTCAGAGCGATCCGTTATCCGCCCCGCGCGCGGGAGCTGGCGGACGCTTGGTCGGGTTCGGGTGTTCCAACGGCAGGCGTGGAGTCGGCCGTTAGCCGCTGGAACGGAGTGGAGCATGGAGAACAGGGACAAGGTGCAGATGCGGAACCACCCTCGCAGGTAACTGGCGACCTCCTGCCGCTGACTTGGTTGGTTCGTCGCCCACTTCAGGCGACCTCCTGGCTCGCTTCCCGGCACTTGAAGTCACTTTGAGTAGTCCTTTCAATTTAAAGCGAAATATGTGGTTGTATTTCATCCGGTGGATGGTATCTCGAATGAATTCCATCCATTTGGAAGTTTGAAAGGACTTGATGGCCTCACAGTGGCGCTCTCGGCAAGTGCGTGTTCGTTCTACGACCGCGCACGACCAAGTTCAGTGGTCATCGATCGCTCTTATTCAAAAATGGATCAGTTGGAGTCGTTGTTCACTCTACTACACGACAACACGTTTCAATCATTGGCCAGTCCCGATACTTGTATAAAGTCATGTTAAGCACTATTGATCGACTGTGCAGTTTTCACACATTTGAAGCATTAGTCAATCTAATAACTGCACACTAATGAGCTTTAAGCTACTGTTCAATCCACGACACTCGATGAGAGGTTCGGCGTTTTTTTGTTTTGTTTAGTTTTTCTCTAATACAGTCGCTGACCTGCATGAGCAGTTTGTCAGTGTTCACTCTATTTAAAAGTTAGTCAATGAATGCAATGGAGTCTATTACATTCATTGACTAACCAGTTTGAGTGATGGGTCGTTCAAGTGCACACCAATTGTTTTTAGGGTAATTCCATCGGACTTGTTCTGACAAGTTATTTTTTGCTTTCCGACACTGACCAAACATTTCAGCAGTTTATTGGTCAGTCAACTACGCTCACTCGCTCTAGGTTTGAGTTATTACTTACTCTACTAGGTCGACTTCAGTTCAGTTATTGGTCTGTCAAATTCATACTGGAATCGTTTTTTAAAAAGTGGTATCAAACATCGCTACCAATATTCAAAAATATCCACTTTGGTTTGTTCAGTAGTTTATTAAAGACACATATCAATTTTATTTTTTTGTTTTCTTACTTTAATTCACTTCAATGGAGAAAATCACTTTGATATTGCATTTCGATCAAATCATGCCACGGACATGTTCTTGAGACAGTTCGAGAGTCTTTGAAATTTTGAACTTTGTTGCACATGCGTGGCAGGCAGCTGAAGAAGCTGAGCGAGGACAGCCTGACCAAGCAGCCCGAGGAAGTGTTCGACGTCCTGGAGAAGTTGGGTGAAGGGTGAGGCCTACTACTGTCGCGGCTGTCGCTCGCTCTCTTCACTTCCTGTTTAGCAACTTCCTGTTTGGTGTGCTCGTGCAGGTCGTACGGCTGCGTGTTCAAGGCTCACTACAGAGAGACGGGAGAGATCGTGGCTATCAAACAAGTTCCCGTCGAGTCGGACCTGCAGGAGATCATCAAGGAGATCTCCATCATGCAGCAGTGCAACAGGTGGCCCAACAATCGCAATCGCACGTACTCACGACTACACCTCACAGACACCAATCCTTGTTTGGACAGTAGCTACATGCCTAACTACCGCTTATGTTCATAGTAATCATTTGCTCGTCATAACAACGTCTATAACTGACTTCATGCACTTCATCCATGTCGACCATTTGTCTTTATAACTATATACACATGTTCATAACTATTTAGGTTCCCTACTACATGCCGTACTGTATGTTCATAACTACATAGCATAAGAATCGCAGCAACCATTTCTGTTCATTTCTGCTCAGTCCACACGTGGTGCGCTACTACGGCAGCTACTTCAAGAACAGGGACCTGTGGATTGTCATGGAATACTGCGGGGCGGGATCTGTGTCCGACATCATACGCATACGCAGCAAGACAGTAAGAGTCAACGTTGCGCGCGCACACACACACACACACGTACACACACATATAGCAAATACTGATAGCGTTGTGGCGGCCCGGTAGTCCAGTGGTTAGCACGTCGGCTTCACAGTGCAGAGGTACCAGGTTCGATTCCAGCTCCGGCCTCCCTGTGTGGAGTTTGCATGTTCTCCCCGGGCCTGCGTGGGTTTTCTCCGGGTGCTCCGGTTTCCTCCCACATTCCAAAAAAAACATGCATGGCAGGCTGATTGGACGCTCTAAATTGTCCCTAGGTGTGAGTGTGAGTGCAAATGGTTGTTCGTTTCTGTGTGCCCTGCGATTGGCTGGCAGCCGATTCAGGGTGTCCCCCGCCTACTGCCGGGATAGGCTCCAGCAGCCCCCGCGACCTTAGTGAGGATCAAGCGGCTCGGAAGATGAATGAATGAATGAATGATAGCGTTGTAAAGGGAATTGACCAGAGCTAGCTTCTCCCTCTGATGAGGTATAAATGCTTTGGTGAAGCAGCATGTGGTTAATTTGTTCTTTTATATCACGATTCAAGTTGAAATCAGTTTTTATTATTGGGACAAGGCTTCGGGTCTTTTAATACTTTGTATGCAACAATGGTTGTTTGAAAGTGTTCAATCATTCATTCATTCATTCATCTTCCGAACCGCTTGATCCTCACTAGGGTCGCGGGGGGTGCTGGAGCCTATCCCAGCTGTCTTCGGGCAGTAGGCGGGGGACACCCTGAATTGGTTGCCAGCCAATCACAGGGCACACAGAGACAAACTACCATCCACGCTCACACTCACACCTAGGGACAATTTAGAGTGTTCAATCAGCCTGCCATGCATGTTTTTGGAATGTGGGAGGAAACCGGAGCACCCGAAGAAAACCCACGCAGGCCCGGGGAGAACATGCAAACTCCACACAGGGAGGCCGGAGCTGGAATCGAACCCGGTACCTCTGCACTGTGAAGCCCACGTGCTAACCACTGGACTACCGGGCCGCCTGGTGTTCAATCAATGAAGTTGAATTAATGCTAACTCCTAGTTAGTTTACTCTGAAATTAAACCGGATGCAGACATCTTGATGCATCCAATCACGCATCATGCATCACAACAGCCCTCGTGCTTGATTTGAACTTGAGTGTACCAATGTTTGTTTTTGTGCAGCTGAGTGAGGAGGAGATCGCCAGCATCCTTCAGTCGACGCTGAAGGGTCTGGAGTACCTTCACTTCATGAGGAAAATCCACCGCGACATCAAGGCGGGAAACATCCTCCTCAACACGGAGGGTCAGGCCAAGCTGGCCGACTTCGGCGTCGCCGGTCAGCTGACGGTCGGTCCGCCGCCTTTCCCTCCTTCCGCCGTGGCGCTTCGGCCTCACGTCCTCTTGCTCCCCGCAGGACACCATGGCCAAGAGGAACACGGTGATCGGGACGCCCTTCTGGATGGCGCCAGAGGTGATCCAGGAGATCGGCTACAACTGCGTGGCCGACATCTGGTCGCTGGGCATCACCGCCATCGAGATGGCTGAGGGCAAGCCGCCCTACGCCGATATCCACCCCATGAGGGTGAGGCACCTCAGATTACCACTCACTGATACTTATACCAATTTGCTCCACACACACAAAAATGGGAACATAAAATATCGCATACAGAAACGGTTTGAAAGAAATGACATCTCAAGTCATGTGAGAGTTAAGTTTGGGACTGTTATGAATGTGTGCAGGCCATCTTCATGATCCCCACCAACCCTCCCCCGACGTTCCGTAACCCCGATTCGTGGTCGGCGCAATTCCGGGACTTTGTGAGCCAGTGTTTGGTGAAGAACCCGGAGCACAGGGCCACCGCCACGCAACTGCTGCAGGTAGATGCACGCCAAGTAGCGGCTGGGCCCAGATTTGAATCACTGTTCACCGAATTATTCATCTTCTTCGGGAAAAACGTCTGTGTCTTTTCGACTTTGATTTATATTTGCTGATGTCTTTTCTTTTTCAGCATGCTTTCATCAAGGCGGCCAAGCCCAGCAGCATCCTCAGAGCGCTCATCAGCGACGCCATGGACATTAAAGCCAAACGGCAGGAGGCGGCGGCGGTGCTCGCCGAGCAGGATGACGACAACGAATACGACAATTCTGTACGCCTCAAACATTTGGATTTCTTTCCCCTACTCGCAGCAGTGATCATCCGTTGCCTCTCTTGTTCCGCTCAGCAACTCCGGTCGTCAATACGGGGGCGTGATCCTCTTTCCTGCTTCACTACAGCCCGAAAATTAGGACTTGCCCATCCAATGTGCAATATAGTGAACGCCCCCCAAAATATTGTTTGATTATTTTCTCCCACGTCAGCAGAGCATAAATTTAGTTAGCATTTTACAAATGGGAGACAAGGTGCAAGGCAAATGTTGTCATTTCTGGAACGTCATTTCCTCTACATCATTTTGGGTGCGCTATCCAGCGGTCCAGTGAGGGGATGGCGCTGGTCAACATGAAGTGTGTAAGATGTAATATTGAAAAATACAGCAACATATTAGAGGAGCTGATAGGCTTAATCAGCATTGTGCCACCTTTGCTAAAAGAGAATTAACTGAAAAGAAATGTGGGTTTTTTTTTCACCCCCACCCCCCCAAATAAATAAAAAGCCACACACACCAAGTTTAGAAATTGGTGATGTCGCTGCAATCACAAATGAAATTGCGCAATTTAACTGTTCACTCCTTTATTGACTATTTTTCTGCTTTCCAGGAGGAGGACGAAGTGGACCAGGGCACCATGGTGAGGGCGGGGCCAGGCGACTCGGCAACCATGCGTGCCGCCAGTTCACTGGGCAACACGTTGAACGCCGCGGGCCAGCGAGACCCCGACAACGGGGAGGAGGAGGAGGCGGGAACCATGCGCTTGCAGCTGGGGACCATGATCATCAACTCTGAGGACGAGGACGAGGCGGGCACCATGAAAAGTATGTCAATGTCATCTTCTTTTTTTAAAAAAAAACGTTCTTGGCAAAATGTTGCATGTGCCCCATGAAGCAGCAAATTGCATCTGTTTTGATTCATGTCAGCGGGTGGCCATTGTGCCATTTGCTGTCAAAGTTGCTCAGGGCTCAGGTAAAGACCAATCACAGCTTGGCTTGCGAACGACACATGATCAACTCCGAAAAAAATCTGAGCCACATTCAAGAATGAAGTCCCGGTTGTGCATGTGCTCCCACTAGCGGCCAGCAGGGGGTGCAATGGCATCATAGACGGCTGCATCTCTGGAAGCCGCATGATGGACAGCAGCATCCTTGTGTACTGTACAAACGCTGCCTGACTTGACTTTAATTATTGTTTAAAGTGAGGCGTGGCTATTTTCACTGATGCATGTTTTGGACCACACACCCAAGGAGCAACAATTAGAAACATGTATTTACAAGGTTTTCTATTTTATTGATTTAGTTCTCTATTTTTGGCCGTGGAGAAATGGGCACATTTTCTCATGCGTCGCACCAGGTCTCTCTGTCCGTCCGACATTGTGCCTGCCACAACTACATTCAAGATATCATACCCTGAGTTTGAATGATTAGTGTGTTATTTCAGCCTTTAAGAAAATTCTACTTCGGTGTGATTTTTTCTGGCCTATCATTTGCAATTTAAATGCTTACAGTAACAGTCACAGGCCACTTTGAAGGAACAACCCTTTTAAGTATCGTAAACCTGAAGGAACAACCTTCAGGAATAAAGAAAGATGCTGCTCCGCACTTTCACTAGAGAGAAAAATCAAGAGACTCCAAATAGACGTCAGCAAACACCTTGCGGGAGAAGAGCTTGTATCTTTCCACGCCCTGCACAACAAACGGATCACTTTCACTCAATATGGCCAAGAAATGCTTGAACGGGGAAGACGTGCTGCTCTCTGCTGGGGCCATTAGTCATTCATCAATAAGGTTGCATTTGTCTACACGGTGGCCTCAAAGTCATTGACGTTCAATTTTGCCACCTTATCGACCAGTCCTAAGAAGCAAGAAATAACCACAATTCTAAAATATCCCCCTTTTATGTTGTACACTCCTATTCCACTAACGCAATAACAGCCAATTTTGTTGTCATGGAAGTGTTCACATCAGCGCTCCTTCCACTGGACAAAAAGTAGCAACAGCAGTTTTTTTTTTAATCATTCAGAAACTACAAGTGGAATGGTTTGCAGTACCTTGTTTGCCGTCCCCGTGCAGTTAGTTGGCACATGTGCTGCCTAAATGGGCTGCCATGCAAATCCCAACTTTGCTCTGGAACACTGCAAGCGTTTTACGTGAATGTGAAAATGGTCATATTTTCTAAAGGCTAAAATTGACGGTTCCAAAACAGCACTTTGAAGCGGACTTGTGTTGCATTTGGAGCTCTTCTGTAAGCCCACCTCGACAGGACTGACAGGAAGCAGCGGGGATGCGATTGCTCGGTAACCCGAGCTCCGCTCTCTGAGCGTCGATACGGGACGTGTATTTCTGGACTCACTTGGTCGGTTATAAAGTCGACACCCGAAACGTTCAGTTGATGACACGCTTTTAGTATTCATGACAGCATCCGGCAGAAATGTGCTCACAGTTTAAGATCGCCGATCATTGGCGGATGTTTGAGATGATGTCATTTTTATGAATTGCAAGTGCACTCAGCAAAGCATTGCAAAATAACAAACACGATGAGGCACATGCCGGGGAAAAGGGATGCTTACTTGCTTCAAGTAAAAAAAAAAAAAAGAGTCAATTCTTAGATTAAAGTCAGCATTTCTCCAGGAGAAAAGAAGTGCAGGTTACTTGGCCAAAGTAAAAAAAATGAAAAAAAGTTGTACTTAGTAGTCCACTGTCACATTTTTTTGATGAGTGTGCGGTTTTGTGTGATGGTCAGGGACAGACGAGGCGTCCCCGCCCGTCAAACCGTCCTTCTTGGAATACTTTGAGCAGAAGGAGAAGGAGGCCAGCAGTCCAAATGGACGACGCGGCGGAGAGGAGTGCAAAGTGCTCTCGGATGCAGATCTGCAGCTGGTGAGTGCGACGCCAGCGCGGCGCCTATCCAATATTGAAAAGGTCAACGATCATGTGCCAAAAGGCACGACTTCACTTTGCTTGAGGGGGGTGGGGGGACTCACAAAATTTGATTCTAGGGCTGCAAATAACGGCCATTTTCACGAGCAGTTAGTCTGCCATTGGGTAACTCCGTTAACTGACGTGTGTTTTTGCGTGGCGGCGGTTTTCTCAGGTGAGTTCGTGGTCGGTGGAGGACCTGCGTGTGCGTCTGGCGGCCTTGGACCCGCAGATGGAGCAAGAAATGGAGGAGATCCGACAGCGCTATCAAGCCAAGAGGAAACCCATCCTGGACGCCATCGAGGCCAAGAAGAGGCGACAGCAGCACAACAACTTGTGACTCCGGCGACGCAGCGGCATTCGTTGGGGGGCCGGGAGGTCAGTGAACATGAACTAACGTGCACACCAAATGATGATTTGTGGCACAAAATTCATTTAAGGACAAAATACAAAGGAAGAACGAAAAGATGGCGCCAGGGCGTCCGCGCAAGCAAAACGAGCGCACCTTCTGTCAAAATGCAAAGTTAGACTTGGACGGTTTCTAGCCAAGGTGCGCTCGTTTTGTCCTTCACCGGAATGAAAAAGTCGCACCATCATGTCATCAAGAACTATTTTATATTTGGGAGTCCCCCGTTTGTATTTTCGTGACCACCAATGCTTATTTTGCATGCACGTTATCCTGCACCCATGAAATAATATTTCGTGGCCTTACCGCGGCCGCAACTTTGTATTTTGTGGCCACAGAATGAGTTTTTTCTTGGCACGTCATACCTCAACTTGGGTGTTTTGTAGCGAGCCAATCAGAACATCATTTTTGGCCATCAAATGTGTTATTTGTGGCAATTTTCCTCCTCCCCCTATTGCATGTGATGAACTTTGTGTACTTTCAACTTTGGAGAAATCATCTGCTCACCGGCCGTCTTTGAAGATGACAGTGGCGATACACTGGAGGAGGCCATGTTGCCTTTAGGAAGCCAATGTGGTTTCATCGCACTACTTTTTTTTTTTCTTGTCTTTGGTTCCTGGCTTCTGCAAAGCCACCCTGCAACTTAGGGTGCACCCTTCAAGCTGCGCGCCGCCGTCGTTCCCATGTGACCGGTGCCCAAGCACTTCCTATCTTGCATACTGTAGTTTTTACTTTTATTTTATTGTTTTCTGGGGGGGGGGAGGATCGCATGGTCAAAAAAGGGAACTACTGTTTGTCAAAAGCACTGGAGGAGAAAATGCTGAATTTCTTAGTCTTACTGTAAGCTGGAAGCAAAATGGAAACCATAAAAGTTTGGATTTACAGGGCAGCTTTCAAAACTTTTCAGGGAAACTTGAGTGAGGCACACTTTCATCTCGCGCCAGCAAGAAAAAAAAAAATTAATAAAATATGTCCACTTGGCTTTTGCTGGACATTTCTGAAGTTTCAGCTTGAATCCAAAAGCCTTCTCTGACTTTGAAATCGGAGACTTGGACTTTGCCAATGGATCTTATTTGACGCTGGCGGAGAATTTGCTGCTTCATCAATTTTTTTGATGGTTTACTGATCAATCGACTTTGGTTGGTTGGCTGATTGGTCCATTCATTTGTCGATTGGTTGTGTGGTTGAGCGGTTGGTTGATTACTCGGTGAGTGGATTGATTGGTTGACTGAAAAAAAAAATCGCTTTTCTGGTTGTTACTGCATACATCAATTTAATTCCATCCACTAAGCAACCGATGAACGAACTCACTCACTGGCCAATCAGTTGAGCGCCTTTTGAATTACAGCTGAAACATTCCACTTTTTTTTCATCATTTTGAATGACCGCGAATGTACAAAAACTCATAAAGCGACTCAACATTCCCGTCACCCAACACAACCCCACTGACGGACACTTTGTCGAGAAACGTTGACTTCACGTGCTTAAGAGCCTTTTTTTTTAAGTTGTTTTGCTGCCTTCAATTCAAATGTTTGCTGTATTTAAGTTGTCAACAGAATAAAGACCCCTCAAAAAGTCTCGGAAGGTGCTTTTTATTGGCGTCTTCACACCATTGTTGGTTCAGCTCCACGTGGAAAGTGGACTTTCATTCATTCATTCATCTTCCTAACCGCTTGATCCTCACTAGGGTCGCGGGGGGTGCTGGAGCCGATCCCAGCTGTCTCCGGGCAGTAGGCGGGGGACACCCTGAATCGGTTGCCAGCCAATCGCAGGGCACACAGAGACGAACAACCATCCATGCTCACACTCACACCTAGGGACAATTTAGAGCGTTCAATCAGCCTGCCACGCATGTTTTTGGAATGTGGGAGGAAACCGGAGCACCCGGAGAAAACCCACGCAGGCCCGGGGAGAACATGCAAACTCCACACAGGGAGGCCGGAGCTGGAATCGAACCCGGAACCTCTGCACTGTGAAGCCCACGTGCTAACCACTGGACTACCGGGCCGCCCGAAAGTGGACTTTGTACACTGAATTGGGAAAAGACGAAATACCGTTGAGTTATTGATTTCATCAAAAAATCTCATCCTTTTTTTTTCCACATGTTGACATCTTCAAGAAAGTGTCCGTTTTTATACGTGTGCTTTGATTTTGATACTCAAAAATCCCAGATATAGTCGCAAGTGGCTCAGTCACCGCGGGCAGGTGGCCGTCCACTCGCCGCCGCTGAGCACGGCCCCTCCGCCGTCTCCCCCCGGGTGGCGATTTCGTACGGCCGCCTCGAGCGCCTTCTGACGCCGGTAGAAGTGGGAGAACTTGTTGAAGATGAGGGTGATGGGCAGCGCCACCACCAGGGTGCCGCCCAGGATGCAGCCGCCGGCCGCCACCCTGCCGGCCGCCGTGACGGGCACCACGTCGCCGTAGCCCACCGTGGTCATGCTCACCGTGCCCCACCACCAGCACGCCGGGATGGTGTCCAGGCCCGTGTCCTGAGCGCACACAGACACACACACCGGGACGCTTCATTAGGTACCGCACAAACACATTTCCACATTTGTGTCCATTGGGTTTCCTCTGCACAGCCTGTAAAATTCCTTTCTACTTTGACAGCTTTCCGCTGAGTAAAACCGTCCCCAAACTATTTTCCAACATTCCAAAAATTCACCACTTTCCCCTAATTCGTTTAATTTCCACCTTTTTTCCAAGTGGAAAATGAACAATTTTGCAATATAATAATGCCTTTGATGTAAAAGGATGGATTTTCAAAGTTGAACATTGATTTCCTGATAATCGTGTGCACAAACTAGGAAGTCCCTGACCTGCTGGTACTCGGCGCTGTAGGCCATCCCGGAGAAGACTGACACGCCCACGGCCAAGTAGAGCAACAGGATGCCCACTTCACGGTAACTGTGCTGCAACACAACAAAAGTACGCCCGCCGCCGCTTTTCAACGGGGTGACGTTGCGCAATTTGATTTTTCCCTCCATGCTGCGCATAAGTGTGACTCGTTCCCTTGGGCTCTTTGTTTTCTCTGGTGGTGTGTTGTTGTTGTTTTAATCCTTTTTGAGGATAAAGCGAGATGCGCATGTGAATTTTGGTCAGGATTCATAGCACTTTTCGGACGATCAGACATGAATCTTGGTTTACATGTGATTGGTTTGGTGTGAGGGACGTTGTTTCCATCGCAGACCATTTGTTTTGAGACCGCGTGGGCTCTCTGTTCGATTGTCCACGCTCACCACTTCACAAGCGTGCTATTTGCTTTGAGTGTGTGTTGTCACCCTGAGCGTGGCCCCCAGGGAGCGCAAGCCGGTGGAGTGTCTAGCGAGCTTCAAAACTCGGAAGATCCGCATCAGGCGCAAAACCTGAAAGACCAAAAAAAAAAAAAAAAAAGGACAAGTGGGAGTCATTCGTGTGGGACATGCGTTGTCCCCAGAGTGAGGAGGCAAAAAGCGGCACCTGGAGCACGCGTCCCAAGTCTCCCAGCTCTGATTGGGCGCCCAGCGCCCAATCACATATGAGCGTCACGTAGACGGGAAAGACGGACGCCACGTCGATCACGTTGAGAGGCTGGCGCAAAAACCGCTTCCTGTTGGGAGCCAGCAGGAAGCGCAGCATCACCTGAGGGATGCACCCCCCCCCCCCCCCCCCCACACACACACACACACATACAACTCGGGCTGAGCGACTCACTTTTTGTCGAGTTCAAAATGACCTCTTCAAGATCATGCGCAGTTCAGGCCAAATACTTTTTCATTCTGCTCCAACCACGGCGACACCTTTGCTACCTTGCACACATTCAAACCTTGCCTTGAAAAGGCATCTCCATTATCTCTTGATCGTACAGACGGTATTTGATCTTATTCTGTTGTTTTAATTTCACAAGTCTTGGGACTTACTGGGCTAACACAAGACCTCGGTGCGCGTATTTCGTGCCATATCATGTAGTTCAGGGGTGCCCATTAGGTAGATCCTGATCTAAGACAGGTCCCAAGTAGATCCGAGGAGTGTCGAGAAAAAAAAAAACAAACAACCATTTGTGTGTCTTTGTACATGTTAGTAATATATTTTTTGTGTTAATATACACTGCGCACTAATCATCTTATCAGTCTCATTTTCACCAAAAAAAAAAAATTAAAAAATAAAATAAAGCAGGTAAATCTTAAATTACGGCAGCCCGGTAGTCCAGTGGTTAGCACGTGGGCTTCACAGTGCAGAGGTACCGGGTTCGATTCCAGCTCCGGCCTCCTTGTGTGGAGTTTGCATGTTCTCCCCGGGCCTGCGTGGGTTTTCTCCGGGTGCTCCGGTTTCCTCCCACATTCCAAAAACATGCGTGGCAGGCTGATTGGACGCTCTAAATTGTCCCTAGGTGTGATTGTGAGCGTGGATGGTTGTTCGTCTATGTGTGCCCTGCGATTGGCTGGCAACCGATTCAGGGTGTCCCCCGCCTACTACCCGAAGACGGCTGGGATAGGCTCCAGCACCCCCCGCGACCCTAGTGAGGATCAAGCGGCTCGGAAGATGAATGAATGAATGAATGAAATATTAAATTTGTGTGTGTGTGTGTGTGTGTGCGTGCGCGCCGGTAAGGGCAGATTCCATGAGGTTAGTTGATCGAAAAGTAGATCTTTGATCCAAAAAGTTTGGGCACCCCTGATGTAGTTGATACACATAGAAGTCCAAAAATAGAAGTCCTTGAAAACTCAACTTTACATAGAAATTGAAAGAACAACCAGAAAATAAACGAGTAAAAGCATAAAATAAGAAAATATTAAAACAATAGCGATAAATATAAAATAGTGGCTGTTTCTTGCTATGCACGCGTTTACCTCTAAGGGGCAGTGTACAGACGCAGAGTCCACACGATGAGAACAGTAGAAGAAGAAAGTTGTGCTTGGCTATCTTTTAAGAGAACTCTTTTTTTTTTTTCTTCACAGGAAGACAGAATTGAATTCATTTTCGATGAATTGCGCAGCCTGACAAAAAAAACGCACACAGAACTACCTCCAAGGTGAACCAGCACGTGCTCAGCGCTTCCACCACGTCGACGGCGGGCTCCTCAATCAAGTTGCCGTCCTGGTCCAAAGTCTGCAACGATGGTCAGATGCCAGCGCCGGTCAACGTGGCGTCGTCGACATGGTACGTGCGAGCCGCGGCGCACCTGATATTCGGGAAGGCTTTTGACGCACATGACGATCAGGGAGGCCAGCACCACACCCACCGAGGCCACGCTGAACAGCTTGCTGGGAAGCGAGTAGCCCGGATTCTCCAGCGTCAGCCACAGACGCTGGCGGGCGCCGCCGTACCGCACCTCGTCAAAGTGCTGCAGCTCCCTGTCAAAAAGAGCAGAGGAGAAAAAAAATGGAGAAATGGAGTCGGAACAATGTCGAGGATGGCGCATTTCTCACGTGCGCAGTCGGCGTATGTCGTCGTGCTCGGCGCGCCCACCGGCACCGCCGTCGTCGCTATCGTCGTCCCAGCTGGTCCGGCGGCGGCGGCGGCAGCGGCTTCCCAGCTTGCGCTCGTGATAACGAAAACTGCAGCACGAGTCCAGGAAGAACTCTTCGATGCCCCAGTACTCCATCTCCTGACTGACTCCCCAAAACGGCAACAATTAAAGCCACCCTGCTCCAACGAGAAGCAGACTCGTCATCGTGTTTTAGGATCACAGATCATTAACCCATTAGGGGTGAAAGAAGTCCTCAAGTCATTCAAGTATCACCATTCCAAAAAAAAAACTTTTTTTTGTGTGTGTTTTTGCTTCACAGCAACTCCCCTTCCTAACCTGAATGAGAAGACGCACAGCTCCTCCATGACGTGAAGTTTTCCCGTCTGATAGAAGTGCAACACGTACGGGAACAAGCCGGGATTCCTGTCAAAGTAAAATTCCTTCCGCCGCACGTCGTAGTCATCGCACACCTGCAGATTTAGTCGTGATAATTATTCATTTCATTCATTCATTCATCTTCCGTACCGCTTGATCCTCACTAGGGGCGCGGGGGGTGCTGGAGCCTATCCCAGCTGTCTCCGGGCAGTAGGCGGGGGACACCCTGAATCGGTTGCCAACCAATCGCAGGGCACACAGAGACGAACAACCATTCGCACTCACACTCACACCTAGGGACAATTTAGAGCGTTCAATCAGCCTGCCATGAATATTTTTGGAATGTGGGAGGAAACCGCAGCACCCGGAGAAAACCCACGCAGGCCCGGGGAGAACATGCAAACTCCACACAGGGAGGCCGGAGCTGGAATCGAACCCGGTACCTCTGCACTGTGAAGCCCACGTGCTAACCACAGGACTACCGGGCCGCCTCGTGATAATTATTCATTCATTCATTCATTCATCTTCCGAGCCGCTTGATCCTCACTAGGGTGGCGGGGGGTGCTGGAGCCCATCCCAGCCGTCTCTTGCAGTAGGCGGGGGACACCCTGAATCGGTTGCCAGCCAATCGCAGGGCACACAGAAACGAACAACCATTCGCACTCACACTCACACCGAGGAACAATTTAGAGCGTCCAATCAGCCTGCCACGCTTGTTTTTGGAATGTGGGAGGAAACCGGAGCACCCGGAGAAAACCCACGCAGGCCCGGGGAGATTTTTGTAACAAACCCCACACAGGGAGGCCGGAGCTGGAATCGAACCCGGTACCTCTGCACTGTGAAGCCCACGTGCTAACCACTGGACTACCGGGTCACCTCGTGATAATTAGTCATTGAATAATATCGAGATGTTCTATCCAAACGTGTCTTACTCGGCATAGGTATGCACCAGTACAATGACGCGCCGAAAGATGATTATCGTACTTGGGAAGTTCAAATCGTGATCAGATTATATTGTGATGTTTGGATATTGTTACATCCCTTTTCAATTCTGCACTTATGTTCAAAAAAAAAAGAAGGGTTAGCCCTCTCCGGGTCAGCGGCGCGACTTGTCTTTTGCAAAACGAGAAGCAAACTGACCTGCAGGATGTCCTCTTCCGAGCGGCACTCCAGCAGTTTTCCCAGCCTGGTGTCGGGAAACTTGTTGAGCGCGCCGCAGCGGAGGCTGTGCCTCACCCCGCCCACGTTCACGTGCACTAGACCCTCGCCCGCGTCCTTGTGCGCCCTGCCGCAACCACCACGTCCCGTCGCCATGCTTACCTGCTGCTTGCAGCACCCCAAAAAAAAAAAATAAGAACTCGGTCATGAAAATGTCATTGTTTTCCACTTTGCATCAATCCATTTAAGTTGACACATTGCACTACAAAACATCTTGAGATGTCACGGTCAAAAACTGCACACATCCGCATAAACGTTGTGTAACATTGAAAAGGGACTCACTGCAAGACACAGTGTAAACATTGTGGCTTCCGAAATATCACCTTGTTTTCATATTATGGGCGACCTTGCCAAGGCAGGACAAAACATCGCATCAACTGTTTTGTAAACAATGACATTGTGAAGGACATGATGTTGACAAAAGTGGCGAGCGTGGGCCCGATTGATTTTAAAGCAGAGACCCCGCTGAATTTGAAGGTCACAGCAAATATGAACACAACTCTTGGTGACGTCACAGGTTGCATCACGCGAAGCCCACCGCCGCACATGACGCCATCAACTTTCGGTGCAAGTTTTCATGGTGTAACGACCAGCTCACTCACCTTTTGGCACCACTTTCGTCCCACGGCATTCTTGGAAGTCACACGCAGCTCACGTGCTCAACTCTTAGGGAAATAAGATGACGCAATGTATGCCAGCGACAGCTATTAATGACGTACGCAATTAGCGATCAATCAAAGTGCGTGCGCTTGCCGGGGCTCGGTGCGGCTCATCTGCGCTCGCTCCATCGCTCGTCCCACTTGTGAGACTTCGGCTATTTCCGGCACTTTCCGCAAAGGAGTCGACTCCACGTGACCGTCGAATGCTTGAAGTCTTTTATATGTTCTCCTATGTACTCCTTGTTTTTGTATATTACGAGTAATATTGTCATATTGTTAGTCAATTGCCGAAACTATAAACATTGTTATCATAACATTGTTCTACGCACATTCTTGCTGCTGGAGGCTGTAAATTTCCCCAGTGTGGGACAAATAAAGGATATCTTATCTTATAATTCAATCACGCTCGTTAATGGGGTGACGTTTTACCAAAAACATCACATGAAATTAACCTTAAATCGACATCATGATTGTCGGTGCTAATCTGTGACGACAGCGCGATCTTGTGGCCAACATGTGCTTCTGCACCTGAAATGGTGTCAAAATTTTTCATGGGCTAATCTAATGTAATGATGACAACCATTACTGTTCATGTTAATCACATGAAAGTCAACTTTAACAACAACAATGACGTCTACGTTATAATTCTAACGATCCCCAAATTTACTGCACTGTAATGGAATGAATTAATGTAATTTCGTGGTGAATTTACAACAGTACCTGACTGCGTTTTATAATTAGAGTAAAATACTGTTAAATATTCATCCCTGGCATGTAAATTACCTGTTAAATCTGTCAGTCAACAAGAACAGCAGATAATTTAAGAGCATAAAACTATGGATTGCTGTACATTCCCGGTGTCAAAACAGCGTCTTACTGTGTTTAAAAAAAAGTAAAATACCGTTAAATATTTATCCCGACATGTAAATTAACAGTTGACGCTATTGTAATTTAATAATCTGGCCGTGGAAACTCTGTGAACGCGTGTTTTGACTGTTTTGAAATCCTGGGGGGGGTGGGGTGTCGAAGTACACCAGCAGGGGGCGCTGCGGTATCGACACGGGGCTAGTGCGCAATTGTCGCCGCACTCACTTCCGGGCGGTCAGCCGGCAAACGCGCAGGGGCTACAATGACAAGTTTTTTTAAAAAAAACACACATCTGAGGGCTCACCGCCGCTGGAAGGGCCGAACTTGAGCCTAAACGAGCCATTAGCAGCAAAGTTACTGCCTTTATCCGAGTTGCAGTGCCAATCAGCCACTGGCACACACGATGGAAATACAGTGAGCGGGAACGTAGGCCCATTTTCAAGTAAAAATCCTCCAACACACACACACACACACACACACACACACAGTTGGAGAGCAGAACTTCCAGGAAAGTTTTGCTCTTCTGGGAGACACCTCCCACCCCCTTTAAACGGTCTTCAGTCAGGCTGTAAATCTCAGTCTAATGCACCCACACACACACACACACACACACACCGGCGGGGGAGGGGTAAAAGCCAGTCCCTGGGGATAAAAAGAGAGCAAGCGAGTGTGGCAGTCGTGAAGACATCCAGAAGACTCTGAACAAGTCAATCTCTCAACTGTGAGTACTTGTAACATCTACGCGCACACACACAAACACACACAAGACGGGTGGGGACACATGATGGACAGGTGAGATTGTCGGAGCAAATTTATGTCTTTTTAATCTGTCAATTTGGTTTTTTCAGGCACGTTTTGTAT
The DNA here is from genome assembly GCF_025434085.1 of Hippocampus zosterae. Taxonomy (NCBI): domain Eukaryota; kingdom Metazoa; phylum Chordata; class Actinopteri; order Syngnathiformes; family Syngnathidae; genus Hippocampus; species Hippocampus zosterae. The sequence goes on from NC_067459.1 coordinate 24,722,516, forward strand.
GTGTGGATTGTGAAATGTTAAGTATTTAAAAAAAAAACATTTCTGATCTTTATTAGTTTGTGTTTGCCTTTTAGTCTGTCTTTCTTACATGTCTATTATTATGATTGCTTTTAAGAGTTTTTGATGCCCCTGACATATTTTCACTGTACCGTTTTTATCTTGTCTTTTGAGTTGCACATTTGCGTAACAATATGACATTTCTTCACAAATGGAGGAGCACCAAATGAAAACAGAAGAGAAAGAAAAGAAAGAAGCCTGTGTTCATGTCAGATTATGTTTTGGTCCATCAAAAATGATACCCCCCCCCCCCCCCCTTCCGTCCCACCACCACCTCCATATCCGCCATTTGCTCCAACTTTCCCAAAGAGGTTTTCCTTCCGTTTCGTTGACCCATGTGCGGCATGTCACCCCAATTGACAAACATGGTTGAAACGATGCAGCGCCAGTTCTTTGTTTTGGCCTTCTTCCCGGCCAGCAGCAGACCTTTCCCCTCCATGGGCCTTCAAGTCAGCACGGCCTCTTCCAAATATCCCAAAGGTCGATTCAGACAAGCTTCCCGAAACATCGCAGAGAGCTAAGTGAGGCTAAAGTGCCTCCCCACAACATTTGGAACCCACTGTTCACATCGTTCCTTGCAATCGGGTTCTCAGAAGTCCAAGTCCAAACGATGGGACGAAGGGGCTCCGCGGTGTTTCCGTTCTTGCCGTTTTCTTGCGGTTGCTATCAAAAGCCCCGGTGTGTGTCGGAGGGATCCGGAGTTGCCACGGCAACATGGCAAGTCGTGTACATTGGTGGGGGAAGAGGATGAAAATGCTGATTAGGCCTTTGCATGGGCGGGCTCGCTAACGACGGGTCGGAAGGTCGCCCGGCGGTCATCGCTGACTCTTTTGAAAAGGCTCTTTGAAGTCGCCCCTCACCCTCGGCTGTCATTAAGAGCAATTACGGCCATGCGGTGAGATGACTTGTTGACTCGCCTTTGGAAAGCTTCAACGATGCCCAGCCGGATGCCCGCAGAATTGCCCCTCCTTTGAAACCCTACCCCTCGCCCCCTCACACACACTTGAAATACTCTTTTGGAGCCCTACCATGGTCTAAAATCCTACTTTGAAAGCCGTACGAACTCTGCTTTGAAACCCTATTTATTACCTCAGATCAAAAACCTCATTTGGAGGCTCAAAACCTCATTTGAAAGCTTAACCCTTTTTTTAAAACCCAAATTTGGAATGTCAATCATATATTAAAACCCTCAATTTGAAACCGTAACCCTGGTTTGAAGCCAGACTTTTCAAGCGCTGCGGTCGCTTAGATGTTGGCATCCCGCTTGTCTTCCAAAGGCGTTCGACATTGTTGCCACTCATTTTTGTCCATCAAACAAACAGCAGGCAGGCGAGCGTGTGTGTTTGGAGGAGGAATGTTTTGGAAGCAAGGTTACTGGGGTTCACCGTCAACATCCCCAGCGTCTGTCCGTGCGTGCATTGCCGCTTGTACTTTCTCAACCGGAGCGGAATGTTCTGCAATCCAGGGTCCGGCTTTTGCCATGACTTCCCGTCTCTACTTCCCCCTCGTCTGCGTGCTGACGTGGGCCATGGCGACCGGCGAGCCGGCCGGATGCAAGATCCGCATCACCGACAGAGGCCTGGACATGCGTAAGACAAGTACGACCGCGGCCGGGACGCCGAGCCGCCGAATGAGCCTCGTTGTGTTTTTGCCTAGTCAAATGGGAGACGCAGAGGTTTGTGGAGGAGGAGCTGAGCAACATCAGCATGCCCGAGATGAGCGGCAAGGAGGGAAACTTCCAGTACACCATCAACGAGTATGTTGTGCCACACACCGCATCGACTCGCGCTTCAACACAACAAGTTAGCATCATGCTGCGCCGTAACACCGCGGCGTAACGCGGTGCGTAATGCTGCAGCATAGCGATACTACGTTAGTGCGCTGACTCGATGCTATGGCATATAACACTACGGTGGAATGAAACAGCGTAACGCTATCGTGATGTAACACTCCAGTGTAACGGAACACCGTAACACTGCATTACACTACAGCGTAACACTGCAGCGTAACGGTGGGATGCTATATTGTAACGCTACACTGTACTGGTATTACGTTGACATAACGCAATGACGTAACGTTTTTTTCTTAACACCGCTCCGTAACGTAACACCATGCCGTTCGTTGTAACGCTGACGCAACGAAACAATGTAACGCTAAGCCAACATGATCATGTAACGCTCTGGCTGAAGCTCTAGTGGAAGGCTACAATGTAACGCCACACCTATGTTGACAAAACGCAGCGTAATGGAACATGTAACGCTGCGTAACACTGCAACATAACAGCGGGATGCTACATTGTAACGCTACACTGTAGTGGTATTACGTTGACATAACGCAATGACGTAACGTTTTTTTCTTAACACCGCTCCGTAACGTAACACCATGCCGTTCGTTGTAACGCTGACGCAACGAAACAATGTAACGCTAAGCCAACATGATCATGTAACGCTCTGGCTGAAGCTCTAGTGGAAGGCTACAATGTAACGCCACACCTATGTTGACAAAACGCAGCGTAATGGAACATGTAACGCTGCGTAACACTGCAACATAACAGCGGGATGCTACATTGTAACGCTACACTGTACTGGTATTACGTTGACATAACGCAATGACGTAACGTTTTTTTCTTAACACCGCTCCGTAACGTAACACCATGCCGTTTGTTGTAACACTGACGCAATGAAACAATGTAACGCTATGCCAACATGATCATGTAACGCTCTGGCTGAAGCTCTAGTGGAAGGCTACCATGTAACGCCACACCTGTGTTGATAAAACGCAGCGACGTAACGTTGCAGTGTAACAGCGCAATGTAAAGCTAAAGCATAACGCGAAGGCAGAACTCCGTGGCGTAACGGTACGGCACGTTACATGCAATAATGGCGCAGCGTTACGGCCAGCTGACGTTGCGTTTGGCGCGCGGTCCAGCGTGAAGATCGAGGAGCTCAACCTGACTTACGCCAACTTGAGCTTCCTGCCCGAGTCGGGCGTGATGTTTGACGTACAGAACACGTCCATCACGCTCAGCTTCCACCGACGGCTCCTCTACTGGTTCCTGTGAGTTGCGCCGCCGCCGCCGCCGCCGCTGCCGCCGCCGCTGCCGCCGCCGCTGCCGCCGCCGCTGCCGCCGCCGCCGCTGCCGCCGCCGCCGCCGCTAGCGGCTAATTGACCAAAGCGCTCGCGCACGCGTCAGTTACGACACGGGAAGGATCGAGGCGTCCGCCGACGGCGTCCGCATCAACACGGCGCTCGGCCTGGGCCGAGACGCGCTCGGACGCCTCAGGATCAACAATGTCACCTGTGAAGCCAAAATCCAGAAGATGAGGGCAAAGTTCACCGGAACGTTAGGGTAACGTCGGCGACGCCGTCCGTAACGTCTTTCAGCAAAGCCGTCATGGTCGGCGGCCATTTCTCCCACAGGAGAGTCTACGACTTCCTGGGCAGGTTTCTCACCACTGGCATGCGCTTCCTCCTCAACAAGCAGGTGTGTGTGTGTCTCACTCTCTCCCTTGCCTGTCTGTCTCTTCATCAAACTTGCATGTCCATCTGTTGCTTGTTCATCTGTTTGCCTGTCTCACATTGGAGTCTCACTCGTCTGTCTTCCACCGATCACCGGGCCCGCCTCTGCGTCTCTCACAAGTCATCACCTGTCTGTCTGTCTCTCACCGATCTGCCTTTTTACCAGTCGCTCTCTCACCTGTCTGTCTCACATCTGGCTCTCACACGCCTGTCTGTCTGTCACCAGTTTATCGCTCCCTCTCTCGCCTGTCTCACATCTCTTTCACGTCTGTCTCTTATTTCCCCTAATCGCCGCACATCTGTCTCTCACTCGCTCACCTGTCTGTCTCTCATTTGCGCGTGGCGGTCTCTATGTCTCCTTACTGTCTGTCTGCCTCTGTCTCACTTGCTTATCTGTCAGTACTTGCACCCGTCTCGCTCTCTAAGAAGGCCTCACTTGTGTGTGCCTCGCCTCACAGTCTCTCCACCAGTGCGTCTCTCACCCGTCTGCCTGTCTTACCACCCATATCTCTTGTCTGTCTCTCGGCCGCGTGCGGGTAGATCTGTCCGGCCCTGCAACACGCGTCTCTGGTGCACATCAACTCCATGCTGGAGAGCATCCCGGTGAGAACGGAGGTGGACAGCTACATCGGGATCGACTATTCGCTGACGGACGACCCGCTGGTGACGTCTCGCGGTCTGGACATGAACTTCCGGGTGAGACGCACGGGCGACGGGTGGCGGGCGACGGGTGGCGGGCGACGGGCGGCGCCGAGCAACGGCCGCCGTGCCGGGTGACCACATGCGCGCCGTTGCCCAGGGGATGTTCTTCGAGCTGCGGGACGAGAACGACACGCTGGTCAACTACGCGGCGGAGCCCGTCATCCGAGAGTACGAAAGGATGGTTTACTTGGCGCTGTCGGAATTCTTCTTCGACAGCGGCCTCTTCTCTTACTACAAGGCCGGAATCTTCCAGATGAACATCACCAATGACAACGTGAGGCGCCGACGCCCCCGGCGCCCGCACCGGTAGAGGCGCTCGAGTTATTTTTGACCTTTTGTGTCTTTGTCAGATGTCCAAAGATCTGGAAATGCTGCTGAGGACGACCTACTTCGGAACCATCATGATGCTGGTGAGCGACGTCGCGTCTCGGATGTTTTTGACGTCTTTGATGTCGGTGTTGTCTTTCCAATGCATTTCGACATCAGTTTTGACGTCCGAGAGGTGTGTCGTGTCTTTGATGTCCGTCACTGACGCGTCTTCAACCACACAAGTAAAAAAAAAAAAAACGAGGCGTGGACTTTACGCGCTGTTGCCATTGGTTGTTAGAATCCGGCACTGATGGACTCGCCCGTGTCTTTGGAACTGGCCGTCAACGCTCCGCCAAAGTCCGCCATCAAGACGTCGGGCGCCACCGTCGCCATGACGGCCCTCGTCAAGGTGATGATGATGCCCGCCGGCCAGGCGCCCGTGCTGCTCAGCAGCATGACCATGGTACGTACGTACGCACGCACGCAAGCACGCACGGGGACTCGTCTTGCCGAGAGTTCCCCAAAGAGGTGAGGATGTTGTTTTCTGTGCTCCTCCAGGAAACCAAATTTAACGCCAAAGTTTTCATCCGAGGAAAACGTCTGGCGGTACAAGCCGACCTGCGCAGGTCAAAGCACGCTCGCAGTCGCACAGACACACGCGGAAACGCCGTGCGCACGTCCTCAACGCGTCTTTTGACTCTTTCAGGTTCAAAATCTACTCCAACCAATCAGCGCTGGAATCTCTGGCAGTAAGGACGGCTCGCTTCACTTCTGTCTTTGATGAGCTGCTTTTGTTTGTTTGTTTTTTATGTGGGTTTTTTTTTTGGGGGGGGGGGGGTGCCCCCCCCCCTCAACATGGCTTTGTTCAGTTTTTTTGTGTGGTGTCTTTGATGTCATTGTTTTCGTGTTTTTGACATGTCACATTTTATTGGGTTGTTTTCTTCCCGCCCCCCCCCCACCCCACACACACACCCCTTATGTCTGACATCCGTCAGCTGATTCCTCTGCAGGCTCCTCTGAAGACCATGTTGCAGATGTCCTTGGTGCCTCTCATCAACAGTAAGATGACATCCGCACACGTCACGCTTGAGTACGCGCTCATCATGCCGCCTTGTATGCACGTGTGCGTTTCCAGACTGGACCAAGCGAGGCGTTCGTATCCCTCTGGCTGATGGTATAGACCTCGTTGAGGACGTGGTGGAGTATCACAATGTAAGTGTGCGGAGTGTGTGTGTGTGTGTGAGAAGAGTCCGCGACGACACTTGACCTGTGACCTCTTGCAGGGTTTCATCGTGATTGGCGCAAACCTTCACTTCAGCAAAGGCCTGAGGGAGATGGTGGCTGCCGCCGCAAAATGAATGCTCATGCACACACTGGCTCGAGCCTTGCACTTTCACACTCTCTCTCTCTCTCTTACACACACACACACACACACACACGCACACGCGAGGTTCAATCAGGCCCGCAGGATAATTTAAAAATGAAAAAAAAATGCATAAAAGACACAGAATTAATATTTTTAATAAGGTGCAGTTCATTGAGTATCCGCTAGAGGACACTGTTTTGTTCAGTCCGTCACTGAGACAGATACATGACAGCAAACGCTATCGCATTTACACATTTAATAGCATTCTCCTTAGTTTGTAAGGTGTAGGCAGGGATTACATTTTGATTTTATATGCATGTGTAAATGGTTTAAAACTTCCTTTCTTTATGAATCTTGTTTAATCATAAAGTGCATTACTATATTTTTCAAAACCAATTACTTGTTAAAGTTTGTACAATCAATGGGATCAGTTGCAATGCATATATGTAAATTTTAACAGTAAATTGCACATTTGTTGAAGGAAATGTAAAGTGCTTCATGAAATGTTTTGTAAAAGATACGTTCATTAAATTTCAACATTTTCCAAATGTTCTTGTGCTTCTTTATACTAAAACAACGGAAAGACATGTTGTTTTGGTTGTTTATAGCAAAGTATGGTATCATTTTAATGGTCCGGCCCACTTGACATCTACAGAGGCCGTATGTGGCCCACCATGTGAAATGAGTTTGACACCAGTGATGTGTATATATAGTAAGGCGTTTTTAGATGAAAAAAAACCCGACCATGTATAGTAAGGCGTTTTTAGACGAAAAAAAAACAGACCATGTATAGTAAGGCATTTTTAGCCGAAAAAAATGACCATGTATAGTAAGGCGTTTTTAGCCGAAAAAAACCGACCACGTATAGTAAGGCGTTTTTAGACGAAAAAAAACCGACCATGTATAGTAAGGCATTTTTAGCCGAAAAAAATGACCATGTATAGTAAGGCATTTTTAGCCCAAAAAAATGACCATGTATAGTAAGGCGTTTTAGCCGAAAAAAACCGACCACGTATAGTAAC